>NC_081575.1:107665517-107720401 GCF_022355385.1 Mustela nigripes | reverse complement strand
AAGTATATGATAGAAGTAATAAAAGATGGAGAAGTTGGCTTTTTGGTCATTATCGCACTCAAATAAACCATGGGTTTGAGCAATGTGATTCTTCAGAAACCTCCAGCACAGAGCTTCTTCATCAGAGCAAAACTAAATAAAGACTTCAGTGTTTCCCTTAGATAATTATAGTAGCTGCTATTCACTGAGCAACTATTATATGTCAGGCATGACTCTCTATATGCACTATCTCCAGCTGTGGCACCATCTCCATTCTGCAGATGTGAAAAACTTTAGAGTTCTGGTAATGTGCAGATTCAAACAGCTAATAATCTGGAGCAGAGTTAGAATAAGGCTTAATCAATTGCTATAGTCCATTTGTTTTTCAGCCTGCCATTATTTTTAAAATTATGTCCTAAGGAATCCTAAATGTCCTCTCAAGATGCTCTACATTGTTGAGGGGCTTGGGGATGAGTGGGGGATAGGAAAAGAGAGGCCACAAGGTCACCTCTATCCCTGTTCAAGTATTGCCTGTCTCACTAACTCTTCCCCCTCTCAGTTTAACCCTAGAAAACACTCTTTTAACTGTTTAAAATACTGGGATTCCACATACAATTTCTCAGATTAAAAAAAAAATTCAAAAACCATTGTATGAGGGAGGGTCTGCTTTCTCCAATGTCCTTCTGAAACCATCCTAGCAATAACCTTGACCTATCTATAATGAATTGACATTTACATTTTAATTTATCCCATGACTGAAGAATGATTAATAAAAAAATCATTGTACATCTTTAACTACATTGTCTTTGTTACAGATCTGGAAATGCCCTGGTAGAAATTGATTATTCATAGGCACGTAAGGCCGATTCATCAGAAAGGGGGGAAAAAAGTCTGGGCCACTGCTGCTTGCTTTCTCTCAAAAAATGAACTAGATTTTGACAAGATGTGGGAAGACCTTTGGCCAAAAAAAAATATATTCACTTTCACTTTCTTACAGAAGGCTCCTTTTCTCAATCAGAGGTAACAGAATTGACTTTCAAAGAGAGGTTTGTTCACATTTTTTTTCTCATTTTTTAATGACCTAGAGGATTTATAGCCTCATATTTTTTCTTTTAGGTATAACTGCCTGTAAGACTGAACAGAGATAAGTTTCAATTCATTTTTTACTCCTTATAGTGTTATTTTAAGAAAATGTGAAGACATTCCTCAAAAGATTTGTTTTTGCTCATGGTAGTCTAGGAGGTTCCCCTTTGCGTGACTGTACGTGCCTGTGTATAAGGGAATCAACAGGGAGATAGTATTCTCTAAGTATTAACAAAGAACATTTCAAGTCACTTGGTGACTTCAAGAAGAAGCCACTCTTGGGCAACCTCTTTGTTCATCCACTTATCAAACAGCAATCAGCAATATTAATCAAACGTCTCTTATGAGTAACCAGAGAAGGGAATCAGTAATGTTCAGATAGGGGTTGGACAATTGCTTAGTAAAAAGATTATAAAATAGATTCTATCAAGGACTACCGAACCAAAGTTTTAGAAATTTAGAGTCCCTTTCATCTTGTAATTCCATACTTGTGACCTATAGGTTTTGGTCCAGAGGGAAAATGAGCTATTTAGCTTATGGTGTTGGTTAAATGTCTCTATTTGCTAAGAATGACTCTGGTTCTTGTATGGAGGAATAGATTTTTGTCTAGAGTAGAAAGTTGCCAAAGGGGTTGAGGAACACTGTGAGGTGCTTGGTTATAAAATGAACCTGAGGAAAATAAATTCAGTGAAACAAGGATATGATTTTATATTCCTGGCAGAACTGGCATTCTTACTTATAATAAAGAGGATTTTTTTGCCTTGGTTATTTGATCTTTGGGGGAAAGAAGAAAGAAAAAAATGGTAATGCCCTGGTGAAAAAAGAAAGGTTCATTAAGGAAGGGAACCCCAAATGTCTGGGAGAATTATAACAAGGATCCCTTTAATAGGCAGCCCAGTAGTACTTGTCAGTGAGCAAAAGCTCTCCAGGCCCATGGAACCTGCAAGCAAAGAACAGAGAAAACTGAAAATGGAAAAAGATTTTCTTTTGTGAAAGTTGCATTTTTGTATATGATAAGTTAAATCTGGTTGCAGATATGGAGTAACTGGCTCACTAAAGGCTATGCTTTCCAAGTGCAAGGGGTAGGAGGCATCCAACAACAAGCAAAGATTGATCCACCCCCAAAATAAGCAGAGAAAGCCCTGCACTTGCCTCTTTGATAGAAGGCTTACTACATAATTGAAATAACATTAGTTACCAATGAGTACACACTAATGAAGCATCTAGTGGGCACAGCACACACATTCTCTCTTTTCACTGAAGACTGTCATACCATGTCATTTGACCCTCAATACAACCTCATGAGGAAGAGGAAATTAAGGTTCCTAGGGGTTTAGTAACTTGCTCAAGGTCACACAGCCAGGTGGCAGTGCTATAATTGAACCAATATATGTCTGGATCCAAACCCAGTACTCTTCAAACTTTTTCTAAACATCCCTCAAACAGGAAGTTAGGAAGATACAACAAAGTTTATGGCAACAGCTAAATTCATGGTGGAAACAAAACTATGTTATAGGATTTCCTTCCGTTTGCTATTACAAGGGTTTGCTTTTAAGGTTCTAAGAAAACTTTCATTTAGTTAGCTAGGGGTAAGGAAAATAGGTCCTATTCTTTGGTGTTAACTTATTAAAAATGTTATTTAAAAAACAAGATCAATAAGCATAACTTGTAATGAATTTTTGATTTTCAAATATTTCCTTTTTGCTTAACCCTGGATAGAGAATCAATTTTTCTACCAGGAGAAAAAGCAGGGAAAAAAAACCCTAAGTTAATCAAGAACCAACAGCAACTTAATTTAATGCAGTTTCCATAGAGTACAGAAAACTCCAATTCCCCACTCTTAAATTTAAGTGCAGAGAACAGAACACTTTTTCATAAGAACAAATAATATTAAATACTTCAGTTCTTATGAAAAGCTGAACCTTAAGAACTATAAGATGTGGTAAGAAAAATATTTGAAGAAGGACAGAGCTATCTAAGAGACACTATTTTTGATGAGCTGTGAGTGGGCTGTGGATTCTAGATTATTTAGCTGGGTGAACCTGGGAAAACTATAGATAGTTAGAAAACAGGTTTTCTACTCTGAATGCACCATACTATCGATGAGAAAATGAAGTGTCACCAATAGTAAATGACTTGCTGACCATCAAACAAATAGTGGAGAACTAGGACTGTCCTGTGCTTTATTCAATTAATTTCTAGATGCTGCAGTTTCCTAATCTATAAAATGAAAGAATATGAATAAGAACTGACCTGATATCATGGAATGAATACTTGATTAGAGACTGATATCCTGGATTTGAGCTCCCTTCTCTAATACCAACTCACTGACTTTGGGCAAGTACGTATCTCTTGTTCAGTTTTCACAAATTCTAAATCTGAAATTAAAATTCTGTTCAAACTGTATCACAGAGGTATTGAGAGAAACTAATAAGACAATGTATAGGCAAGTACTTTGAAAACAATGTAACACTAAAGAGGAGTGAAGGAATTACAGTAATGGTGATGATGATAATGATGATGATTAAGTCCTCTTGATCTTAAATTCTAGTTGAAAGAGAGAGCTTGCATTTGGAAGAACTGGTAAAGGTTATATTGGTAGAATTAGGGCCAAATTGTGGAATCTCATAAATGAAAAGATGTGAGTTTATATGGCTTTTAAAAGATAGAGTGCAATTTGTAGGATTGCCAAATAAAATACAGGATGTTGAGTTAAATTTGAATTTCAGATAACCACATCCCATTTTGGGGACATATTTATACTAATAAATTATCTGTTGGTTATCTGAAATTTAAATTTGATTTGGTATCTTCTATTTCTTTTTGCTTTTTAAGTCAGGCAATCTTAATTGACGGATTTTTGTGAAGGGTAGCAAGTGATGTATGAAAGCAATGGTTCAGAACTGTTGTAGAAATATGAGGATCAGGTAGGAGTAGAATCAAACCAATGTCTTGATTTGGGTTTCCCTAAGAACAGAGGCTATAAAAGGATTTAAGGGCAATAATTTACATGGAAGGTGAGATCAGGAAACTTGGTAAGGAAGAGAGGAAAGTGAGAACCATTCTAAGGTGCTTTATATAAGTCATTGCTAAAGGCAGTGGGAGCCAGATTCCATTGGTTTCAATGAACAACCTTACATAATGTCTCCTAAGAGGGAGGCTAGGGGGGCACCTGGGTGGCTCAGTGGGTTAAAGCCTCTGCCTTCAGCTCAGGTCATGATCCCAGGGTTCTGGGATTAAGCCCCCCGCATCGGGCTCTCTGCTCAGCGGGGAGCCTGCTTCCTCCTCTCTCTCTCTGCCTGCCTCTCCGCCTACTTGTGATTTCTGTCTGTCAAATAAATGAATAAAATCTTAAAAAAAGAGAGAGAGAGAGAGAGGCTAGGGCATTTGTCTGCTACCTTCTAGCTTCCTATTGATTAAGGGTTGCTGCTGTGGGGTGAAAGGGACCAGAATAAGATGCCCCAAAATATTCCACTTTGGCATAAGGATTATTTTGAGCTGAAGGCAACTGAAAAATAATAGACTCAGAAAAAAGCTCTCTATCTTCCCCATTTGGCTAAAAGCATGGCATAAATTTCCCCTTGTGAAGGTGTTCTCCCTCCCTTCTCGCAATAGGAGGGGTAGAACTCCCCTTAATCACTGGAGATGATGCTAGACTCTTATCATTACAGTGACAGCAGCAATAGGAATCTCCATAATGAGCCTTATTAAAGAACCCTTAACTTGTATTAATTTCCCCCATATTTTTATCATCCCACAATTTACTGCCCCTAGAAGCTCAAAACCCTTTTCTTTTGTCACTTCTCCACAAGTTTATGGCCCTTTGTTAACATGGTATATAAGCCTCCAGGTCTGATTGCCTCTTTGGGGTTTTCATTTCCTTTCTTGTAAGACCCCCATACCACGTAAAAATATTAACATCAAATAGAAATTGTATGTCTTTTCTCCTGTCAATTTGTCAATTTGTCTTTTGTCGATTTAATCAGGGCCCCAGGTACTAAACTAAAAGGGTTGAGAAAAAAATTGTTTTCACCCCTACACATGTGGGCTACATAACCCCTTGGAATGAGCAATTTCCAAAAGCTTCAGAAAAACGTGGGGGCAATTAGGCATTGAGCAGTTTAGAGCACCTGAGGTAGGATGTGTTGGTGGTAGCCTGACCCTACACTAACTATCCAGCATAGCTGCATCAGAAATAAGAAAAGACGAGGCGGGGCACCTGGGTGGCTCAGTCAGTTGAGCATCTGGCTCTTGATTTCAGCTCAGATCTTGATCTCAGGACTGAGACATCAAGCCCTGCATCAGGCTCTGTGCTGAGCGCAGAGTCTTCTTGAGATTCTTTCCCTCTCTATTTCTCCCCCCTCATGCTCTCTATCTCTCTAAAGTAAGTAAGTAAATAGAAAAGAAAAGAATAGAGGGGATATGATGCTGTATACCCAAAATATCAACAGAGACTACAAAGAGGCCACTGATGCAGTACAGAAGTGATAAAGTCTTGGACTAGGATAAGTTATTCATTTGTTCCAAAAACACTTATTGTGTGCCTAGTTTGTGGTGGGTATATTTGAAACAGTGGGAATCCAAAGAAAAATACAGTTCCCGCTTTCAAGGTATTTTCAGTCTAGTAGGAGAAAAATAAATACAGTAATTTGATGTAGTTACTAAGTATTATCACAGAGCTATATTTAAAATATAACCAGAATAGGGTGCCTGGATGGTTGAGTAGTTGATTTCAGCTCCGGTGATGATCTCAGTGTCCTGGGATTAAACCTCATGTCAGGCTCTGCACTCATGGGGAATCTGCTTGAAATTCTCTCTCTCCCTCTTCCTCTGCCCCTCCCCTTGCATGTACTCTCTCTCTCTCTCAGAATAAAAAAATCTTTAAAGAAAATAAAATGTTATGAAAATAAGAGCAAGTGCTCAGGAAAAGACAGTGAAGAATGAATTAGATTTTAACTCTCCCCTGACTCTCACATCCAGTCTCCAGATATGAATCTAAGATTTTGAATGAGAGTAACTGAGAAATGATAGAATTAACGGTCTAGAAGTTAGAAAGATTGTTTTATTATGAATGACAATGAATTATTTCTAGACTGTATTAAGTTGGAAGTGATTAGGACCTGCAAAGAGGTCTAGGAGGCCCTTTATGATAAAGTGCTGATGGTAGGCTTAAAGGCCAAGACTGGAAATCATCTGAGAATGTGGTAGACTTAGAGGATAGTGAGAGCCATGGGCAGGGCTTGCTCAATAAGTGAAATATTAACAAGGACCAAGTATGGTGCCTCAGAGAACATCTATGACTAGAGACCAAGAGAAAGAGTTGACAAGGGGCTGAGGCAGAGGAGTTGGGCTTGCAGCAGCCAAGAAGAGGACTGGCCACCAAGGAGGTAAAGCAAGGTTAGCTGGTCATTCATTCAGTAAACACCAAATTGATTTGATTGCATTGACCCCAAATTGACAATAGGTTAATTGTAACATATGAATATTTATGGACAATTCAGTCTAGCATTCTTCACAGTCACAAGATAGCATCACATGCAGGTGTGACAATGTCCTGCAAAAGGAAAAGGACTGATATTTCCCAGATGAATCTTTTTTAAAAGCAAGATATCCTTTCTCAGAAGCCCTCTGGCTGACCTCCCTTCAGTTACTGGCCAGAACTCGGGTTTGCACCTCCCTCCAAACCAAGCACTGGCAAGGAAATGGAATGACCATGATTCTCAGAAACAAATCAAAACTGGTCCTGAATCTTTTGAGGGATGGACATATTCTGGAAAGAAAACCAGGGTTACTACATTGCCATATCCTAGAATATGTTTATTCAGCATTTCCTTCCCAAGTAACTAATTTTACATAACTTAAAATCTAGGTTAGGTAGCTAGAGGGAAATGTTATTTTTATATAAAGCACCTGGATGGGCCTTCTGTGAACCTTCTTGCAAGGACAATGAAATGACTTTTTTTTTTTTTTAGTATACTGCCAGGCAGGAGTGAGATATGTGGTAGTGTTTTCTAACCATCAGTGAGCCTTCAATGCATTAGATATACATGCACTTTCACCAGAGCTTGAGTTTAGTGGAAAGCAGCAGCACCTGACATCCTGTACCAATTTTAGAGAATTTAGAAGGAAGAGTAAAGAAGCACATTTTCAAATAACCCCGTCATAAAAGGGCAAATAGTAAATTACTGTGATTATATGAGATACCTAGAATAGTCAAACACATAAAGAAGAAATGATTGTCAGGGCCTGGGGGTTGAAGAAACCGGAATTTATTGTTTAATGGGTATAGTTTAATTTTGGGAGAAGAAAAAAGTTCTGGAGATGGATGGTGCTGATGGCTGCAAAACAATGTGAATGTACTTAATTTCAGTGAACTGTATACTTAAAAATGATTAAATGGAAAATTTTATCTTATGTGTATTTTACCACAATTTTTAAAAAAGCATATTTTCAGAGAATACCTGTGTGAAGAAAACCCAACAGCTGGGGACTAAAAAATAAATAAATAAATGAATAAATAAAAATTCGTACTAGAAAAGCCTTAATCACTCACTGGAACACCTTTAGCTTATAAATACCTAAAGCATATTTTGTTGTGTTATATTGTAAAATCGCTTTGAGTATTTTAAATGATTGTGGCTGTTAGTTCATCATGTAGTAAAATTTATTTTAAAGAGAGGTTTGATTCAAAATGGTTAACCAATCCTAAATAAAGTTCCATTATTTTAATAATAGACTCCAACCATCCAATTTAGAAGACAAGATAAGTGGCTACTTATCTTATTTAAATCTTAATTTTGTCCCATTCATGTAATTTTCTGAATTAGGTGAAAATAATAAACTATATTGAGGCAAAAAAATGATCAAATTTGGATGAACATATTAATATATTTTAATAGCTTGACTTGGAGTTTCATAAATATCATCTCTAACTAAAGTATGTTACTATAAATAAATTCCAATTTATCTCCTGCTCAGAAAAAAATACTCCACAGAAATAATTTTAGGTACTTAAAGCCAAAAAGGGATGTCAATCTATTGATGTAGAATAATTTTTTGCACTAGGGAGATGCTGCATTAGATAATTTTAAAGGTTTTTCAACTCTATGATTTTGTGATATGCTGAATCTTTGAAAATAGCTCTCAGAGAGAGAAGGAGTGACATCAACAAAATGGCAGTACAGGAATTTCTAGTTCCCCTTCTCTCCTAGAAACATCATTTTAAGCAATTATCCACACACAAAATATCTTCACAAAATCTAAGGATTCCAGGTGAGAAATTAACGTACCTAAGTGAACCAGAGAAATTAAAAAAAAGATACATCGAAGAGGGCTGAAGTGATAGATTCCCATTATCCTATCACCCTTCTCTAAGCCCAGACAGCCCAGCATGGAGAGAGACAACCTCCCATGGGAGAAGAAGGGTAAAATAAATGCCCTATTTCAATGCAGACCCCAGTACCAAATGTACCCCCATAGACCTATAGACCAGCTCCTGCAAACCCAGGTTTCTAGCTGACTCCCACGGGGCCCAGCCTCCAGGCCAGCTACTATGAAACCCTGGATTCTCCTGGGTTTCTCCTGGATTATCCCAATACCAGACTGGCCCCCAGGACCAAGTTACTGGGCCTACTCTAATGGTGTCAAATGCCTGGATGGCTCCTTTGGACCCAGGATCCAGGTCCACCCACAGAGACCCAGATCCCAGGTCCATCACTGCAGAATCCATTGTCAGGGCCCTCTTAATGAACCTAGTTTCAGACCCTTCACTTGCTGACCCAGGCACTAGACCGACCCACCTAAGTGTCCCAACAGCAAGCCCACCCACAGATACCACCAGACATTTCATATGGAATCTCTGAACGGGTTGACTGAAGAATGGCTTTGCCTGCAAAAGCCAGTGTATAAAGACTGGAAGGGATGCCTAACTCTTCGAAAGTACAGATACCAATATAAGGTCATAATGATCACAAATAATCAAGGAAACATGACACCACCAAAGAAAACAAACTCCAATGTCTGACCCTAAAGAAATGGAGATGTATGAACTCACAAAGAATTCAGAATAATCCTCTTAAAGAAATTCAGGGAACTACAAGAACACACAGATAGACAACTAACTGAATCTGGGAAAACAATGCACATACAATACGAAAAGCTCAAAAAAAAAAAAAAACCAGAAATCATTAAAACAAACAAATCTTAGACTTGAATACAATGACCCCAATTTTACACCACTCACAAAAATTAACTTGAAATGGATTAAAATGTTAAATGTAGGACCTTAAACTATAAAAGTACTAGAAAAAAAATAAGGAAAAAAACTTCTTGACATTGGTCTTGGTAATGATTGTTTTCTATATAACACCAAGAGCACAAAAGCAAAAATCAGGAAGTGGGACTATGTCAAAGTAATAAGCTTCTTCAGAGCAAAAGAAGCAATCAACAAAATGATAAGGGAATCCTATGGAATGGGAGAAAATACTTGCAAACCATTTAACTGATAAGGAGTTAATATTCAAAATATAAGAGAAACTCATGCAACTCAATAGCAAAAAATACACAATCCAATAAATAATTGGGCACTGTCACAGACAATTTCTATAGCAGTAAAGGGAAACACTTCAGACTACTTGAAACATGATCAGTATAGGTTCTGTTGGTGTCCGTCTATATCATTTTGGAACTCAGTGCTTCTGTTATTGTTGTCTTAACTCAAGCACATGGGATTATCTATCTCAGAATTTCCTCTGGCCACAGGAGCATGCCCAGCCCACACAAGGGGAAAGGCAGAAGTGCTAAGGAATTAACAGTCCTGGGAGCAGCCATCCACCAATGATGACTGGGACTGATAAATAAATATCTCAGCTTCCCTTCCCCTTGGGTGGATGACTGTGTTATTTTTTACACTGTCTTCCAGGGGTTCCCAGCATGATTGAGGTCCTGTTTCCTATAGCAGTAATATGCTCAAGAACATACCTATATTGGCTTCCTTCTGTTTTCTGTCTCAATTTCCCACCCTGCTACCAGTGCTTCCTGGGATCATGTACAAATAAACTACCTGCACTGAAATTCTTTTACTGAGATCTACCTCTAGGGAAACTTCAACTAGGATAATCAGTAAGGGAGAAATGATCTCAATAGGAGTCCAAGAACAGGCAATGGAATGAGACCCAGTCTCATTGCAAATGAGTTTGGCTCTGGGATCTCATGTGTATTCATATGAGTTTCCATTATTACATAAAAAATGTTGGTTTTCTTTATGAGTTGCTTCTCCTCTCCTCTCCAAACTAATTTCTCACCCTCTATTTTGCAGATTTTTTTCCTGAACTTTGGAGCTCCTACTTACTCATAAATTTGAGTTACTCATAATGTTGACTCACTCATGGCCTATCATGACCCTCCTATTTATCTCTACTTCATGAATTTTCAGTTTTAGGCTTCACTGTTAATCATAGAAGTCTAATTTCATTTTTCAATTCAAACAGTAGAGAGTGAAAATCTAATATATTCAATCATTGAGCAGAGCTAATTATAATAGATTAGTGACAAGCAGTTAAGCATCATCCAACCCAGGACACTGGATTGCTTCTTTCACAAAGAGGCACTGTTAATAATTAAGCCTGGACAATAGGTACAAACCAGGACTGTTCTGGGCAAATTAGGTTGTATAGCCTCCTGGGCATATGACACTAATCAATTTATATTTGCTTTACTAAGATTGGTTTCTTGGTGCTTGTCAAATTAGTTATGACCTTTATGTGTATGCAGGGGCTTGGGGGTGGTGACTGGCACATGATCATCCATTTTTTTTTTAAAGATTTTATTTATTTATTTCACAGAGCAAGAGAGATCACAAGTAGGCAGAGAGGCAAGCAGGGTGGGGGGGAAGCAGGCTCCCTGCTGAGCAGAGAGCTGGATGTAGGGCTCCATCCCAGGACCCTGAGATCATGACCTGAGCCGAAGGCAGAGGCTTAACCCACTGAGCCACCCAGGAGCTCCCACATGGTCATCCATTAAAGAGACCAGTGATTTTATAAATAAATAAAAATATGGCCATTGTTAAGTTATAGAATGTACATACTATAGGGCAATGAGAACTATTATGGATTACTAGCGATTCTCATGCCAAACTTTGGGGACCACCAAAACAATCCACTCTTTGATGCATTGTCAGAACACATTCTAAGGCTAAAAATAACCTGGTCATGAATTCAGTTATGGCTTATTTCATGAAGATGTAAAGCCATTTGGTAAAACATGTCTTCAACTGAACATTTCAAGTAAGTATCGATGAAGTCGGAAAAGAGAATTTTATTATATCTGGTGATAGAGGATTGTCTAAAATTTAATAATCTTGGGAGCCACTGATGTCTCAGGTTGACATTATTCACTGGGATGTAACTGAAATTAAAACATTCAGAAATATATTTGCAGGTGTCTCAGATGCAATGAACAGGAAGGGAAGATCTTGATATTATAAAGGAAGCAAATAGCTTCTTTTAGTGTTTCACCGCTTTGAAAATTAAAGAACTATTGTTCTACATCAAATGTATTACAAAATATTTATCTTTCAATGTTGAACTTATAAATATGGTTTCTAAAATTATTTCAGAAAGATTGCAGAGAATGTCTATTTCTTTCTATGGAGTTTCAGATACACAAGTTACCTAAGCTTTTTTCCTATGGAGTTTCAGATACACAATGTACCTAAGGATAATAAAAGATACAAGCTTTCAATATTCTCTGGGTATGTTGAGCAGTGACTAGATGAGATAGCAGTCAAGAGTCCTAGGCTCAAGTTTCATTTCAGCTACTTTTGTCTCTAAATCTGTTTGTTCATTTGAGAAATGAGTAGATTGAACTAAATCATACTTTCTAGCTGGGCTCTGCTGTCCTATAGGGTTCCATGTATCACATTCTCTCTTACATGCTTCGGCTATGTAAGTCTTCCTTTCGGGGCCTTGTACAAGTCACAGTCACTTCTGCCATAGGACCTTTGTTGAGTTATCTTCATTTGAAATGCTCTTTGTTCTACATCTCATCTCCAAACACCTTGCTTAGTTAATTCCATTTCATCATCTAGATGAAGTTCAAGGGTTGGTTCCTCAGGGAAGCTTTGCACAATCCTCATTTTGGGTCAGATTTCTATTATTTGTACTTTTGGAACCAGATTTTTTTCCTTCTTCACACTCAGTTCACGCATTTGTATGATTATTTTAGTAATAAGTATTTTATCCTGTAGTTTTAACTCTGTGAGAACAAGTCTATCATAAATTATATTTTCCAAAGATGGTTGTAATAATATCATTTATCTCACATGGTTTTCTACAATGTGACTTTGTGTTTTCCCAAGAAGTGGAATTGAATTCCTCTCTCTTTGAAATGAAACAAGCCTATGACTGCTTTGTTAATACAGTTAATCAGAAGTGATACTTCTCAGGCTAAGTCATAAAGGGCAATGCAACTCCCTTCTTTTTCATTAGACCACTTGCACACTGAAACCTGCAACACCATGTAAGAAGCCCAACTACCCTGAGCCTCCTGTGCTGTGAAGAAGCCAAGTATTCCAGTTGGTGGTTCTAGTCTTCATAGTATTCGAGCCAGATGCCAGACATAGGAGTAAGACTTTGGTAATTCCAATCTCCAGCAATCAGTTTGCTTCTAGCCACTGGGAATTCCCAGCTGAGGTCCCAGACATCAAGAAGAAAAGACAAGCTCCCCCTCCTGTGCTCCTGTCTTGATTACTGATTCACAGAATCGATGAGCATAATAAAAGATTTACTTTAAGCTGCTAAATTTTGAGTGATTTGTTACTCAGCAAGAGGAAATGGAACAGAGTTGTGTCTTTCTTACAAAGGTGTCCCAATTGCCCAATGCAATGCCAGTCATGCTTAGTAGGTGCTCAATATATATTTATATACATAAATTATTCTTATATACTTAAATTATTCTCTCTATACCTTACAGAAAGTTCTTTTCCATCCTCTCTTATGAACTCATATATAGCCTTCAATGGCCAGTCATGGAGCTTAATGTCAGTGTTTTTAGTGAGTTCTGTATAAAAATATACATAAAATAAAAACTCATGAAAACCAATGAGCCATGAAACTGTGCTGTTCTTACAAATTCTTCATTTAACTGAGCTCTCTTCAAGTTTATAATAATTATTGTTGCATCTTTATTTTCTAACTAGTTTTTTTAATCAGCTTATCCATCCTTTTATCCCCTTCAGGGACTTAGTGGTTTTAAAGTGATGGTGGCAAGATCACTATCTTCAGGTATTGAGAGCAATGGGTATTTGCCTTTAAGAGTTGACTATATCAGAAGGAAATTAAGCTGAAGAAACTGGGAAATCCTTACTGCTAATTTATTAAAGGCAAGGTTCATTTAGGATGCAGAAGGGAGCATTTGAGAAAAAGAAGGAAGAGATTTTACCACATGGACAGACAATTTTTTAAGCTTCTAGAAAGCAACACATTTAAGAAATTACTGGTAGTCCTTCCTGTATATTGTTACATTAAAAAAATAAAATCTGTCAGTTCTGTCTTTTCTGATTACATAGTGATACTATATGGAAAAAGAGTAAAGCCAAAGGAAACTCTTGGGCCAGGAAGAGGCAACAGTGTTGTATGAAAAACAACAACAACAACAACAACAACAACAACAAAAACAAAAACGAAGCCCAGTTCACAGAAAGAAGAGAGGGAAAAAATGGAACTATAACAGCTATCCAAGAAGCTCTTTGGAAGAGACCAGCATAACACCAAACAAAGATCTCAGCGAAAATTATCAACTGAGTGGCTAAGTGGACAGCTTTCACCAGCAAGAAAGAGACAAAATGTGTCTGTATTTAATTGTGGAGCTACCACACATAGGGAAACTACTCAAGAAAGTTAATTTGTTATTCATAAAACTAAGGGCAGTTCTAGAAATTAAAGTCCGGGTTCTGCTTTTTACTCCTGGTCTTTTCTTTCTAGAATGTACCTCCTTGTTTTAGATAGATGAGACCCAAGAGTGCAGGACTAGTCTGGAAATTCAGAAGCCACACTCAGCATTGATGACCTAATTGTGTTTGTATGTGAGTTTCATAATGTCAGTGATATCCAGTAGGTGCTCAATATGTCATTTATGGAAAAAATATATAAAATGATATTATTATGAGAGTGATACCTAATAGGTGCTCAATTTATGGAATGAATGAATAAATGCCCATGCCTTTGTTTAAGTTACTCTCCCTAATACTTTGCAAAAATGTATATGTATTTCTCTCTTTATATAATCATATGTATCATGTATATGCCACACATTTAATCCTCCTTCATTTTGGCAGAATATTCTCAAATATATAAATTCACTAATACACAGATACCCCTAGGAATACTGACAGAAGAGTATGTAAAATATGGAAGTTAAATATCAAAATATCAAATTCATTTCTAATCGTGTGTGTGTGTGTGTGTGTGTGTGTGTGTATAGGTTGCCATGCCAGTTATTTGCCTATTTACTCTCAGATCCATTTCTTGCCCTTCTCTACCTGTCCCTGTAGGTCAAGGACCACATATTCCAGACTCCATCGTCAACTGTCTTCCAAGCATGATAAACCAATTGGAGGCTCTGGTGGAGGACTAGAGAGTGGGAAGAAGGGAGAAGAAAGAGAATATATCCCCCCTGTCTGTTTTGGTCAGTGTGTCTGGCAGCAGCCATGTCTCTTCCACAGTTCCAGATCCTGACAGATAAGCTTTCCCTCCCTGGTCCCAGCTTCCCCTGGTCGGACTTGCCCTGGTTAAATTCCATTGAATTTATCTGATTCTTGGGCTCTGATTCTTGGGCTTTCCTCTGTTCTCCCTTCACATGTTAGATGGGTAACAGTACTGTGTTTTACTAATCTCTGGGTTAGCTCCTTGTTTCCTGTTTTGTTCCTTAGACCTTTGATCATCTTCGTGATAAGCTTCCTGGAATAAGTTCCTCCTGTGTGAAATATTTAGCGTAGTTTCTATCTTTTGACAGCTATATCCTACAATTCTTGGTATAGGAGTAGTCCCAGCCCAGACCCTCAACATAAGAGATTATCTGAAGTTAAACACAATTATGATTTCCCTGTGGATGAAAAATAGGATATCAATAAGCCATGATCCTAGTAGACCATGACATCATTCATAACTTGCATGAAGAAAAGAAAATAGTTCAGGCATATTTATGATGATACAAATTAATATAGCTATTGTATGTTAGATGTTTCAAATGAGCCTTTAGTTTGTGCTGCATTAAAACAATTCATAGCTGTTTGCTTTTTTCTTTTTTAACTCTGTAGCCAAATGCTTTAGGGACAAACTGTTATTCTCTTAAGAATTTTTGAGGCTTGGGGGGCACCTAGGTAGCTCAAATGGTTAAGTATCCGCCTTCAGCTCAGGTCATGATCCCAGGGTGCTGGGACTGAGCCCCAAGTCAGGCTCCCTGCTGAGTAGGGAGCTGCTTCTCCTTCTCCCTCTCCCTCTGCCTGCTGCTTTGCCCGTTTGTGTGCTCTTTCTCTCTGTGTCAAATAAATAAATAAAATCTTTTAAAACAAATGAATTTTTGAGCCCTTGTTTTTAAGGGCTTATCTCTATTTCCACTCTAACAGATGATCAAGCCCTTACATCACAAGCATGAGCTGCAGAAGTGCAAGGTAGTAGAAAAAAACATGTACTAAGGAATCATGAAAGTCTTTGTTCAAAACCCCTAATTTTGAAATCATATAGTATTGGAGAAATCTTTTTTTCCAGCCTATACATATTTTTAGAACAGGAATATAGAGTGAATGGAAGACGTTCAGTCTAAACGCTGTGGAGCATCTACTTTTAAGAACTATATCCTATGTGCAATCCTGGAAAGGTAAGAGAGTAACAAAACATTCCGTATATACAAGACACATTGATTCAAGGGATATAATTGTTTGAAATGCAAGAGTTAAATATTTGGAAATCCCTAAAGTTGACTTTCTTGATCATCTGAGAAATGACATCCTTTGTAGGATGAGTGGGGTGTTCCTATTCATCACTGGGCCTTAGTATCCATCCATTCTGAGGCATGATAAATGACTTCACTCTTACTGCAAAATGTGTCAAAAATGACTTAAAGCCCAAGAGATTATTTTGCAAGCTATATTAAATTCATTTAGCTATCTTCCTTATTTAAAAGTCAGTATCCATATTGGCCTTTAAATAAATTCTTTCCCAGAACAGCTAATAATATCAGCAAGTAGTCCATGAAATTGAAATGTCTGTAAGGTACTTTGGTATTACATAGAAGATTTTGTTGCTATCATGACCTCAATTTTTGTGAACCTGTAACTGCCTCTAGTTTTCTTATTCCCCTCTTTGACAATCAGAAATTGACAGGTGCTCTGGATTGAAAGAATCATATAAAATGTTCCATGAGACCATTTTCACATTATGCCCTAATTTAATTTAATGGAGGCTGAGGATGTCATACAAAATTTTGTTTTATATGTGGTAATATCATGTATTTATGTGTGCAGGACTTTTCCATGTCTGAGATAAGAAAAGGAGTAGGGATTCCCTATTAATCTACTTTCTTCAGGGTTAATGAGAAAGGAAAAATAAAAGGAAAGTGTCTTAGGTTTGCCAAAAGGTGAAAAAAAAAATTGAAAGCTTAAACTCAAATGATCATAATTAAAAATATGAAAAAGACTAATAAGACCCAGTGTTGTCAGAGATGAGGGCAAATGGATAACTGAACTTCCAAAGGGTAGTCTGATATAGTGAATCAAATTTTAGGGTTTTATCTTAAGGAAATGATCATATAGGTATAATAGGCCCAAGAATATACCTCAGAGTACTAAATAATGCAAGGAAAATGGAAACAAAATTAAAGTTACCATTTATCAATAGGGCACCAGTCAAATAAAATATGGTAGTTTATGTCTTAGTTTGGTTTCTCTAGACTTGTGTTGTCGAAACTGGTAGCTACCACCCACATGTAACTAGCAAAACCTGGAGATGTGGCTAGATACAAACCCAATTTCAAAGATGTAAAATGAAAAAAAGAATGCAAAATATCTCCTTAATAACTTCTATTTTGATTCTCTGTTGAAATGATAATTTTTCTTATTAGGTTAAATAAAATAGTATTAAAATTAATTTCATTTGTTTCTTCCTACTTGCTTTTTTTTTTTTTAAGATTTCATCCATTTATTCGAGCATGAGCAGGGAATGGGGGAGAGGAGGGGAGGCAGAGGGCCAGATGGGGAGGGAGAAACAGATTTCCCCACTCAGCCCCATGTGGGGCTCGATTCCAGGACCTTGAGATCATGGTCTGAGCAGAAGTCAGATAAACCAACTGAGCAACCCAGGCAACCCTCTTTTTACTCTTTTAATGTGGCTACTAGAAAATTTTAAATAATATATATGACTCATATTTATGGTTCACATTATATTTCTAGGAATTGTACTGCTTTAGAAGTAAAGCTTGAGACAAAGACTTATATATAAATAATTTATTGATGAAGCGCTTCTAGGAGAAACTAGTAAAGAATAGTAAAAGCAAGATAAGGAATCAGAGGAAACCAAGCCAAGATGTGATCAGATGGTCTCAGTCTCAGCCTAATAGTGCAGGGAGTTATGGAGCTTAGATTGTGTCTCAGAGTTTGTCCCACTTTGAGGCAAAGCTACTGGGCTTTCATACCATCACATCAGTCACATTAGTCCTTAGCTATGGGGCTACCATGAAGACATGTAAATACCCAGGCATTTCTGGCTCTGTGTGTCACTAAAACAGTTCCAGTAGCCCAAAGGACACCCTTCTGAAGATCAAAGGTGCAAGCCATTGGAAGCAAAGCTGTGTGCTTTGGAACTAGGGGATGGGGAGAAAGAATAAGTAACAGGGATCTGAGGGGATAAAAGCAGTCCATTGACAATATCAACTACACTTTATACAATGCAATTCTTTTTTTTAATAATTTTTTTAAGGATTTTATTTATTTATTTGACAGAGAGAAATCACAAGTAGATGGAGAGGCAGGCAGAGAGAGAGAGAGGGGGAAGCAGGCTCCCCGCCGAGCAGAGAGCCCGATGCGGGACTCGATCCCAGGACCCTGAGATCATGACCTGAGCCGAAGGCAGCGGCCTAACCCACTGAGCCACCCAGGCGCCCCTATACAATGCAATTCTATGCAACAATTTTATAGACTTAGATTTTTAGACATAGAAAATGCTAGTAACATAGGATGGTATATTAAAAGCGTATCAGCAAACATCATATACAGTATGATCCTACACATATAAAATTGTATGCATATTCATATTTGTATAGAAAGATGTTTGGATCTTCCACCAAAGCATTAATATATTTTATGTCTGAATTGTGATAATTCACTGATGGTTATTTTATTCTTTCTTTTTGATTATTTTTAAGTAATGCATATGTTTTATGTATTAGAAAAAAAATAAAGGTATTGAATGCATTAATAAAGTGCAAGCGATAAGTAAAACCCAAGATTTCAGATAGAAGACCATTCGAAATTTTATTGGATTTATACCTCTGTTATCCATAAAAATTTTATACCTGGAATGTATTTGATGATGTGATCATGGTGACACTTATCTGGTATGTACTTGTATGGTCAAATGGCCAGCCTCGGATCTGGTTGCTCAATGTGTGCTATGCTTATTAGTAATTTGATGAAGAGAACCTATAAGACATAAGTCCATTCAGCCCTGGGTTAACTAGAAGATAAAAGGATGCTAGATCAGAGGACCAAAGATTCAGTACAATATAAATAATAGAAATAAACATCCCAAGTGATTATAGAACAAAATAATATTTTAAATAAAGATGGGATAAGTAACAGTGACTTGCAGAGCCATATTGAAGACTGAGGCAAAAGAAAAAAACAGTAATACTAGTCTATTTTTGCTAAAAATATTTATATTTTTATAATTATATTTTATAATTATATTTTTGTTAATGATGATTTTTTGCACTAATTTTGATTTTATAAAGTATTACAATAAAGTATTATTTATTTTGACTACTAAGATTTTTGGTTCCCCTATAAATTCTGCAACCTGGGTAAGTGTGTCACTTAGCTCATTCACTTACTACACTCCCTGTACTGCAGCCCTGACTTGGTGGTGTCTCATGAACCAACTTCAACTAATCATTTATTACATAAAACAATTTTCTGCATGTTACTTTTGAGGTTTAACTGCCAGAATGACCTCTTAAAAACCTTTCCTTTCATTAATGACAATCTAACACTGTCTTTATCTAAATTACAAAAAGACAATAATATTTTAAATTCAGAAGTCTTTACAGGCATTTGAACAATGCCACGTATTTTTTTTTAAAGATTTTATTTATTTACTTGAGAGCCAGAGAGTGAGAGAGAGAGAGAGAGAGAAAGAGAAATAATGTGCATGACCCAGGGGAGGGGCAGAGAAGCAGATTTCCCACTGAGCACGGAGCCCAATGTGGGACTCAATCTCTGGACTCTGGGATCATGACCTGAGCCGAAGGCAGACGCTTAACCGCCTGAGCCACCCAGGTGTCCTGCCATATATGTTTTACTATGATGTTGAAATACAAGGATTTCCATGTCTGTTTGGGAACTATTGACAAAAGTGTAAATAGCAGGACCATGTTAAAGATGTGCTAACATTTGGTGAGTCAAGATGGAGGAGAAGTAGCAGACTGAGATGACATCAGGTCTCATGAGTTCAGCTAGATAGTCAAAAAACCATTCTGAACACCTACAAACCCAAAAGGAGATCAAAGAGAAGAGGAGCAGCAATTCTAGAAACGGAAAACCAATCACTTTCTAAAAGGTAGGACGTGCGGAGAAGTGACTTCAAAGCCACCAGAAGATAGACCACAGGAGGAAGGGCCGGCTCCTGGCAAGTGGTGGAGCAATGGAGTACAAAATTCAAACATTTAAAATTCTGCCCCACTGAGGGACATCACTCCAGAGGCTATGCAGGGGTAGAACCCTAACAGAGACAGTGTGGTCTCAGGTCCTGCAGGGTCACAGAAGGATCAGGGGTGTCTGAGTGTAGCAGAGCTCAGGGATCAGAGCAGGGAAGCCGGCTACAGAGATAGAGTTAAGGAGTGAACTCTCAGCTTGGGGTTATCTTAAACTGTGATCTGAGACACGGGACTCTGCTCTTTGAGCAGGGACCCCACAAGTGGCAGATCTGAGAGACCCACCTTCATCCACCAGAAAAGCAGAGTGGCAGGAATCTGCTCGGTTTGGAGACTCCAAACAGGGCTGTGTGGCAGAAATAAAAACACTCAGTCACAGGCCAGGTGAGCTCGGAGCATGGTCAGAGACCAGGGAGACAGGAATGACTGAGTGCTTTTCTCCAAGGGCACACTGAGGAGTGGGCCCCTGAGCTCTCAGCTCCTCCAAGCCGGGGATTAGGAGGCCGCTATTTTCATTTGCATGGTCCAGAGCTCTATGGAAAATGTTCAGGGAACAAAATCTCCAGAGAGCGAACTGCAGATTACTTAGCCTGGCCCCTGTCAAGGGCAGCGCAATTCCGCCTCAGGCAAAGACACTTGAGAATCACTATAATAGTCCCCTCCCCCCAGAAGATCAACAAGAACATCCAGTCAAGACCAAGCTTACTGATCAAGAACAGTGGAATTCCAGAGGAGGAGAAAGCAAAGCATGGAATTCATAGCTTTCTCCCCATGATTCTTTGGTCTTGCAAAGTTAATTAAAATTTTTTTATTTATTTTTTTCTTATTCTAATTTTTTTAACTTTTCCTCTTTCCTCCTTTAACGTTTTTTTAGCTAGTTTATCTTAACAGTAACTTTCTTAAAAAAAATCTTTTTAAACCTTCATTATTATACCCATATTTTATCTTTCATTGTATCTAACTTTATTTTTTGTATACATGTAGGATTTTTGCTTCTAAAAAATTTGGGATACAATTTCTTCTAATAGATCAAAGTATACCCTAAATCTAGCACAGGGCTTTGTTCTAGTCTTCAGCCTGAGCAAATTCTTTCCACTTTCTTTTCCCAACCAACTTATCTTATCAATTCCTTTTCTTAGAATTTATTTTTTAATTTACATCTTTACAGTCACATTCCATCCCTTCATCATGTTTACCCTTATTTTTGTGTGTATATATATATATGTTTTTATTTCTTTAAAATTTTGGGATGTAGTTTCTTCTAAGAGACTAAAATACACCAAAAATCAAGCAGGTGGCTCTGTTTTATTCACTAGTCTAATATATATATATATCTATATCTAGATAGATATGTATATATATATATTAGACTATATATATATATATATATATATATATATATATATATAGTTTGTTTTAAATTTTTTAAACTTCTTTTTATCCACTTTCTTCTCCTCCCAATCTGGGGTCTCTTCTGATTTGGTTAGCATACATTTCTCTGGGGTCTTTGCCGTTCTTTTAGTATTTTAATCTCTCGTTCATATATTCTCATCTGGATAAAATGACAAGGTGGAAAAAACACGAAAAAAAAAATAGAAGAACAAGAGGCAGTACCAAAGGCTAGGGACCTAATCAATACAGACATTGGTAATATGTCAGATCTAGAGATCAGAATGACGATTCTCAAGGTGTTAGCTGGGCTCAAAAAAGGCATGGATAATATTAGAGAAATACTGCTTAGAGAAATAAAAGCCCTTTCTGGAGAAATAAAAGAACCAAAATCTAACCAAGCTGAAATTTAAAAAAAAAAAACAAAAACATTAACGAGGTGCAATAAAAAATAGAAGCTCTTACTGCTAGGATAAATGAGGCAGAAGAGAGAACTGATGATATAGAAGACCAAATGATGGAGAATAAAGAAGCTAAGCAAAAGAGAGACAAACAACTACTGGACCATGAGGGGACAATGTAAGTGATATAAGTGATACCATAAGATGAAACAATATTAGAAAAATTGGGATCCCAGAAGAAGAAAAAAGATAGAGGGGTCAGAAGGTATATTGGAGCGAATTATTGTAGAGAATTTCCCTAATATGGCAATATGAGCAGGCATCAAAAATCCAAGAGGCAAAGAAAACCCCCCTCAAAATCAATAAACGTATATCTAATCATCATCTAATAGTAATCTAATCATCTAATAGTAAAACTTACAAGTCTTAGTGACAAAGAGAAAAACCTGAAAGCATCTCAGGACATGAGGTCTGTAACATAAAATGGTAGAAATATTAGATTGGCAGCAGACCTATCCACAAAGATCTGGCAGGTCAGAAAGGACTGCCATGATATATTCAGAGCACTAAAGGAGAAAACTGTGGAGCCAAGAATACTACATCCAGCTAGGCTGTCATTGAAAATAGAAGGAGAAATAAAAAGCTTCCAGAACAAACAGAAACTAAAAGAATTTGCAAACATCAAAGCAGCCCTACAGGAAATACAGAAAGGAGTCTTCTAAGCAAAGAGAGAGCCTAAAAGTAACATAGACCAGAAAGGAACAGAGACAATATACAGTAACAGCAACCTCACAGGCAATACAATGGCACTAAATTCATATCTTTCAATAGTTACCCTGAATGTAAATGGGCTAAATGCCCCAATTAAAACAAAC
Organism: Mustela nigripes; assembly: GCF_022355385.1. Lineage (NCBI taxonomy): Eukaryota > Metazoa > Chordata > Mammalia > Carnivora > Mustelidae > Mustela > Mustela nigripes. The sequence continues at coordinate 107,697,753 of NC_081575.1, read as the reverse complement.
AGGGTATCAGGATGGATAAAAAAACAAAACCCATCGATATGCTGTCTATAAGAAATTCATTTTAGACCCAAAGACACCTCTGGATTTAAAGTGAGGGGGTGGAAAACAATTTGCCATGCTAATGGACATCAAAAGGAAGCTGGGGTGGCAATCCTTCTAACAGATGAATTAGATTCTAAGCCAAAGACTATAATAAGAGATGAGGAAGGACACTATATCCCACAAGAAGATCTAACCCCTAACATGGGAGCAACCAACTATATAAACCAATTAATAACAAAATCAAAGAAACACATCAACAATAATACAATAATAGTAGGGGAATTTAACCTCCCTCACTGAAATGGACAAAAGATCAATAAGGAAATAAGTTATAAATGACGCACTGGACCACATGGACATCACAGATATATTCAGAACATTCCATTCCAAAGCAATAGAATACACATTCTTCTCTAGCACACATGGAACATTCTGGAAAATAGATCACATCCTGGGTCACTAATCAGGTCTCAAATGGTACCAAAAGCTTGGGATCATTCTCTACATATTTTCAGACCACAGTGTTTGTAAACTAGAACTCAATGACAAGAGGAAAGTTGGAAAGAACTCAAATACATGGAGGCTAAAGAGCATCCTACTAAAGAATGAATGGGTCAACCAGGAAATTAAAGAACAATTGAAAAAATTCATGGAAACAAATGAACATGAAAACACAACTGTTCAAAATCTGTGGGACACAGCAAAGGCAGTTCTGAGATGAAAGTATAAAGCGATACAAGCCTTTCTCAAGAAACAAGAAAGGTCTTAAGTACCCAACCTAACCCTGCACCTAAAGGAGCTGGAGAAAGCAGAGCAAAGAAAGCCTAACCCCAGCAGGAGAAGAGAAATAATAAAGATCAGAGCAGAAATCAATGAAATAGTAACCAAAAGGGCAGTAGAAAACATCAACGAACCTAGGAGTTGGTTCTTTGAAAGAATTAATAAGATTAAAAAATCCCTGGCTAGACTTATCAAAAAGAAAAGAGAAAGGGCCCAAATTAATAAAATCATGACTGAAAGAGGAGCAATCATAACCAACACCAAAGGAACACAAACAATTATAAGAACATATTATGAGCAATTATGCCAGCAAACTGGACAATCGTGGGGGCACCTGGGTGGCTCAGTGGGTTAAGCCTCTACCTTCAGCTCAGGTCATGGTCTTAGGGTCCTGGGATCAAGCCCCACATGGGGCTCTCTGCTCAGCAAGAAGTCTGCTTCCTCCTCTCTCTCTCTCTGCCAGCCTCTCTGCCTACTTGTGATCTCTCTCTGTCAAATAAATGAATAAAATATTTTTTTAAAAATTGGACAATCTGGAAGAAATGGATGCATTCCTAGAGACATATAAACTACCACAATTAAACCAGGAAGAAATAGAAAACCTGAACAGACCCATAACCAGTAAGGAGATTGAAGCAGTCATCAAAAATCTCCCAACAAACAAGAGCCCAGGGCCAGATGGCTTCCCAGGGGAATTCTACCAAACATTTAAAGAAGAATTAATACCTATTCTCCTGAAGTTGTTCCAAAAAATAGAAATGAAAGGAAAACTCCCAAACCCACTTTATAAGGCCAGCATTACCTTGATCCCAAAACCAGACAAAGGCCAAATCAAAAAGGAGAATTACAGACCAATATCCTTGATGAGCATGGATGCAAATATTCTCACCAAAATACTAGCCAATAGGATCCAACAGTATGTTAAGAGGATTATTCACCACAACCAAGTGGGATTTATTCTTAGGCTGCAAGGTTGGTTCAACATCCACAGATCAATGTGACATAATACATTAATAAAAGAAAGAACAAGAACCATAGGATACTTTCAATAATGCTGAAGAAGTATTTGACAAAGTACAGCATCCTTTCTTGATCAATACTCTTCAAAGTGTAGGGGTAGAGGGTATATACCTCAATATTATAAGAGCCATCTATGAAAACCCCACAGTGAATATCATTCTCAGTGGGGACAAACTGAGAGCTTTTCTCCTAAGGTGAGGAACATGGCAGGGATGTCCACTATCTTCACTGCTATTCGACATAGTACTAGAGGTCCTAGCCTCAGCAATCAGACTACAAAAAGAAACAAAAGCCATCTGAATTGGCAAAGAAGAAGTCACTCTTTGCAGATGATATGATACTTTATGTGGAAAACCCAAAGACTCCACTCCATAACCGCTAGAACTCATATAGGAATTCAGTGAAGTGTCAGGATATAAAATCAATGCACAGAAATCAGTTGCATTTCTATACACCAAAGAAAGACAGAAGAAAGAGAAATTAACGAGTTGATCCCATTTACAATTGCACCACAAACCATAAGATACCTAGGAATAAACCCATCCAAAGAGGCAAAGAATCTGTACTCAGAAAACTATAAAGTACTCATGAAAGAAATTGAGGAAGACACAAAGAAATGGAAATGTTCCATGCTCCCGAATTGGAAGAGCAAATATTGTGAAAATGTCCATGCTACCTAAAGCAATCTAAACATTTAAGGCAGTCCCTATTAAGATACCATCAACTTTTCTCAAAGAAATGGAACACATAATCCTAAAATGTGTATGGAACTAGAAAAGACTCTGAATAGCCAGACGAATATTAAAAAAGAAAACCAATAATGGTGGCATCCCAATTCCAGACTTCAAGCTCTATTACAAAGCTATAATCATCAAGACAGTATGGTACTGGCACAAAAACAGACACATACATCAATGGAACAGAATACAGAGCCCAGAAATAGACCCTCAACTCTATGGTCAACTAATCTTTAACAAAGCAGGAAAGAATGTCCAATGGAAAAAGAGACAGTCTCTAACAAATGGTGTTGGGAAAATTGGACAGCCACATGCAGAATAATGAAACTGGACCATTTCCCTACACAACACACAAAAATAGACTCAAAATGGATGAAAGACGTCACTGTGAGACAGGAATCCATCAAAATCCTTCAGGAGAACACAGGCAGCAAACTCTTCTACCTCAGCCGCAGCAACTTCTTCCTAGAAACATCTCCAAAGACAAGGGAAACAAGGGCAAAAATGAACTCCAAGGATTTTGTCAAGATCAAAAGCTTTTGCACAGCAAAGGAAACAGTCCACAAAACCAAAAGACAACTGACAGAATGAGAAAAGATATTTGCAAATGATGTATCAGATAAAGGGCTAGTATCTAAAGTCTATAAAGAACTTAGCAAATTCAACACCCAAAGAACAAATAATCCAATCAAGAAATGGGCAGAGGACATGAACAGACATTTCTGCAAAGACACTCAGATGGCCAGCAGACACATGAAAAAGTGCTCAACATCACTCAGCATCAGGGAAATACAAATCAAAACCACAATGAGATACTACCTCACAGCAGTCAGAATAGCTCAAATGAACAAGTCTGGAAATGACAGATCTTGGCAAGGATGCAGAGAAAGGGAAACCATCCTACATTGTTGGTGGGAATACAAGCTGATGCAGCCACTCTGGAAAACAGCATGGAGGTTCATTAAAAAGTCGGAAATAGGGGCGCCTGGGTGGCTCAGTGAGTTAAAGCCTCTGCCTTTGGCTCAGGTCATGATCTCAGGGTCCTGGGATCGAGCCCCGCATCGGGCTCTCTGCTCAGCGGGAAGCCTGCTTCTACCTCTCTCTCTGCCTGCCTCTCTGCCTACTTGTGATCTCTATCTGTCAAATGAATAAATAAAATCTTTAAAAAAAAAAAAGTCGGAAATAGAGCTACCATATGACCCAACAATTGCACTACTGGTATTTACCCTTAAAGATACAACTGTAGTGATCCAAAGGGGCATGTACACCCAAATGTTTATAGCGGCAATATCCACAATAGCCAAACTATGGAAGGAACCTAGATGTCCATCAACAGATGAATAGATAGCAAAGATGTATAATGGATACATCTTTGGATGTACATAATGGATAATGGATAATGAAGATGGATATTGAGACAGCTCTTAGTTTGTTCTACATTCTCTTCTAGAGTTTCTCAGTGGAGCTAAACCCCATTTGCTCACAGTGAAAACATGTTTGATAAAGCGCTCTGCATAATGTATATGCATAATGTATATACATAAGATGTATAATGGATACATCTTTGGACATACATAATACATAATGATGAGATATACATACACAGTGGAATACTATGCAGCCATCAAAAGTAACGAAATCTTGCCATTTGCAAGAACATGGATGAAGCTACAGGGTATTATGCAGAGCCAAAATAAGTCAATAAGAGAACTATAACTATTATATGCTCTCTCTGATATGAGGAATTTGAGAGGCAGGGTGGAGGGTTTTATGGGGTAGGGAAGGAAAAAATGAAACAAGATGGGTTTGGCAGGGATACAAACCATAAGAGACTCTTAATCTCAGGAAACAAACTGAGAGTTGCTGGGGGGTGGAGGGGTAGGGATAGGGTGGCTGGATTATGGACATTGGGGAGGATATGTGCTATGGTTAGTGTTGTGAAATACGTGAGCCTGATGATTCACAGACCTGTACCCCTGGGGCAAATAATATATGTTAATTTAAAAAAAGAAAATCTCAAATAGAGCAGATTAGTCATCTATGAAGCAGTTTAGTATTCATGCTTGAATAATTTTCTTAAACAATACTACATAGTTTCTCCAAAGGGGAAAATATAACACATGAAATGCTTAGTTACTTTTGGGATATTTTGTCTTGTATTGTTAAAATCAGATCTTGAAGAAAATCTTTTAAATTAAGTAGCACTCAAAACTAAAAAAATATTGGGGCGCCTGGGTGGCTCAGTGGGTTAAAGCCTCTGCATTCAGCTCAGGTCATGGTCTCAGGGTTCTGGGATCTAGCCCCACATCAGGCTCTCTGGCTGCTCGACGAGGAGCCTGCTTCCTCCTCTCTCTCTGCTTATCTCCTCTGCCTACTTGTAATCTGTCTGTCAAATAAATAAATAAAAATCTATAAAAAAAACAACTAAAAATATTATATGCCTATTGAGCAAGATCAATACAACATGGGTGGTGGGTGGTGCTTAAGAACAAATATGTGTGGTAAAATATACGAGGTAACTGACTTACATGATTATTTTGAAATGAGCTGAAATGAAAAGGAACTTGTACAGCAGAAAAGGTAGCAGATGTTTTTGGTGCTCTAATTATATCTCCTTGGCACACACTCTTCCAAAGTATGTGGAGGGCACTGGATGGAAAATAAATTTCCCAGTATCCTTGAACTTCAGGGACAGAATAGGGAGTATACAGCTCGTAGTTTGTTCTACATTTTCTTCTAGAGTTTTTCAGTGGAGCTAAACCCCATTTGCTCACAGTGAAAACATGTTTGATAAAGCGCTCTGCATTGGCTTCCTTCCCTTCCCTGTTTCAATTCCCCTTTCCCCTGGGATCACCTTCCAAACAAATTACCTGCATTTGAACCTTTTATTCAGGGTCTGCTTTTGGGACCCCAAAATAAGATAATCTCCCAGGAAAAAAATCAATGAAGAAATGAATCTAGTAATTAATTCAGATTGATCATTACATCAACCCCCAAATCCTTCAGGTTGAAGCAGCTTTTCTGGAGTCTCTTACCAAAAAAAAAAAAAAAACAAAACCCAGAAATGGGAAATAGCTCATTTTATAGGCTTCTTTCCTCTCTCCCCAAAGTGTACAATGCTTGAAAGCAACTTCTCCTGGCCAGGCATGTACAATCTTGATGTAAAAATTTAGGTACATAATTAAAAAATGAATAATTTTTAACTACCATTCTCAAAGCCTCTACACAATGACGGCTTTTAATGACTCAGTGTTGACAAATGAAAAAGGATATCCTGCAGGCCAACTGAGTACATCCACTGAATAAACTATTGAATAGCTTGGGGGGCGGGGTGGAGAACAGTTTTTACAAATGAAACAGGCCCACTTGAACAGAGTTTGTCAAAAGTCTTTAGCAACCTTTAGCATTTCATTTGGGCTTCTGTATGTTTGCCATTGGGGCTACATTAATATTTGAATATCACACTAACAAAACAAAGATGCATTAAGGCAGTGGAAAGACAGGGTATAAGAACTGCCTTCCACTTTACCCAAAGAAATCAGCAGGATAATACTGAGGAGCCTGTATGTATCTGTGTCCTTTTAAAACATACAGCAGAGAGACAAATGAGATATATTGCCATAAAGAGCAGTGGTCTTTGCATGTCCCAAACTCAATCCTTCATTACCATGTTTGAATCTAAATAATCTGCCCTTTTGTATCATTTATTTGTATCATTTGCACCTAGAAAATACAGTATATTATTCAGATGTCAGTCCAGGTATATTTTAATTCATGCCTGAAAATCCCAGACATTCCTTATGTGAAAAGAATGGCCAAAAAAGTATACAAAACCCAAATATCCATCAACAAGTGAATGCATAAACAAATCATGTTATATACATGCAATTAAAATTATACCACACAATAGGAAAGAAAAAACACAGACAAATCTCAAAAACATGCATTAAGTGAAAGAACCCAAACACAAAAGTCTATATAGTATATTGACATGAAATTCTAGAAAAGGGGAACCTGATCTATAATGGAAAGCAGATTAGTGCTTGTCTGGAGTCAGGAGAGGATGGACTGCAAAGGGGCATGAGGGAATTTTTGAGATGATGAAAATATTCTGTATCTTGATTGTGCAGTGGTTACATCAGTGTAAAAATATGTCAAAAATGCACGTTTAAATTGGTACATTTTTGTATGTAAATCAATCCTCAATAAAGTTAATTTGAAACAAAGCATCTGCATCTTCCTCTACCAAAATTTTAACTAACAAGCCAACTACTATCATTTGGTTAAGTACAACTGAGAAAAAGAGACAGAGGACAGTTGTATTTTGTCAGGGGTTCAGACAGAATTGAGTATCACTTTGCATTGTAGGAACCTAGAGGAGCCTGTAACAAGGGAAAAAACAAAAACAAAATTAATAAAAAAAAAAAAAAACCCAACCCTGAAGCTTAAAGGAATTCATCTAAGAGGGGTAGAAGGGGTATGGGTAAACAAAAGCATGTTTGACATACCTCAGAATTTTACCTGCAGACAAACATTACTACTTTTTATTTTTAATTATCACCCTCGCTGACCATACCCAAGAGTACCATTTGATGGAGGGGCAGTGAGAAGGGGCAAAGGTATTAAAGCATGGGCACAAAGCCGTTGGTGATATCTTGAAGTCTAAAATTTAGGGATACATTTTGGTGTGAATGTGACCTAGATCAATGTTTCTCAATTTTTAGTGAACATCAGAATCATGTGTAGAACTAGTAAACATGAAGATGCCTGGTCCCCACCATAGGGATCCTGATGTGATAGGTCTGGACTGGGGCTGAGATTTTATATTTCTAGTCAGCTTCGGGGGGATGCTGATGCTGCTGGTCAAAGGACCACACTTCGACTAGACCTGATCTAAAACCCTAGACGGGTTCTAAAGCAAGGATAAAATTTCATATTAAATTACTCCTGAAAATTATTCTGTTTTCATGGCTCAGGCATGAAGGTTCAGAAGTTTTGTAGCACAGAAGATTTGCTCAAGAGAACTCTGATTTATTCCTTGCTTCAAATCTGGTTGGTTTTCAGTGAGGACTCCTTTAGATTTGTTGGGAGAGGAGACAAATGAGCTTTTAAAAATAGACCGTGTTTGCCTATCATTTCTTTGAAAATTTTGAGCGTCATTTGTAGGTATGTGCAGGGCCCTCTTGTCCTGCAGTCAGAATATGAGAGCCGATTGGACCCTTTCAGATGGAAGTTAATCGTTTTATGGTCCCCAGAATATATAATTAACAAGTTTCACTCTACTGGCATTTTTAATGTCAACATCACCAACAGGAGATGAGAAATGTCTGCATTGGATGTCTGCTTCCAATTAAAATCTTTAATTTATGATAAATGAATACATTTCAATCATGTCTGCCTTGATTTCAATGTGTGTTTCGTAGATCAACTATAAAAGCTGCCGGGATGTTTTGGCACACAATGAGAGACTGAGTCAGATCACAGAAGAAGTCTCACTATTTTAATGGTGTCTTAAATATTTACATTAAACAAGAAAATTTCAAAAAAATGAAAAAAGGTAATAAATGAGATTTGCAGTTCCTTGTTCCATATATGTATGTGAACATTTGGAAAATAAGGGGGAAGGCATTTGTAGATAACAGTACCCTAACACAAACCCTAATAGCACTTACAAATTTTCTTTCAGTCTTTAGACTATGCATAGAATCATTTATCTAGGTATAATTATATATTGACTCCTGAATTTTTTTCCACCTCATATACCCTAAGTTTTGTTTTCCATGTTTTTATGTAATCTGTTCCAATTATCTATTGTTGCAGAGCAAGTTACTCCAAAACCTGCGGCTTAAAAAAAGAGTAATTTGGATCAAGAATCTTCAATTTGGGCAAGGACAGGACAGTTAAAGATTGGTTGTCCCAGCATTAACTCCAGTATTTCAAATGCTGGGGGCTGAATTATCTAATGACTTTCATACTTGCATGTCCTTCAACTGATGATGACTGTTGGTTTAATTTGGGTGGTCAGCAGAAACACATGTGACTTCTCCATGTTGCTTAGACATCCTTAAAACACAGCTAGATTCCAAGAGTGATCTTCCCATGAGAGTGAGCCAGGCAAAAGCTGTATCACCTTTTTTTTTTTTTTTTTAAGATTTTATGTATTTATTTGAAAGAGAGAGAGTGAGAGAGTGAGAGCACAAACCAGGAGACAGAAGGAGAGGGGGAGGCAGGTTCTCCCCTGAGCAGAAAGCCCGATGTGGGGCTCCATCCCAGGACCCAGGGATCATGACCTGAGGCCAAGGCAGATGCTTAACTGACTGAGCCACTCAGGTGCCCCCGCTGTATCACCTTTTATGTGCTAGCTTCAGAAGTCATACAACATGACTTCCATCACTTTCTATTCATTAGAAATAAGTCACTAAGTCCATGCCATATTCAAAGAGAAGGAAATTACACTCTTTTTATGGAGCATCAAAGAATTTGCTGATATATTTTATAAAATGATGGCATAATATTTGATCAAGTTAATATACTAAGCTTAACCATTTCTCCTACAGTTATACATTTAGTTTGTTTCCATTCTTAGACTGACTAACATGTTTATTTGGCAGGTCTTCTAGAACTAGTTATATATTGTAATACACCACCTAGTTTCCAAAATAGAATTTGTATATACATATAAAACCTTAGTAAAGTATTTTGATTTTGAAAGGTCTAACTAGACCTTAATTAAAACAATATTGTTTATAAAAACACAATATCATTTTAAGAGCTAGGGTTATTTCAATAGGTGATAATCTGCATGACTGGAGACAGGTAGACACTCCTACCTATAACCGCTAAGAAACTGAAGGTATCCGGGGCATCAGGGTGGCTCAGTGGGTTAAAGCCTCTGTCTTCTTTCGGCTCAGGTCATGATTCCAGGGTCCTGGGATCGAGCCCCACACCAGGCTCTCTGCTCAGTGGGGAGTCTGCTTCTTCCTCTCTCTCTGCCTACTTGTGATCTCTGTCTGTCAAATGAATAAATGGAATGTTTGGGGGAAAAAAAAGAAACTGAAGGTATCCAAATCTATATATTCAGACTTAGAACTATAACATTTCCAATTTAAGATGGACTGTCAAGGTGAATGTTCAAAGCTTACTTGGCATTTGCAGGTGTAGAGACTAAAAAGCTGGTATGTCCCAGGAGCTGGGGGTCCAAATGCTGATGACAAAGAAAATGTCTCTCCTAGGGTAGATGGAACTACAAGCAAATTTTTTTGCAGGGTTTTTGTCTATACAAACAATTTGATTTAAAAATGTATGACCACATTCATGGGCCTATTTGATTTAATGATAAATATTTATATATTTATATTTATAGAATAAATATGGAAAACTCATATTTCAACCATATCTTGTCTTGAACCCTTCTTTTCACAATCATTGCATTTTTAAAAAAAATATTTAGTTAATTTATTTATTTGACAGGTAGAGATCACAAGTAGGCAGAGAGGCAGGCAGAGAGAGAGAGAGAGGAGGAAGCAGGCTCCCTGCTGAGCAGAGAGCCCGATGTGGGGCTCGATCCCAGGACCCTGAGATCATGACCTGAGCTGAAGGCAGAGGCTTTAACCCACTGAGCCACCCAGGCGCCCCAATCATTGCATTTTTTTTATTAATTTCTTTTCAGCATAACAGAATTCATTGTTTATGCACCACACCCAGTGCTCCACGCAAAACGTGCCCTCCATAATACCCACCACCTGGCTCCCCCAACCTCCCACCCCCCGCCCCTTCAAAACACTCAGATTGTTTTTCAGAGTCTATAGTCTCTCATGGTTTATCTCCCCTTCCAGTTACCCTCAACTCCTTTCTCCTCTCCATCTCCCTATGTCCTCCATATTATTTGTTATGCTCCACAAATAAGTGAAACCATATGATAATTGACTCTCTCTGCTTGACTTATTTCACTCAGCATAATCTCTTCCAGTCCCGTCCATGTTGATACAAAATTTGGGTATTCATCCTTTCTGATGGAGGCATAATACTCCATAGTGTATATGGACCACATCTTCCTTATCCATTCGTCCATTGAAAGGCATCTTGGTTCTTTCCACAGTTTGGCGACCGTGGCCATTGCTGCTAAAAACGTTGGGGTACAGATGGTCTTTCCTTTCACTACATCTGTAACTTTGGGGTAAATACCCAGTAGTGCAATTGCAGGGTCATAGGGAAACTTTATTTTTAATTTCTTAAGGAATCGCCACACTGTTCTCCAAAGTGGCTGCACCAACTTGCAATCATTGCATTTTCTTTTTCTTTTTTTTTTTTAGATTTTATTTGACACAGAGAGAGAAATCACAAGTAGGCAGAGAGGCAGGCAGAGAGAGAGGGGGGAGGAAGCAGGCTTCCTGCGGAGCAGAGAGCCTGATGCGGGGCTCGATCCCAGGACCCCGGGATCATGACCAGAGCTGAAGGCAGAGGCTTTAACCCACTGAGCCACCCAGACGCCCCGCAATCATTGCATTTTTAAAATATGATCTCTCTCAGTCTTGACTGCACCCTTCATACCATACACCAGCAGCAATGGGAAAGATAGAGATCCTTGAGCAGAGTGAGAAGAGCAGAAAGAATATTCACTCCTGGTCTGTTCCAGGAGTGGCCCTCCTAGAAAGCAAGTGATGTCCCTAGCCAGTAGCAGCCACCAGAAGGCACATTGGAAATTTTCAAGGAAGGTGTTATAAAGCACTGGGCCCTTTATATATCCTAGGCCTAGGACCTAGGGCAGGGTGTCAGTTTGCCTGGGTTTAAGGGTAGTTTTGGACACAGCTATAGATGATATAAGTAAGTTAATTTTATAGATAAATACCTTAGTGGTGAATATGGTAGCAAGTGATACTCTGTGGGATAGAAGCATGGCCAGAATCAAGGAAGTCAGCAGAGGTCATTAGCAATGGCCTATTCAAAAAAAAAATCTCCATGATAAATCATATGGAAGTGGACTCCATGAAGAGATTCAGACTAGAAAAGACTTACTGGATTTTAGTTCCATAATATTAAAACAGTATTACAAGTTCCAGGCACTATGGAGTTTTCTTGATGGTCAGTTCTCAGTCCCCATCTTTCTTGACCTAGCCGTGGCATTTGCCACAGTTTATTATTGTTTCTACCTGAAACATTTTCTTTACTTTGCTTCTGGGACATCAATCTCACTTAGTTTTTCTCCCAATTCTCTGGCTGTTCTTTCTTTCTTTCCTGCTAATTACACTTTATCTAATGGACCTCTCTAATCATCAGCTTTCCCAGAGCTCAGTCCTTGGACTTAATCTCTTCTATATTTATACTCACTCTCTTGCTGATCTTATCCAGTTTCACAGGTTTAAATACCACTTATATGCTCTTGACTCTCATATTCATACTATTGATATACCCATTCCTAAATGTTTTCTCTGAACTTCAGTATCATATCTCCTATTACCTACTTCATGTCTCCAGTTGGATGGCTAAGAGACATCCCTAAACAGTATGTCCAAAGCTGAACTCCCAGGTATCTGATACCCCCAACTTGATCCACTCATAGCATTACACATCTTATTTAATGACCACACTGTCACTCCAGTCACTCCTCTTTTTCTCTTATGTCTAGTGCTGTCCTGGAGCCAGCATGAACTGTCATGTAAGAGCCAACTGTGCACATCCTTGCCAACTCTGTACTAAGTAGCTCTAGCACCTATAAGAGATCCTGACACATAGTACATGCTCAATAAAAATTGTTCAAATAGATGTATAAATAGTACATATGTAAAGGGAAAAGGGAAGGCCAAGTGTACAGTATTCTGTGCTTTTTCATCCCCAATGAACCATTTAGCTCCATATTTTACCTATTCTATCTGTTTTACATATTGGGTTGTGCATATAATTCTACTTGTGAATAATTTTTTTGCATAAAAATAATAATACAGTTGACCCTCGAATAACAGTTTGAACTGTGTGGGTCCATTTATATGCAGATTTTCCCCATAAATACAGTATGATACTGTAAATGTATTTGTCTCTTACTTATGATTTTTAATTTTTTGTTTTTTGGCTTTTTTGTTTTTATTTTATTTTATTTTATTTTTCAGTGTTCCAAAATTCATTGTTTATGCACCACACCCAGTGCTCCATGCAATACGTGCCCTCCTTAATACCGACCACCAGGCTCACCCAACCACCTACCCCCCTCCCCTCCAAATCCCTCAGTGTGTTTCTCAGAGTCCACAGTCTCTCATGGTTTGTCCTTATCATTTTTTAAATAACATTTTCTTATCATTAGCTTATTTTATTGTAAGAATACAGTATATAATACATATAACATACAAAGTATGTCTTAATTGACTGTTTATGCTATTGATAAGTGTTCTGCTCAACAGTAGGCTATTAATGGTTAAGTTTCCAAGGAGCCAAAAGCTATATCAGATTTTTTTTTTAAGATTTTATTTATTTATTTGACAGAGAGAAATCACAAGTAGACGGAGAGGCAGGCAGAGAGAGAAAGGGAAGCAGGCTCCCCGCTGAGCAGAGAGACCGATGCGGGACTCAATCCCAGGACCCTGAGATCATGACCTGAGCCAAAGGCAGCGGCTTAACCCACTGAGCCACCCAGGCACCCCCTATATCAGATTTTTTATTGTAAGGGTGTCGGGGCCCCTAAACCCTGCATTTTTAAAGGGTCAAGTATAATGATAAGACTTGAAATACACTTTTTAGTCTAGTACTCTCATTTTTCCTGTGGCAGAAACTGGACAACAGAAGTGAAACGGTTGCCTAAGAATCCTACCTTTACCTCCTAAGCCTACTCATCTATGAAGTTTAAATGGAGTGGAGGGAGGGGATTGCATAAATTTGTATTTTTCATTCTATCTGAATGGGGCGAAGGGACATGTATGGGATGAATATCTTCAAGAATAATATAGATACAATTTAGGACTATATTAATTACATGATTAGGAACACAGAGGTACACCTATGGCTTTTTGGTAATATGATAAAGATAAGTGACTTTCCTAATTAAGAAAACAATAGCAATAGGACATGTGGAAAAAACTGAAAACCTTTAAGTCAAGAATTTTTGTTAAGTCAAGATTTAAATGAAGCACACAAAAATGTAGTATGATTTAAAACAAATGGAGATAACAAGTAATATGCAACAAAGTTACACATTTACTGATCAGATAATTCAGGAAGGGAGGGCCAGCTGTTTCTCTGAATTCTTATATAATCTCTTTGTCGTTACTTTAAATTATAGCTCTATCCATTTATGCATGATGTGCTTCTTTATCCTTAGAAGTTATTTTCTATGTTATGATGCATTTTGCTTATAAAGCAGCTCTTCCCCCAAATCATCTCTCAAAAAAATTATCTTCAAATAGGTTTTAGTAAATACACTCCTTAAAAAATTAACTTATTGGGGTGCCTGGGTGGCTCAGTGGGTTAGAGCCTCTGCCTTTGTCTTGGGTCATAATCCCAGGGTCCTGGGATTGAGCCCCACATCGGGCTCTCTGCTCAGCGGGGAGCCTGCTTCCCTTCCTCTCTCTCTGCCTGCCTCTCTGCCTACTTGTGATCTCTCTCTGTCAAATAAATAAATAAAATCTTTAAAAAAATTAATTTTTGATTGGTTTGATTTGAAATCACCTTGATGTTTTTTGTTAGTGGTGTTTTTAAAATTTTTATAAGACAATTGTCTTGTTAGGTTTTATAAATTTAAATTCATGCCTATGAAGCTTGTGAGGTTTTTTTTTTTTCAAAATCTAGTAATAATCCACTTTTTCCTATCACAATTTTTATTATTAAAGAAATCACTTAAGAAAAGATATTTTTGGTTTAATTCCTTCAGTTTCATTTTAGTTGATTGTCTTCTGGTTGTAGTCAGGTAAAGTACATTTCTATGTAAAATATGAGTGTTGTTTTGTTTTTTGTTTTTTGTTTTCTTTTAGTGTAGTTGACACACAGTGTTACATTATTTTCAGGTGTACAACATAGTGATTCAGCATCTCCAAACATTAGGCTGTGCTTACCACAAGTGTAGCTACTACCTATCACCATACAGCACTATTACAACATCATTGACTATATTCCCATTCCTGTACCTTTTAATCCTGTGACTTACTGATTCTACAACTGTATCTCCTATTCCTCTTCAGAATTGGCTTTTATTTTTTTTTATTATGTTCAGTTAGCCAGCATATAGTACATCATAAGTTTTCATCATAAGTTTTTAATGTCGTGTTCAATGATTCATTAGTAGTGTATAACACCCAGTGCTCATCACATCATGTGCCCTTCTTAATATCCATCACCTGTTTACCTCCCCTTCTCTAACTATCAGTTTGTTTTCTGTAGTCCAGGGTTTCTCATGGCTTTCCTCCCTCTCTGGTTTCCTCCCATTCAGTTTTCCCTCCCTTCCCTTGTGATCCTCCGTGCTATTCTTTATGTTCCAGATATGAGTGAAACCATATGATAATTGTCTTTCTCTGCTTGACTTATTTCATTTAGCAAAATCCCCTCCATTTCCATCCATGTCAGTGCAAATGGTGAGTATTCATCCTTTCTAATGGCTGAGTAATATTCCATTGTATATATGGACCACATCTTCTTTATCCATTCATCTGTTGAAGGGCATCTCAGCTCCTTCCACAGCCTATTGTGGACATGGCTGTTATGAATATTAGGGTGCATGTGCCCCTTCTTTTCACTTCATCTGTATCTTTGGGGTAAATACCTAGTAGGGCAATTTCTGAGTCATGGGGTAGCTCCGTTTTAAATGTCTTGAAGAACCTTCATACTGTTTTCCAGAGTGGCTGTACCAGCTTGCATTCCCACCAACAGTGTAAGAGGGTTGTCTGGGAAACTCTATCTCTCCTTCTATTATGAATGACAGCCTTGCCGGATAAAGGATTCTTGGCTGCATATTTTTCCCATTCAGCACATTGACTATATTCTGCTATTTCTTTTCTGACCTGCTAAGTTTCTATGGACATATATGCTATGAACCTGATCTGTCTTCCCTTGTAGTTTAAGGATTTTTTTTTTCCCTTGCTACTTTCAGGATTCTTTCCTTGTCTGTTTTTGTGAATTTGACTTCAGTATGTCTTGGTGTTGGCCAGGTTTTGTTGAACTTGATGGGACTTCTCTGTGCCTCTTGGATTTCAATTTCTGTCTCCTTCCCCAGATTAGGAAATTTTTCAGCTATAATTTTCTCAAATAAACCTTCTGCTCCCTTTTCCTCTCTTTTCTTCTTTTAGGACTCTGATGATATCAATGCCCCCTAAGTTTATATTTATCATCCAGTACTTTTCTTTTTCTCTTCTTTTCAGCCTCATTATTTTCCATAATTTTATCTTCTTTTTCACTGATTTGTTACTCTGCTTCATCCGTTCTTATATCATTGAATACAGTTGGCTTTGCATCTTGGTTATACCATTTTTTATTTTGGCGTGACTAGTTTTTAGTACTTTTATCTCTGAAGTAGGGGATTCACTAGTGTATTCTATGCTTTTCTCAAGCCCAAGTTGTATCCTTATGATTGTTGTTTTAAATTCTGGTTTAGGCATCTTATTTGTATCTGTTTTGATGAAATCCCTGGCCAGGACTTCTTGATCTTTCTTTTGGGATGAATTCCTCTGTCTTGTCATTTTGTTTAAGTCAGTGTGTGTGTGTGTGTGTGTGTGTGTGTGTGTGTGTGTGTTTGGAAATCCTGTTATATTCCTGCTGCTGAGAGTAATGGCTATATTAAAAAGAGGTCCTATATTGCCTTGACCTGGCAGTTCAAGATGGGTTTCAGAGTGTGTACTCTTCTGTTGTATTTTGGTTGCTCCTTCCCTCAAGTCAGTCCTCTGCAGAGTTTCTCCTTTCCTGCAGTGGGGAGTGTTTGGACCTTATCCACTGTATGAGAAGTTTTAACTAGGTGTGTTTTGGTCTGCTTGTTAAAACAGGCTAGAACCTATTTCCCCCAGAGGTGAAGTTTTGTAGCATTCTATGATCAATAGTCTTTATGTATGAGGTGTTTGTGCTGATCTATTGAGGGAAGAGCCTCCTATGGTGAATCCCAGGTGAATTTGTCTAGGAAAGATGCACCTGCAGGGTGCAATGGAATGGGACTTGCTTTAAATGGCTCCAGGCTCCACTGGGGGTGCTGTATTCTTCACTGAATTTGGTCAATGCTGATGGGCAGAGGAAAATGGCATCACCCCACTCTTTGTCCCTGGAACAGGGAGTTCCCACCTGCCACTCTTCAGGAAGCCCTCACAGAAGAGCAAACAATCTCCCCTCTTGTGTCCCTGGCTTCTGTCAGATACTTCCCTTCACCCTGTCTGTGTCTGGGCTTTCTGCTTTCCAGGTGACACAGTACTCCTCTGTTTTATCTCAGGTGCATGGGTGGGTTTCAAAGCTCCAAATTTTAGGCTGGGCATGCTCTTACACTGATCCTCTGGGAAAAGGACTCTCTGGACTCTGGTTTGTCCCAGAAAAGCAGTTACACAACTATGCAGTAGTTCAGAGTTTATGGTAAAGTGCAGCAAAAAGCCAGCATAAAAGTTTGCTCTCTTCATCAGGTGTTCCTGTTTCTATGCTAATTAATAGGCACCATGTTGGTGCCTCCAGCACTTTCGTCCCCAGAGTGGAGGTGCCACCTCTTCCAAATGCACTCCAAGAAGGGGAACTGTTTCTCCCCTGCAACTCAGCGGATCTTCAGACCACAGTGTTTACTCTAGAGCCTACACTCTCCTTCTCCAAAGGAGCACCACTAAGCCTGCCAGGCACAATCCTGGCAATGGCATGGACTTCTAAAACTTCAGACTTTGAGCTCTGCTGCTTATAAAAACTTGTAGTAGTCAGGTCCTCTCTTGTTCCTAGTCAATGGTTTTGGGGAGAAAGTTTTTCTTGTGCAATACCCTGTATGCTGTGCTTACTCTTGCTCTCTCTCTCTCCTCCATTCTCTGTGATTCAGGGCTCCCTCTCCTCTGCAGCACCCACAATTCTTTTCTCCCTCTAATCAACTCTCCACAGTTCCTACCTTCTATCATGTGGCCATTTTTCTCCCTTTAGATTTATAGTTTGTTCTCTCAGTGCTCAGATTTCCTGGGTGTTCAAATGATTTGATATTTATCTGGCTGTGTTCAAGGCAAGCATAGGGACCTTCTACTACTCCACCATCTTACCTCTCTCCTATAGTATTCTTGATAATTCAGATGTTATCCTTTGTCTTACTGATGTGCTGTATCACATAGATTGATTTGTGAATACTGAACCATCCTGGCATCTCAGGTATAAATCCCACTTTGTATGATAAATTATTTTTTAATGTACTGTTGCATTTGGTTTGCTAGTATTTTGTTAGGGGCTTTTACATATATGTTCATCAGAGATTCTGGCCTGTAGTTATCTTTTTTGGTAGTGTCTTTATAGGGGTTTTGATATCTGGGTAATGCTGGCCTCATAGAATGAATTTGGAAGTTTGCCTTCCATTTGTACTTTTCGGAATTGTTTGAGAAGAGTAAGTATTAACTCTTCTTTAAATGTTTGGTAGAATTCACCTGTGAAGGTGCCTGGTCCCGGCCTTTGTTTGTTGGGAGTCTTTGATGACTGATTCAATTTCATTACTGGTAATTGTTCTGTTCAAATTGTCTATTATTTCCTGATTCGTTTTTGGGAGGTTATACATTGTAAGAATTCATCCATTTCTTCTAGGTTGTCCAATTTGTTGGCACATAATTTTTCATAATACTCTCTCTCTCTTTTTAAGGTTTTATTCATTTATTTGAGAAAGAGAGAGAGAGAGGAAATGGGAGAAGGTGAAAAGTTGACTTTGCACTGAGCATGGAGCCCAACATGGGGCTCCATCTCAGGACCCTGAGATCATATCCTGAGCTAAATTCAACAGTCAGACACTTAACATACTGAGTCACCCAGGCACCCCTCATAATATTCTCTTATGATTGCTTGTATTTGTGCAGTGTTGGTTGTAATCTTTTCTCTTTCAATTCACATTTTATTTGAAGGTCCTCTGTTGTTTATTTATTTATTTTTTTAGTGAGTCTGGCTAAACTTTTAACAATTTTGTTGATCCTTTCAAAAAACCACTTCGATTTTATTGATCTTTCCTTTGTTTCTTAATTCTATTTCATTAATTTCTGTTCTTATCTTTATGATTTTCTTCCTTTTATTGGTTTGGGGGGTTTGTTTGTTCTTCTTTAGCTCTTTTAGATATAAGGTTAGGCTGTTTTTTTGAGATTTTTCTTGGTCCTTGAGGTAGGCCTGTGTTCCTATAAATTTCCCTCTTAGAACAACATTTGCTGTATCTCAAGATATTGGATTATTTTGTTTTCATCTTCATTTGTCTTTATTTTTTCTTTGATTGTTTTGGTTAACCCATTCATTGTTTAGTAACATGTTAGTTAACCTCCATGTATTTGTGCTCTTTCCAGATTTTTCTTCTAGGTGATTTCTAGCTTCATAGCATTGTGGTCAGACAAGGTGCATGTTAACTTCAATCCTATTGAATTTTTTGAGACTTGTTTTGTGGCCTCATATGTAATCTCTTCCAGAGAATGGTCCATGTACACTTGAGAAAAATTGGTATTCTGCTGTTTTAAGATGGGATATTCTGAATATGCCTATTAGTCCCATATGGTCCAAGGTGTCATCCAAAGCCACTATTTTCTTGTTGATTTTTTTTAAAGATTTTATTTATTTATCAGAGAGGGAGAGAGAGCGAACATAGGCAGGCAGAATGGCAGGCAGAGGGAGAAGCAGGCTCCCTGCTGAGCAAGGAGCCCAATGTGGGACTCGATCCCAGGACGCTGGGATCATGACCTGAGCCGAAGGCAGCTGCTTAACCAACTGAGCCACCCAGGCGTCCCTTCTTGTTGATTTTTGATTGGGTGATCTATCCACTGATGTAAGTGTGGTATTGAAGTCCCCTATTATTGTACTATTATCAATTACTTCCTTTATGTTTGTTACTAGCTGCTTTGTCTATTTAGGTGCTCCCACACTGGGTGCATAAATATTTACAACTGTTACATCTTCTTATTGGATTGCTCCCTTTGTGATTATATAGTGTTCTTCTTTTTGTTATAGTCTTTGTTTTAAAGTCTATTTTGTCCCATATCAAGTATTTCTACCCTTTCTTTTCACATCCATTTGCATGATAAATATTTTTCTATCACTCACTCTTAATCTGCATGTGTCTTTAGGTCTGAAAAGAGTCTCTTATAGGTAACGTGTAGATGGGTTTTGCATTTTTAACCATTCTATCACCCTGTGTCTATTTATTGGCACATTTAGTCTATTTACATTGAAAGTCATTATGGATAGGCGTGTACTTATTGCTGTTTTGTTATTTGTTTTCTGGTTGTTTCTGTAGCTCTGTGTTCCTTTTTTCTATTCTCTTCTCTCACAGTTTTCTTGTTTTCTTTAGTGATATACTTGCATTCCTTTATTTTCACATATCTATTACTGGTTTTTCATTTGTGGTTACCATTTGGTTTATATAAAAATCATCTGCATATAGCAGTCTATATTGAGTTGATGGTCACTTCAGTTTGATCTCATTCATTAAGCCTCTTCCTCTACATTTTAGGTATATGGTGTCTTATTTACAGCCCTATATTCTGTGAATCCCTTCTCTGATTTTTATAGATATGCCTAATTTTACTCCTTCTGTGCTTTCTACTTTTCTTATTCCTATTCATGGTCTTTCCTTTCCTGCTCAAAGAGTCCCCTTTAACATTTCTTGTAGGGTCGTTTCAGTGGTGATGAGTTCCTTTACTTTTTCTTTGTCTGGGAAACTCTTTATTCCCCCTTCTATTCTGAATGATAGCTGACCTGGGTAGAGTATTTTTGACTGCAAGTGTTTTTCTTTCAGTACTTTGAATATATCATGCCACTCCCTTCTGGCCTACAAAGTTTTTATTGAAAAATTAGCTGATAGCCCTAGGGGATTTTCCTTGTAATTAATAGTTTACTTTTCCTTGGTACTTTCAAAATTCTCTCTTTATCACTACTTTTTCCCATTTCAGTGACTATGTGTCTTCTTGTGGATTTCGTTGGGTTGATTTTATTAAGATACCCTTAGTCAAGTCAAACAAAATCCATTATTTTCAATTAAGATTGAAAGTAAAAAGTGTCTACCTATCCTAGGTCTTCAAAGGCTTAGGAAAAGCTGACGTACAATAAATATTGTACTGATGTTTTGCTATGACAGTGTTGTGAGAAAAAAAAATATTACTTGAATATTCTGGCTGTCTTCTTTGAGACCCATATTTTTCATAAAATTGGCAGCTAGAATGAAGAGTAAGGTTGTTTAAGGTGCCTTAACCACCTCAAGATGTGTATTAATAAAAATAGAGCATTTATGTTGATTTTAAGTTTCCATGTACATCATTACATTTACATAGTAAATATGCCAATCTCTTGACACAATCTCCCCAATATCTCCTGAAAGTACTACTTTCAGGAATTTAATGGCCCTTTGAGAAAGTTAATTTTCTAAGGGACAGTTTAGAAAGTTAATATTTCTGACAAAGTGTACATTTCTGTTTTTTAAAGGAAATATCTGAATGAAGTTTAGAATCTAAGATAAATAGGGTAAAGCTAATCAAAGAATACATTTCATATGGTGATTCATACTAACAACAAAAATGAAAAATGTCTGCTTAAGAAAGGTCAAGGCAACTGAAGACTAGTACAAATATATAGATTCACTTAATGGCACCTGGGAGTATTTCTATGTGATTTCCTTTTAAAGGAAACATAAATAGCCTGCTATTATGATTTTGCACATTCTACATAAATTCCAGTCCATCAATGCCATTCAACTGGTTTTATTTTCTAGATTAGAAAACTATCACTAAAACTCACAAATATGGAGCAAATTAAAAGTGCTACAGAAATACAATATATAGTTTTCAATTTATAAATAATAAAACTAGAGAAAAGTACCCTATAAAAAGGTGTCTATATGGCTTGGGGAAAAAAATTCCTCCTAGAAAGGAAACCAGAAAAATTGCATTTCATGCCTTTATATAAATTTTTAAAAGAAAAATTTCCTTTTATATAAATATATTGTTACCACTAGTGTAAGAAACTACTTTTACCATACAAAAGTGAGAATTGTATTGTACTATAGTAAGGCTCTTAATTATTAAAAATAATTGACCTACAGAATAAAATGCTAAGTGAAGTAAGTCAGACAAATACAAATACCATACAATTTCACTCATAAATGGAATCTAAGAAACAAAACAAACAAAGAAAAAAAAGAGATAAACAAAAATAAACTCTAAAATACAGAGAACAAACCAGTGGTTGCTAGAGGGGAGGTGGGTGGGGAGATGGGTGATATAGATAAAAGGGACTGAGAATATAGTTATTATGATGAGCACTGAATAATGGATAGAATTGTTAAATTATATTTTACACCTGAAACTAATATAGTAGTATATGTTACTGTACTTCAATTTTTTTAAAAAATTGGAAAATCAAGTGTTTATTATCTTAAAATGCATATTTTTAAAAGCTTTCTAACATGCTAAGCATAACATAGCTAAAAAAAGCTATCTTGAAAAGAATGCCCTAACCAATTTCCCTGGTATAAATATTCTCATTTGCCTAATTTCTTCAATAACAATATTTTTTAAAACTAAATTAAATGTAATAATTGAATTTATTATCAGTAAGATTATCAATATATTTGTTGAAAGCTGTAAAATTTATTTTGTTAAAAAGTTTATAAAATGTTTTACAACCCTGAAAAAGATGGGCCATCAAAGCAACAATTTGAGTCTCAATTGTATTCAGCTTATCCTTCCAATTAGAAAACTGAAAGTTGATGGAGAGAAATTATCAGGGAAGAATGAAAATGGCCATGTTTATAATCTTATTTAATCTTAGTCAAAGGTATTTAGTATTTCATTACCTTATATCTGTTTCTGTTTCTGTCTCTGTCTCCCTCTTTCTCTCTCTCTCTAAGGTAGCATGACTTTCTAGAAAAAGACTCAGCCCTAAGAACCACTCAAACCTAATTTCACATCCCATCAATTCCATTTCCTCTCAGGATGACAATTTGCTCATGTGTAAGGTTGTAATAGTAATATCCATTTTATAAAGTTATCATAAAGATTTACTTAACTGAAATAAGGCATGTAAATGTTATAGCATAGTGTCCATCATGTTTTAGAAAGGAATGTTTAAGAACAAACCTCCTACAGTGGATGCCAGAGAGAGCAGGTATAAAAACAGCTAAAACCCAAGGACTGCCTGCATCATTAGACATGATTGTTGTGCTGAGCATCTTCCATTTGCTTCACTAAATCCTCTCTACCCCCTTCTCCACTCAGCTCTGTTTCCAAGGGAACAGAAACTAGAGCAATGCCCTGGAGAACAGGTAAAGATCTTCTGGGTTATGGGATCTTTCTGACTTCTGCTAATGTCTTCTCTCCTCTCATGCAATGGAACTCACAACTCTATGGATGACATCAGAACTGAGAAAACAAATTCTAGACTGAAATTCAAGGGACACCTCCATAAACCCTACAGAACTGGGCTACCAAGGGAGCTGCTACAGAGTCAGGAAGCTACAGCTGTCAGTTCAAACTCCTATAGCACACATCACAATCTGCAGCAACAGGGATGCCTTACATGCTGTCTCTCTTCCCACTTAACTAATTTCCCAATTCAAGTTTCACACAAGAGAGAATTATTGGTGCAACACAAATCACATTGAGAATTTTAGCTAAGAGGGACTTTTTCAGTCTTTGAAGTACAGAAAGGCACACAAGAAATATGTTGGAACAGAAAAGTAAGCCACTCCTTAGCATCTGCTATAGTATGCTATCAAGCTCAAGCAGTTGGTGATGGCCTTTCTTTGGCATTTGAAAAGACTGGGAGAAGAACAACTGCAGATTAGAGCTGATTATTAATGGAAAATATTATAAAATGAAAAAAGGTGTTGAGTGTGAACGTCAAAAGAAGTCATATGAAAATCATCTTCTTAAGGTATCAAGTATAAGGATTTTCACGAGTGCAATTTCTCTAAACAGTGCAGTCTCTTACTCCATCTCTTGCTGTTACTTTTAGGATAAGGTCCAGGTTCATTACTCTGGTTTCTTAGGTCCATCATGACATGGTACTTTATAATATGGGTCCTGAAAATCTCCACTAGAAGTCCAAATTCTAAATATGATCATTGCAAATGCTTGCCTATTTTTCTAAAGGAGTAATTGGAAACCATGGAAAGCTGTTTAGGCTGCTGTCATCGTTTTGTATATTTACGAAACTCAACAAAACAGCTGCCAGTGTGCAAAACACCTGCCAATGTGCAGAGTCTGAAAAAGGGAGCCTATCACACACAGGCTGTTTTCTGGAGCATTCACAGAGAGCTGTCCTGGGGTATGTAGGGCATTTTGCAGTTATATGCCACAAGCTATTTGTCAACAGATGACTTTGCTAGAATCCATGCCTGCAAACACACACACACACACACACACACACACACACGAAGAGAGAGAAGAGAGACAGAACTTTTTTATGTTTCTACAGAGGATTGCTTTCTATTAAGTTGATTTTTGTTTGAAGATTGTCTTAGAAAATGTCCCTAAACTAACTTCTTAAAAAAGATCACAAGGTAAAAATTCCACAAATTTGCCATTCTTCACACTTACAAAACTCTGTTAGCTTCCAACTGGGCAATTATATTTGCTTGCTGGGATTTCCTTTTCTTACTATATAAAAGGATGTCCCATCTGAAAAAGAAGAGAAGTGCCTGCAGAGAATACCAAAGACCTCGTGAATTGTTGGGTGATACTGCTTTCTTTTACCATTGGTTTCCTTCTTCTCAAACAGTTAAACTCAAATCCAGTTGCATGCTTCCTTTATGCCACTTCTTGACAGTTTGAGGCTATGGGTGGAGATAGTTTATTGAATGATGGTGGGATATAAATACCAGTAATCAAGATCATAAAACTTGGGGATTATCAAAAGACTGATTCAGATGAAAAAGTCTGAGGAATGAAAGAAATGTTTTGTCTTCTTTGGAGATAATTTTTTTTTCATCTCCCCAGCTTTATCTCTAGTTTTCCTAACTCACTGACCTTCTTTCTAGTCCACCTACTACAAGGTACTTTATTGTTTTTTGTGTGGTCCCAAGAGAAATATCATGCATTGGACAAGGGCAGCTTATAGGCATTGACAGAATTTCAATACTGGTTTAAATCCATCTTGCCATCTTTTGTATGCACCCACTTCACTTTCTGAAGATAAAAGGAAATATGTATGAATGTGGGCTCATTTTAGGCTTACAACTATAAGCCACACATGGACGGACCTTCAGTGCTGCCTGACAGTGTTATTGTAATTCCCTAGGGTCAAATTATTCTCCCATTATCTAAGATGACTATGTCACACAGTTGCCTCCAGACTCAAAAATCCAACACCTTTTCCCCACTACTCACTTTTAGCTGATGAGTACGCTTCTTGTTTTCCTGACATATCAATTTAAAAGAGTTGTAACTTCCAGGGAACCTGTGTGGCTCAGTTGGCTAAGCGTCTGACTCTTGATTTCAGCTTAGGTCATGATCTCAGGTTCATGATATTGAGCCCTGTGTTAGCCTCCCTGCTCAGTGGGGAGTCTGCTTGAGATCCACTCTCTCTCTCTCTGCCTCCCCAAATAAATAAATAAATCTTTAAAAATTATAAATAAAAGAACCGTAACTTCCATATCCTTCACCATCACATTTTCCAATCTCATTGCATCACTTTCTCTCCAGTTACAACAAATAAACTGTCTGGCTCCTATCTTTATGTAATATCACCCATATCCTTCTCATTACTTACAGAAAAATACTCTGTAACTGTCCCCCTTTTCTCCCACAGCATTTATTTTGCTATCATTTTCATCAGCACACAAGCATGCTGTAATAGCTCCAATCATAAAAAAAACTCCCTTGTTTCAACAATCTTTCAGCATTTCATTACTCCACTTAATAGCCAAAGTCTTTGAAAATGTTAACTATGCAACCTTCACTTCTTTCTTTCTAACTTCCTTGAATCTACTACAACGTCATTTTTGTCATCAACACTCCACTTAAGTCTGCCTCTGAGTCCCCTTCACATTGCCAAATCCAATCTTCATTTCTCATGTTCCTTGAGGTCTTGGCATCATTTGTCAAATTGGGTCATTCCCTCCTTCACAAAACTCTTAACTTGGCTTTTCAGGACTGGCTTAACTTTCCCTGATGGCTGGCTCTTCTGAGTCTCCTTTACAATTTTTTTTTCATAATTCTATCAGTCAAAATGCCCAGGAGTCAGTCCTCATACATCTTTTCCTCTCTACACTTTTTCTCTAAATGATTTCATTTTGCTTTAAATAGAATTTAACATATCCAGCTCCAACCTCTTCCTGAATTTCAGGCTCCTATCTCTTGTTCACTCTTGGATTTCTATTAAAGACCTCAAAATTAACATGCAAAGATGATCCCTAGATTCTCCCTTCTTGCTCCCTCTTTAGTGTTTCCTTTCTCA
This sequence comes from Mustela nigripes, assembly GCF_022355385.1. NCBI lineage: Eukaryota > Metazoa > Chordata > Mammalia > Carnivora > Mustelidae > Mustela > Mustela nigripes. Next base: position 107,671,636 of record NC_081575.1, on the reverse strand, counting down.
CTAAGTGTTTCCCATCTCAATAAATGGCACTGGCATAGATTAAATGTTTGTATCCCCCCGCATATTCATATGTTGAAATATTAACCCTCCAATGTAATGGTATCAAGAGGTGGGGCCTTTTGGAAGTGATTGAGTGATGAGGGTGGAACCTCCATGTATGAAATTAGTACCCTTATAAAGGAGATCCTACAAACGTTCTTTACTCATTTTGTCATTTGAGGACACAGTAGGAAGACAGCTGTCTATGAAATAGGAAATGGGCCTTCACCAGGCACCAAATCTGCCAACATCTTGATCTTAGTCTTCCCATTCTCTAGAACAATGAAAAATAAATTTTTTGATATTTATAAGCCATCAGTCTAGGATATTCTGTTTAAATTTAAGACACACACCATTATCATACATTTGCTCAAATCATGAAAGTTGTAGTCATCTTTTACACTCTCTATCTTACAAACTACATTTAATCTATTAGCAAATCCTACAGATTCTACCCTCACTCATTCCACCACTTCAAGTACTCCAGGTCACAGACACCATGATCTTTTATGTTCTTGGATTACTACAGTAACTTCTGACCCTGTCTTCTACCTTTCACTCTTAATCTCTCTATAGTTCATTCTCCTAGAGTTTTTTAGAATGACCGTTAAAAAGTCTAAGTCAGTGTATGCCATTCCCATGTTCACAATTTTGCAGTGGTTTCCCATCACACTTAAAATAAAATCTAGTCTTTATTGTGGTTTACAAAGCACTTCACTTTGTGACCTCTGGCTATTTCTCTGGCCTCATTTCCTACCACTAGGTCTCTTTTTCACCAAGCTCAAACCACACACTGGCCTCTTGCTCTTCTCTAGCACAACAAATAAATTCCCACCTCAGGACCTTTGCACTTGACATTCTATTCTCTCTCAGGGACTGTCTTCCCCAATATCTTCACATAACTCACTCTCATTTCATTTAGGTCTCTACTCACATATCTCCATGTTGAGATCTTCCTTGTTCACTCTGCCTTAAATGGCATCACCCATAATTTTATTCTAATGTGCTGGTTAATTTCCTTTTTATAATATTACTAACATTAAAATACATATCCAGTAACCAACTTTATTTATTTTGTGTATTGCTCTACCTCCAGTGTCCAGAACAGTGGTTTAACCTCGTAAGTCCTCAGCAAATACTGTTGAACTAATTAATCAATAACTTCTTGAACAGCCTTGAGAAAGAAGACTATTATTGTCTTACTAGGGTATACTTTTATGGAACAAGGTACATGAGAATGTCTGTTTTCTTTAAGAAGTAGATTTAAGTCATACTGGGAAAGTCTATGCACCAGCAAGGCTTCATTTACAAGGATCTATGTACATTAATTAAAATACATACACCACAAAATCTAGAATGCCTAGGCATTTTCACTTTAAGAAGCAGTTTTTCTGATTTCTACTTTATATAACTCACTATCCGAATGTGCTTTGTTGATGTGCCATTTTAAATTTAGTCCAGAAGATGTTAGGTATTCCAAACACTTTCTGATTTGGATTTCTTTTTAAAATTTTAAATTTTAAATTTTTTCTAAACATATATTTTTAATCCCCTGGGGTACAGGTCTGTGAATCGCCAGGATTACACACTTCACAGCACTCACCATAGCACATACCCTCCCCAATATCCATAACCCCACACCCCTTCTCCCAACCCCCCCCCCCCCATCAACCCTCAGTTTGTTTTGTAAGATTAAGAGTCACTTATGTTTTGTCTCCCTCCCAATCCCAACTTGTTTCATTTATTCTTCTCCTACCCCCTTAAGCCCCCATGTTGCATCACCACTTCCTCATATCAGGGAGATCATATGACAGCTGTCTTTCTCCACTTGACTTATTTCACTAAGCATGATATGCTCTAGTTCCATCCACATTGTAGCAAATGGCAAGATTTCATTTCTTTTGATGGCTGCATAGTATTCCATTGTGTATATATACCACATCTTCTTTATCTGATTTGGATTTTATTTATTTATTTATTTATTTTTAAGATTTTATTTATTTATCAGAGGGTGGGGGGGAGAGTGAGCACAGGCAGACAGAATGGCAGACAGAGGCAGAGGGAGAAGCAGGCTCCCTGCCGAGCAAGGAGCCCAATGTGGGACTCGATCCCAGGACGCTGGGATCATGACCTGAGCGGAAGGCAGCTGCTTAACCAACTGAGCCACCCAGACATCCCCTGATTTGGATTTTAAAACAGCATTTCCATCTTTAAAAATGAAGGAATGTTTGACCTAGTATTTCATAATAAAGAAATTTTCACCAATAAGCCAGAAAACTTTTCAAGAAAGATTTGCCATGTTGATTAAGTTGAGAGGAGTGTTTAAAGATGCTTTCATTTTTCTGGGTGGAGCCACTCTGATTTCCTCTTTAATATTCTGTTTGCTTTGCAACCCTGGAATGTTTGCTGAGGGTTTTTCAAGTAGACTCCAGTATTGGTGCTCTTTCCTCAACTCATAGAGGAAAAGTTAGACAAATAGATGAAAATTTTTCAATTTTATAATTCCATCAATAAAGTTTTCTCACACTGACTGGTGGGACTGCAAATGACAAAATTATTAAAGTGGCAGCAAATGGGGGCACCTGGGTGGCTCAGTGGGTTAAAGCCTCTGCCTTCATATCAGGTCGTGATCCCAGGGTCCTGGGATAGAGCCCCACATCAGGCTCTCTGCTCGGCAGGGAGCCTGCTTCCTCACCCCATCCCCTACTCTCTCTCTGCCTACTTGTGATCTCTGTCTGTCAAATAAATAAATAAAATCTTTTTTAAAAAGTGGCAGCAGGGCGCCTGGGTGGCTCAGTGGGTTAAGCCGCTGCCTTCAGCTCAGGTCATGATCTCAGGGTCCTGGGATCGAGTCCCGCATCGGGCTCTGTGCTCAGCAGGGTTCTGCTTCCTCCTCTCTCTCTCTCTCTGCGTGCCTCTCTGCCTGCTTATGATCTCTCTCTGTCAAGTAAATAAATAAAATCTTAAAAAAAAAAGTGGCAGCAAATGCAGACTCGTGGAGTAATTTAGAAATTCTTTCTATTCATGCATGTGGTTGTTATGTGTTGCAATCATGGGCCATATTTACTTTGAGAAAAACTACTCCTAATTCACAAGATCGAGTTATATATGTCAGAATTTCAAGGTGTTTTCTCAAAGGTCACTGTGATTCTCAGATGCTTCACCATCTGAACTACATTGACAATCTCCCCTTAGAAAGGAATAAAATAAAATTACTGATATTATGCTTTATCCTCTAATTTAAATTTCATTTATTTTTTTTAAATGTTTTGTTTATTTATTTTTGAGAGAGAGAGAGTGCAAGCACTCACTTTGAGAGAGAGAGTGCAAGCAGGAGAGGGAGACGGAGAAGCAGACTCCATTCTGAGCAGGGAGCCTGACACATGGCTCATCCCAGGACCCTGGGATTATGATCTGAGTAAAAGGAGACCCTTAACCAACTGACAACCAGGTGCCCCTAATTTTTTAAATTTTTTAATTGCTTATGACAACCACATTTTATAGATGTGGAAACTGAGGGCTTAGAAACATTGATTACCTATTTCAGGTCACACAGGTATAATGGATAGAGAATCCAGTGTGCAAACACATATGGATAAAAATCTAGCGGTGCCTGGGTGGCTCAGTGGGTTAAGCCTCTGCCTTCAGCTCAGGTCATGATCTCAGGGTCCTGGAATCAAGCCCCACATTGGGCTCTCTGCAGAGAGCCTGCTCCCCCCACCACCTACTCGAGATATTTCTCTCTGTCAAATAAATAAATAAAATTAAAAAAAAAATCTATACCAAATTGCAGCTACATTGTGAGATACCAGTACAGGGTCCCTGGGTGGCTCAGTCAGTTGAGTGTCTGCTTTCAACTCAGGTCATGATTCCAGGGTCCTGGGATTAAGTTCCACATCAGGCTTTCTGCTCAGTAGGGAGCCTGCATCTCCTTCTCCCTTTGCCTGCTGTTACCCAACTTGTGCTCACTCTGTCTCTCTCTGGCAAATAAATAAATAATATATTTTTTAAAAAAAGATACAAGTACAATGCCAAAATTGTGTATTCTGCACTCTTTTCTTAAACTTAATATTTCAAAAATATGAAAAAGAAAAAATTTAATAAACACCTATGTATCAACTACCTAGTTTAAGAAATAAAATATTATAAAGAATGGGAAGTTCTTATATATCCCTTCTCACATTTCCCCACCCCAAAATTTAGGTTTATTACTCCCATGAATGTGTTTTGATTGGGAATGAATTGAATTCTTAGATTCATTTTAGGAAAATTAACATATTTATGATCATTGAATTTTCTTCATCATAAACACGGTATTTCTCATCATTTCCTTAAATTTTCCTTGGTCTTGTAATAACAGCTTATACCTTTTTTTCCATTAAGGTGGGTGTACATCTTTTGTTACATCTATTTATGGGCACCTTTTTAAATTGCTATTGAAAATAACATCTTTTAAAAATTACATGTTCTAACTTTGTTACTGATGAGATGCAATAGATTTTCACATATTAACTTTTTCCCTCCAAGTTTTTAATTCAAGTTAGTTAACATAGTGTGCAATATTAATTTCAGGTATACAGTACAGTGATTCAACACTTCCATGCAACATCTGGGGCCCTCCTTAATCCCTATAACCTATTTACCCATTCCCCCCACCCGCAACCCCTCTGATAACCATCAGTTTGTTCTCTATAGCCAAGAGTCTGTTTCTTGGTCTACCTCTATTTTTCCCCCATGATCATTTGTTTTGTTTCTTAAATTAGACACCCAAGTTTCATGTATTAACTTTATGTTTTGTTAATTTGCTGAGTATTCTTATCAATCCTAATAACTTTTCTATAGGTTTTCTTGGGTCTTCATTATAGATGATTGCATACTCTACAGATGGTTTTAACTTGCTTTCCTAGTCTAATAAATTTTATTCTTTTTTTAAATTCTTGTCTGACCATGTTAGAATTTCTATCGAACGTCGAAATGAAGTAAAACCAATGGTATCCTTGCCTTGATCCTTATTTTAAAAATGAGTCTGCTAGCCTTAAGTATTGTGTCATTAAGTATGGTGCTTACTATGGAATTTTTTATAGATACTTTTAATCGGGTTAAGGAATTCTTTTGTATTGTTCGTTTGTAAGAGATTTCTAAGTCATAAATATATACTGAATTCTGTCAAATGATTTTTCTGCTTCTATTAAGATAATAATTCATTTTTCTCCTTTACTTGTTTATTGTGTTGAACTACATGAATGAATTTTCCTAATGGTAAACCAACCTTGTGAAACAGGATTTTAAAATGAACTATTTTAATCTCTGTTGGCTGAGATCCAAAGACAATACAATTCCATGAGAGGTGTAAGACCACCCTGCTGGTTTTGTAAAGGAAGTTGTTGCAAACTAGTTTTGTGACCTTAGCTGATCACCAATCCCCACATCTAAAAGAAGCTGGATAAGACAAGTAAAGGCTTGGAAATTAGGAGAGAACTAGAAAAAAGCTGTGGATATATATTCTATGCATCTAAATCTCTCTTGGTAGAATGGCTTGCGAGCAGGGCTCACATTTACCTGGGGCCTGGGGAAAGGACCTTCAGTGGAAGCACTTGGAGGTTTGAAATGTGTCACCCAGATCCTAGGAGGCACAGTATATAGGCTGTTGATGCTGCTTGAGAAATATGAAGGACAGAAAGGTCTCAGAAAAGGCCATAACAGTACTCCGTAAGATAACAAATTAGTTTTAAACATGAGCTAGGTTCAGACAGTGTTGATGCTAGTTCATTGAAGTTTAATCAAGAAAGAACTCATTCTCAATGTCCATAACCCCACCCCCCTTCTCCCAACCCCCCTCTCCCCAGCAACCCTCAGTTTGTTTTGTAAGATTAAGAGTCACTCATGGTTTGTCTCCCTCCCAATTCCATCTTGTTTCATTGATTCTTCTCCTACCCACTTAAGCCCCCATGTTGCATCACCACTTCCTCATATCAGGGAGATCATATGGACATTGGGGAGGGTATGTGCTTTGGTAAGTGCTGTGAAGTGTGTAAACCTGGCGATTCACAGACCTGTACCCCTGGGGATAAAAATACATT
>NC_081575.1:107571102-107665417 GCF_022355385.1 Mustela nigripes | reverse complement strand
AGAGTCACTCATGGTTTGTCTCCCTCCCAATTCCATCTTGTTTCATTGATTCTTCTCCTACCCACTTAAGCCCCCATGTTGCATCACCACTTCCTCATATCAGGGAGATCATATGGACATTGGGGAGGGTATGTGCTTTGGTAAGTGCTGTGAAGTGTGTAAACCTGGCGATTCACAGACCTGTACCCCTGGGGATAAAAATACATGTTTATAAAAAAATAAAAAATAAAATAAAATAAAAATTCAATAGTTAAAAAAAAAAACTCTTACAACTCAATAATAAAAGACGATCTGATTGAAAAAAAAAAAAAAAGAAAGAACTCATTCTTTCTCTTCTCACCTGCACCTCTGCTGCAATTCCAGAGGGATCACAAACCCTCATAGCAATATGGAAGAGAAGGGTTAGATGTACTTTGTGGAGAAAGTGAGAAGATACTGGCCATATCCCCTTTCTTACTTCAGCTGCCCAGCCCAGAATGTGCCTAATATGACATGGAAGAAGATACAACTTTAAAGAAATATTAAAGCTTTAATTATTACTGGTTTTAAATTAAACTGAGACTCTTCTGTCACAAAACATAATCAAAATGCTCAAGAGTCATGGAACTGCCTTAACTGTGATCAAGACAAAATAAGATCTAGTCCCACAGAGTGGACTTAAAGTGGCAATATGGGAATCAAAATTGTTTCTGATCATACTCCATGAGTTCTACTTATTCAATTTATTAGTTACACATATTTAAAAAATTCTACCATAATTAACATACAGTATTATATTAATTTCAGGTGCATGATATAGTAATTTAACATTTACATACATCACCCTGTGCTCATCACAGCAAGTTTACTCCTTAATCCCCATCACCTACTTCACCCATTCCCCCACCCCTCTCCACTCTGGTAACCATCTTTTTGTCCTCTAGAGTTAAGAGTCTGTTTTCAGATTTCTCTATTTTTTTTCTTTGTTCATTTTTTTTGTTTCTTAAATTCCATATATGAGTGAAATCATGTGATATTTGTCTTTCCCTGAACTAGTTATACTTCTGTGCTGGAGTTAAACCTAACCTGGTTGCATTGTATATTTTAAGGGATGCCTGGGTGGTCCCGCTGTATAAGTATCTGCCTTCAGCTCAGGTCCTGATCCCAGGGTCTTGGGATCGAGTCTCACATTGGGGTCCCTGCTGAGTCGGGAGCCTGCTTCTTCCTCTCCCTCTGCCTGTAGCTCTTTTTCTCTCTGACAAATAAATTTAAAAAATTTAAATTCCACATATGAGTGAAATCATATGGTATTTTTCTTTCCCTGAACTAGTTACACTTTTCTGCTTGAGTTAAACCTAAGCTGGTTGTATTGCATATTTTAAGACATTAAAATGCAAACATACTAAATAAAATATCACTGGTAATATTTTTATAATTATGGAAATACTTTTGTAATATTTTATTTAAGATCTTTTGTTTATATTATCTAGTGAGATTTGCCAGCAATTTTCCTGTCTTAAAATGCCCATGTTGGGGCACCTGGGTGGCTCAGTGCGTTAAGCCTCTGCCTTCGGCCCAGGTCATGATCTTAGGGTGGTCCTGGGATCGAGCCCCACACAGGGCTTTCTGCTTAGCAGGGAGCCTGCTTCCTCCTCTTTCTCTCTCTCCCTGCCTGCCTCTTTGCCTACTTGTGATCTCTGCCAAATAAATAAATAAATAAAATCTTTTTAAAAATTTAAAAAAATAAAATAAAATGCCCATGTCTATTTTTTGGATGAAGATTATATTAGTTTCAATAAAACAATTGAGTGTTTCTTCATTTTCTATTGACTGGAGAATCTATAGATAGAAATTCTATGTTCTTTAAATATTTGGTAGAATTCATCCATAAAATCATTTAAGCCTACCATTCTGTATTTGTGTAGAAGTGAATCTTTAGCAACTGACTCAGATTCCTTAGTAATTATTTAAGTATTCTGTTTTCTACTTGTCAGTTTTAATACTCTATTTTTCTAGGGAATTATTTGTTTTATATAAGTTTTCAAGTTTAGGAGCATAAAGTTGATTACAGAATTCTCTTATCTTTTTTAAAGATTTATTTACTTGAGAGGGGGGGGGAGCACATGGGAGGAGGGGCAGAAGGAGAGAGAGAATCTTAAGCAAGTCCCCGCTCAGTGCAGAGTCTGATGCAGGGCTCAGTCCCATGACCCCAAGAACAAGAATTTTGCCAAAATCAAGAGTCAAATACTTAAATGACTGAGCCACCAATGTGCCCTATATAGAAAGATTTATTTGGTCTATTCAGCTCACTGAAATTTTATCACATGTGTAGATTAATGAATCCACCACTGTAGCCAAGACACAGAATAGTCTGATCACTACAAGGATACGTCATGCAAACTTTTTATAACTGTACCCACTTCCTTCCCATCATCTGCCACAGTCTCTAACAGCTGACAACTATTAATCTGTTCTCTTTATCACCTTACACAAATGAAATGACATATACATAAATTTTTAAATTGACTTTTTTCACTCTGAATTTTCTGGAAATCTGTCCAAGATGTTTTATGTATCAACAATTCATCCCTTTTTATTGCTGAGTAGTAGTCCATGGTATAGAATCACCACAGGTAGTTTAACCATTCACCTGTTGAATGTCATCAGGGTTGTTTAGTGTTATTTCCAGTTTTCGCCCAATCTGAATAAAGCTATTATTAACATTTGTGTATAGATTTTTGTATAAAAATAAATTTCATTTTTCTGGAATAAATGCCAAAAACAACAGCTGCTGGGTTGTATACTATATGTATGTTTAGTTTTTTATGAAACTCTTTTCCACATTGGCTGTAACTGTTTACAGTTCCACCAACAATGTATAACTAATCCAGTTTCTTATAATACTGGCTACCATTTGGTATTGCCACTAATTTTTTATTTTAGTCTATTTTATCTGATATAGTGAAACCTCATTGTGGTTTTAATTATAATTTTCTAAGGCTAATGAAGATGAACATCTTTCACATGTTTATTTGCTATCTATATATCTTCTTTGGTGAAATGTCTGTTCATGTCTTTTGCTCATTTTCTAATTGGATTATTTTCTACTATTGTGCTTTAACAATTCTTTATATATTATGCATACTAGTTCCTTTTCAGATGTGTGATTAGCAATTATTATCTCCCACTCTTTTTTTCTGTGTAGAATGCAACTATTTTTTTATTAAGTTCAATGAGCCAACATATAGTACATCATAGTTTTCTGATGCAGTGTTCAATCATTCATTAGTTGCTTATAACCCCACATATAATAGTGAAGCTTTCAAATCTTAGAGCCAAAGAAGCTATCCTGAGAGCATCTAGGAAGAGGAGATTCTTTACTTATGGAGGGAGGAACATCAGAATAACATCAGACCTATCCAAAGAAACCTGGCAGGCCAGAAAGGCCTGGCAAGATATATTCAGGGTACTCAATGAGAAGAACATGCAGCCAAGAATACTTTATCTAGCAAGGCTCTCATTCAGAAATGTAAGGAGAGATAAGGAATTTACAGGATAGACAGAAACTGAAAGAATATGTGACTACCAAGACAGCCCTGCAAGAAATATTAAGGGGGATACTGTAAGAAAAGAGAGACCCAAGAGTAATATGGACCAGAAAGTAACAGAGACAATCTACAGAAACCGGGACTTTGCAGGCAATACAATGGCACTAAATTTGTATCTCCCACTCTTTCACTTACTTTTTCCTTCTCTTCACCTGGTTTTTTAGAGAGAAGTTTTTTATTTTGATGAAGTTCATTTATTAATTTTTCTTTTTATGTATTATATTTTAAGTGTCCAGTGTAAGAAGACTTTGTCTAGCCTTAGATCCCAAAGATTTTCTGCTATGTTAATTTCTAAAGGATACTTAGTTTTATAATTTACATTTAACTGTGATCCATTTGAAGTTAATTTTTGTGTAAGGTGTGAAATTTGGGTCAAGGTTCTTTTCTTTCTCTCTCTCTCTCCCCAACAGATATCTAAATGCTCTAGCACTATTTGTCAAAAAGGCTATCCTCCCTCCTTTGAATTGTTTTTGAGCCTTTGTCAAAAATCAGAAGGATATACATAGGGGTCTATTTCTGGGGTCTCTATTCTGACCCACTAACCTAGGTGTCTATCGCTCAATCAATACCACACTGTCTTGATTACTATAGCTATACAATGAAACTTAAATTGGGTAGAGAGATTCCTCTCACTTTTACTTCCTTTTCAAGATGGTTTTAGTTATTCTAGGACTTGTGCCTTTCCATATAAATTTTTTATATTTTATATTTTTTATAAACATATATTTCTACAAAAATCCTTCCTAGGATTTTGGTAGGAATTGCATTTAAATGACATATCAATTTAAGCAGAACTGACATCATTACTATGTGCCTCCATTTATTTAGGTTTTCTTTGGTTTCTTTCATAACCATATTATAATTTTTCATAATACAGGTCCTTTTCATTTTTTGTTCAGTTTATACCTAAGTATTTCATTTTCATCAAGCAATTATAAATGGTATTTTGTTTTTAATATTGGTTTTTACAAGTTTGTTCTTAACCTATAGACATGTCATTGACTCTTGTAACTTGCAACAGTGTTGGGCTCACTTACTAGTTCTGGAAGCATTTTTGTATATTTTGGGGGGAGATGTCCCACATAGACAGTTGTGTAATCTGTAAATAGAGACAGCTACACTTCTTTCTTCCTAAACTGGATGGCTTTTTATTTTGTTTGCTTAACTGCAGTGGTAAGAATACCCAGAATTATATTGAATAAGATGGTGAGAGGGGATATCTATTCCATATTCCTGATCTTAGGTGTAAAGCATACATTTGTGCATCATAAAGTATGAGATTATGTATAGATTTTTTTTTGTAAATTATCTTTATAATTTGAGGTTGTCCCCTGTTTTTCTAACTTGATGAAAGAGTTTGGTTGGAGTTTTTTTTCATGTATGATTGTTGGATTTCTTCAAATGCTCTTTCTGCATCAGTTGATATGATAATATCATTTTTGTTCATTAGCCTATTGATTATGTTGGATTACATTGATTGATTTTCAGATATCGAATCTGCCTTTTGTACCTGGGCTATTTTCAATACCTCATATAAGGGAAATTGTACAGTATTTGTCCATCTGTGATTGGCTTACACTTAGCACAGTGTCCTCAAGGTTCATCTATATTGTTGCACATGAAAATATTTACTTTTTTAAAAGCCTGTAAAATAGTTCTATTATATGTATAAATCACGTTTTCTTTATCCATTCATCCATTGATGGACATTTAGGTTGCTTCCACATTATGGTTCTTGTGAATAATACTACAATAACCATAGGACTACAGATATCTCTTCAAGATTCTGTTTTCAAATCATTTGAATAAATAACCCCAAAATGCGACAGCTGGATTACATGGTATTTGCATTTTAATTTTTTTGGAGGAATCTCCATACTGTTTTCCATAGCACCTGTATCACTTTTACATTCCCACCAATAGTGTAAAAGCATTCTAATTTCTCCATATTCTCACTAACCCTTGTTATTTCTTGTTTTTGCTCTGTTTTATTTTTTGATAATGTCCATCCTATAAGGTATGAGGTGATTTCTCATTGCGATTTTTTATTTGCATTTCCCTGAATATTACTAATGCTGAGCAATTATTACCCATTTGCACATTTTATTACCTATTTATACATCTTCCAAAGAAGATGAAATTAGACATTAGATATGTCTAATCAAGTTCTTTGGCCATTTTAAATCAAGGCCTCTGGAATTCTTTCTCCTTTTTTTCTCTTTTCTTCTTTTTCCCTATTGAGTTGTAGGAGTTCTTTATAGTTTTTGGATATTAGCCTCTTATCACACATAAGGTTTGTATTATTTTCTCACATACTGTAGGTTTCTTTTTTATTTTGTTAGCTATTTCCTGTGCTGCAAAGAAGTTATTTGGTTTGATGTTTGATAGAAAGAGTGAGAGAGAAAAAGAGAGAGAAATTAGCAATAAACTTAACCAAGCAGGTGAAAGACTTTCAAATGAAGACTATAAAACATTCTTTCTGATGGCTGAGTAATATTCCATTGTATATGCATATCACACATAAGAGCATATATTGCATGGAGCACTGGGTATTATGAACAAACAATCATGGAACACTACTTCAAAAACTAATGTACTATATGGTGACTGACACAACATAATGAAAAAAATTATAAAAAGAAATGAAAGTTACTTCCTCTGTCCTCTAATTCCTGAAACTAATTCTTTTCTTACACATGTATTTCTCATTCTTTTCTTCTAGAGGCTTTCCCTTTCATCTAATTGTAAATTCCTAAGTGCAACTTCACTTTCTCCTTTCTGAAAGATTCACAATGTACATGGCATAGTACCAAATTTGACATCATAAAAGTACAAATCTCACAAAAATTACATTAAAAATAGGGGTAAAAACCTAAAAAGTAAGAAAATGCAAGGATATCAAACATTCTGGGAGATTATGTTGAAATTAATACTCTTCTATTACAGTTGATCACAAAGGAAGAAAAGGAAAAAATAATGTTAGGAGAATAGGAAAAAGTAAAGAGCTTAGGGTTTGTAAAATCCTAAAGAAGAGGAAATATAAAGAAATAGCACATTGCTTCTTAAAAGGGTCTAGAATAGTGAATGATCAATGGCAACTAGGCAGGCTAAATCTCTCTAGTTTTAAGCAGCAACAAATAAAAGTGACTGCTTCTTCTCTTTTCCTCTTCATCCCCAGAGAGTTACAGAAATGGCAAAAGTAACTAGCTCCTTCCCTTTCTAAGAAGTGAAAGGAACATGTGTTTCTAGAAGTTTCACAATGAGTATTATTTTCATCACTACTTGTGGAAAACTAAATCAAAAACACAAGGAACAAGTATTAGTGAGGATGTGGAGAAAAAGGAAGCCTGGTGTACTGTAGGTGGGAATGCAAACTGGTACAGCCACTGTGGAAAAGAGTACAGAGAATACACAAAACGTTTAAAATAAAACTACCTTATTATCCAGGAATCCCACAACTGGGTATTCATCCCCAAAATATAAAAACACTAATTCAAAATGACACACATACCCTTATGTTTATCGCACCATTACTTACAATAGCCAAATTATGGGGGCAGCCCAAGTGGTCATCATCAGAAGAATGGACAAAGAAGCATACACACACAGAGACACACAGTCACACACATATGCATATATAATGAAATATTATTCAGCCATAAAAAAAGAATGACATCTTGCCATTTGCAATGACATGGATGAGCTAGGGAGTATAATGTTAGACAAATAAATCAGAGAAAGACAAATACCATATGATTTCACTCATATTTGGAATTTAAGAAAAATAACAAGAGAGTAAAGGAAAAAAAAAGAGAGAGAGAGAGGCAAACCAATTAATAAACTCATAATTATAAGCACCAAACTGATGGCTACTAGAGAAGTAGGAATGGGATGGGTGAAGTAGGTGGTGGGAACTAAGGAGTGCACTTGTGATGAGCACTGGGTGATGTATGTAAGTGTTGAATTATTATATTGTACACCTAAAACAAATAAACACCATATGTTAACTATTATGGAATTAAAATAAATTTAATTTTAAAATTTTAATTTAATTTAAAAAATAAAAAAGAAAGTGAATCAAATGGATTATGATTTGGATACCAAGGAAGTTAGCTCTTGAAATGGATCTATTATTCTTTGAATGTTCTAACCACACAAAACATTTTGTAAGAATGCCCTGAATAAAAGAACTATAGCATAACTCTCTCGTGGTTACAGACTAGGACACCGCACAAACCTTCAAAGCTTGTTTGCTTTAGAGTTCAGAGGATTAAGTTTACTTGTCAATTTCTCTACCATTTAGGAAATACCAAAATGCTAAACTAACCTGTGAAGCTATCACTTCTCAGGGTCTTTTGGATAGGGGGACAAGGGATGGATAATAGGACAGTTTCCAAGGCTCTAGACTTCCAAGCTGCTTTTGATACCCTTCTCTCTTCAGGCTATCCTCAACAAGTCCTTTTACTACCTCTTCCTTTACATCATCTCTTATAATCCTGCCCTTCTTTTCCATGTTCACTGCCAGCACCCCGGTTCTGTAAAACGTTCTCTCAAGATAGAAACATTGTAATAAAACCTCAGCAGTAGTAATGCTGCATTTATTCTTTAGTATCCCTTCCAATTTATTATTACTACAGAACAGAGATTCACATTTGTAGAACATATCATGGCAGTCCTATATCATAAATATTTAATGACTACACTTTGGAAAAAAAGGTAAAGTTCAAACATATTGCAAAATGGCTTCTTGGTTACCTTCAATAATTTGCAGACAGTCCAATAACTCAATTCTCCTTAGCCATGCCAGTTATCTTTCAAAAGCAAAATAACTAATAATATTCTACAAAAAATTCTAATTCACACACAAATAATGGAATTATCTGATTTTACAATTTTAGAAAACTTAGAGAACTTTGAAGAAATATCTGTTCCAAATCTCTGCTTATCAATCTATCCCTAACACACTTTGATTTTTTTCATCTGGCAGGCCCTCAGTATAGTTTAAATGAGCTAACATATACACAGAGGTTAGAAGTGTGCTTGGTAAACAGAAGCTCCAGGATTAGTATAGAGTTGGTAATGGAAAGTATGCAATCTCCAGATGAAGACAGACCTGGGTTTTGGATTTTATGTCTGGACTCACTAGCTTGGTGATCATGGGTTAATCAGTTAATCCATTATTCTTTTGCAAAAGAGATAATACTAACTACCATGAAGTATTATGAAATAAAAGATAATGTGGCAAAATGCCTAGTATAGAACCCGTTACAAAGCAGGCACTCCACAAAGGGAAGTTTTTACTATTATTATTCATTTCTGTACTTTGCTCTCTCTGTTCCCCAGACCAAAATACCCTTCATCCTTACTTCTCTTCCCTCATTTGAACCTTATCTACCTTTTTCTGAGAAACCAGACACAGAAGATTCATCATTCTTTTCCCTCACTGGCCACTTACCTGCACAGCTCATTTAACTCCTGCATGGCAAACATATTGTATAGTAAGAACTTGATTCCACATTTTCCAGATACCAAAATCTTTTCTTAAAACAGCTTTACTGATATATATATATATAATTCACATCTTACATTATTTATCCATGTGAAGTGTGCAATTCAATGGATGTTAACATTTTCATAGAATTGTCCATTCATCACTACAATCTTTAGACCATTTTCATTATCCCAAAAACAAATCCCAATTTCCACAGTCATCAAAATCCCAGATCTCCCGCCCCCTGAAAAGCACAGGCAACAACTAGCCTACTTCCTGTCTCTACAGATTTCCTTATTCTGGAAATTTCATAAAAATGATATCATACAATATAAGATCATCTGTGATTTCCTTCTTTCACGTCATATATTTGTATTTAATTTCTATTCATTGCTGAATAATATTCTAGTGTGTGATTGTAACATCAAAGCCTTTTAAAGTGTGCTTCTTGGAAAGAGAGACCAAAGGCAACAAAGACTAGAAAGGAATATACAATCTACAGGAACAGTAAATAATACAGGTAATACAATGGCACTAAATTCATAGCTATCAATAATTACTCTGAATGTAAATGGACAAAGTGTTCTAATCAAAAAGATTTAGGGTATCAGAACAGATAAACAAGACCCATTGCTATACTGCTTCAAGAGACTCAGTTTAGATCCAAAGACACCTACAGATTGAAACTGAGAGGGTGGAGAACCATCTATCATGCTAATGGACATCAAAAGAAAGCCAGAGTAGCCATACTTATATAAGACAAACTAGATTTTAAAACAAACACTGTAATAAGAGATGAAGAAGGACACTACATCATAATTAAGAAGTCTATCAAGAAGACCTAATAATTGTAAATATTTATGTTCCTAACCTGGGAGCAGCCAAATATATAAATCAATTAATAAGAAACTTAAAGAAATCCACTGATAATAATACAATAATGGTAGGGAACTTCAACACCCCACTCACAGCAATAGATAGATCATCTAAGTAGACCACAAGGTACCAGTGTGGCATCTGCCTTCAGCTCAGGTCATGTGATCCCAGTGTCCTGGGATCAAGCCCCATGTCAGGATCCTTGATTAACAAGAAGTCTGCTTCTCCTTCTTCCTCTTCCCCTCTCCCCACTCATACTCACTCTCTCAAATAAATAAATAAAATCTCAAAAAAAAAACCCAATCAATTAACAAGGAAACAATAGTTTTGAATGAAACACTGGACTAGATGGATTTAACAGATACATTCATAGCACTGCACCCTAAAACAGCAGAATACATTTTCTTTTCAAGGGCACATGGAACTTTCTCCAGAATAGATAACAAATGGGGTCACAAATCAGGCCTCAACAAATACAAAAAAATTGAGATCATACCATATGTACTTTCAGATCACAACACTATGAAACATGAAGTCAACCACAGGAAAAAATTTGAAAGACCACAAATGCATGGAGGTTAAAGAATGTCCTTCTAAAGAATGAATAGGTTAACCAGGAAATTAAGGAAGTAATTTTAAAAATACATGGACGTAAATGAGAATGAAAACACGACAGTCTAAAACCTTTGGGATGTAGCAAAGGCAGTGAAAAGAGGAAAGTACATAGAAATACAGAGCTTCCTTCAGAAGCAAGAAACGTCACGAATACACAACTTACTTTACACCAGAAAGAGCTGGAAAAAGAACAGCAAAGAAAGCCTAAGGAGAGGGGAAATAATGAATATTAGAGCAGAAATCAATGATAGAAGAATAAATATAAAACAAAACAGTATAATAGATTAGTGAAACTAGGAACTTGTTCTTTGGAAGAATTAACAAAAGTGACAAACCCCTACCCAGACTTACCAAAAAGAAAAGAGAAAGGACCCAAATAAATAAAATCATGCATGAAAGGGAGAGAATGCAAACAACACACAGAAATACAAACAATTATAAGAGAATATTATGAATATTATGAATATTATGCTAACAAATTGGGCAATCAATCTGGAAGGAATGGATAAATTCCTAGAAACATAGAAACTACCAAAACTGAAACAGGAAGAAATAGAAAAATCAAACAGATTCATAACCAGCAAAGAAACTGAATCAGTAATAAAAATCTCCCAACAAACAAGAGTCCAGGGCCAGATGGCTTCCCAGGGGAATTCTACCAGACATTTAAAGAAGAATTAATACTTATTCTTCTGAAGCTGTTCCAAAAAATAGAAATGGAAAGAAAACTCCCAAATGTGTTCCATGAGGCCAGCACTAT
Organism: Mustela nigripes; assembly: GCF_022355385.1. Classification (NCBI taxonomy): domain Eukaryota; kingdom Metazoa; phylum Chordata; class Mammalia; order Carnivora; family Mustelidae; genus Mustela; species Mustela nigripes. Next base: position 107,654,088 of record NC_081575.1, on the reverse strand, counting down.
CTTGATTCCAAAATCAGACAAAGACCCCACTAAAAAGGAGAATGACAGACCAATATCCCTAATGAATATGGATACAAAAAATTCTCAAAAAGATACTAGCTAATAGAATCTAACAGTACATTAAAAGAATTATTCTTCACGAATAAGTGAAGATTTATTCACGAACAAGTGGGATTTATTCCTAGGCTTACATGGGTTATTCAGTATTCACAAATCAAACAACATGATACACCACATTAATGAAAGAAATGTTAAGAAGCATATGATGCTCTGAATTGATGCAGAAAAAGTATTTGACAAAATACAGCATCCTTTCTTGTTAAAAACCCTCAAAAGAGCAAAGATAGAAGGAGCGTACCTCAACATTATACAGGTCATATCCAAAAGATCCATAGCTAGTACCATCCTTAATGGGGAAAAACAGCTTTTCCCCTAAGATCAGGTACATGACAGGGATGTCCACTCTCATCACTGTGGTTCAACATAGTACTGGAAGTCCTAGCCTCAGGAATCAGAAAACAAAAAGAATTAAGGGTCATCCGAATCAGCAAGGAAGAACTGAAACTTGCATTCTTTGCAGATAACGTGATATCCTATGTTCGACACCTGGGTGGCTCAGTCAGTTAAGCATCAGACTCTTGATTTTGGCTCAGGTCATAATCTCAGAGTCATGAGACTGAGCCCTGTGCCAGGCTCTGTACTGGGTGTGGAGCCGGCTTAAGATTCTATCTCTGTCTGAGGTCCCTGGGTGGCTCAGTCAGTTGGGCATCTAACTTTGGCTTGGGTCATAATCCTAGGGTCCTGGGACCAAGCCCCATGTCAGGCTCCCTGCTCAGTGGAGAGCCTGCTTCTCCCTCTCCCTCTGCCATTCGCTGTGCTTGTGTTTTCTCATTCTCTCTCTCTCTCAACAAATAAAATCTTTAAAAAAAAAAAAGATTCTTTCCCTCTCCCTCTCCCCCTCCCTCCTGATGCTGCTCATTCTCTTTCTCTCTAAAAACAAACAAACAAACAAAAAACCCACCAGACTCCACCAGAAAACTGTTAGAACTGATACAGGAATTCAACAAGTTGCAAGATATAAAAACCATGTATAGAAATCTGTTGCAGGACGCCTGGGTGGCTCAGTTGTTTAAGCCACTGCCTTCGGCTCAGGTCATGATCCCAGGATCCAGAAATCAAGTCCCACATCGGGCTCCTTGCTCAGCAGGGAGCCTGCTTCTCTCTCTGCCTCTGCCTGCCACTCTGCCTACTTGTGTTCTCTCTCTCTTTCTCTGACAAATAAATAAATAAATAAATAAAATCTTAAAAAAAAAAAAAAGAAAAGAAATCTGTTGCATTTCTATATACCAATAATGAAGCAGAAGGAAAAGAAAACAAGGAATCGATCCCATTTATAATTACACCAAAAACCATAAGATACATAGGGATAAACCTAACCTAAGATGTAAACCATCTGAACTCTTGAAAACTATAGAATATTTACAAAAGCAGTTGAAGAAGACAAAGAGAAATGGAAAAACAGCCCATGTTCATGGATCAAAAAAAACAAATAGTGTCAGAATGTCTATGCTGCCCAAAAGAATCTACACATTCAATGAAATCCCTATCAAAATAACACAAGCAATTTTCACAGAGCTAGAATTCTAAAATTTATATGCAACAAAAAAAGACCCTGAATAGCTAAAGTAATGTTGGAAAAGAAAAACAAAGCTGGAGGCATCATGATTCTGGGCTTTAAGTTATATTACAAAGCTCCCGTCATGAAGACAGTACAGTCCTGGCACATGACAGTACGGTACTTACACACAGATTAGTGGAACAGAATAGACAACCCAGAAATGGTACCCGCAACTCTGTGTTCAACTAATCTTCATCAAAGCAGGAAAGACTATCCAATGGAAAAAAAGACAATCTCTTCAACAAATGGTGTTGGAAAAACTGGACAGTGACATGCAAAAGAATGAAACCGGATCACTTTCTTACACCATACACAAAAATAAATTCAAAATGGATGAAAGACCTAAATGTGAGACATGAATCCATCAAAATCGTAGAGGAGAACACACACCTCTTCGACCTGGGCTAGAGCAACTTCTTCCTAGGAACATTGCCAGAGACAAGAGAAACAAAAGCAAAAATGAACTATTAGGACTTCCTCAAGATAAAAAACAAACAAACAACAGCAACAACTTCTGCACAGCAAAGGAAACAATCATTAAATCTAAAAGGCACCCTATGGAATGGGAGAAGATGTCACAACTGAAATATCGGATAAAGGGCTAGTATTCAAAATCTATAAAGAACTTATCAAACTCAATACCCAAAAAATTTAAAAAAAAATCTGTTTAAGAAATGGGCAGAAAACATGAACAGATATTTCTCCAAAGAGGACATGGCTAACAGACATATGGAAAAAAGGCTCAATATCACTCATAATCAGGGAAATAAAATCACAACCATGATGAGATACCACCCCAAACTGGCCAGAATGGCTAAAATTAACAAGTCAGGAAACAAAAGATGATGAGGATATGGAAAAAGGGAAACCTCTGGCACTGTTGGTAGGAATGCAAACTGGTGCAGCTACTCTGGAAAACACTATGGAAAGTCCTCAAAAAGTTAAAAATAGAACTACCCTATGACCAAGCAATTGTACTACTAGGTATTTATCCAAAGGATACAAAAACACTGATTCGAAGGGGCATATGCATCCCAATGTTTATAGCAGCACTATAAACAATAACAAAATTATGGAAGCCCAAATGTTCATTGACTGATGAATGGATGAAGATAAAAGAAGATGTGGCATATATATACCATGGGATATTACTCAGCCATAAAAAGAAGTGAAATCTTGCCATTTGCAATGACATGGATGGAACTAGAGTATATTATGCTGAGCAAAATAAGTCAGCCAGATAAAGAAATATACCATATGATTTCACTTATATGTGGAATTTAAGAAACAAAACAGATGAACATAGGGAAAGGGAAAGAAAAATAAAATGACATGAAAGCAGAGAGGGAGGAAACCATAAGAGACTCTTAACTTCAGAGAATAAACTGAGGGCTGCTAGAGGGAAGAAGGTGGAGCTGGGGTTAAATGGGTAATGGGCATTAAGGAGGACATGTGTTGCAATAAGCACTGGGTGTTGTACATAAGTGATGAATCACTAAATTCTACTCATGAAACCAATACTACACTATATATTAACTGACCTGAATTTAAATAAAATCTTAGAATGAACAAATGAATGAATGAATGAATGAATGAATGAATTGTGCTTCTCAATTCCATTGCTGCCTCTCAGAACACACTCTCCAGACCCAAAAGCCTCTGTGTGAATGCCTACATCAGGTGGATGTCGAGTTAATGCCATATATATAAAGGTATTCAAGTATCGCCACACTACAAACACATCATCAGGCAAAATTCATTCACACCCAATTAGTTTGCTGCCTGCTCCAATAAGCATAAAAGATAGTACAAAAATATAATCATTAATTAACTTGAGCATTTATTGAACAATTTCTATCTGAGCTTGAGTTCCCCTAGGAATAGCCCTTGAGACAAGAACTTGAGTTTGGGAAGCGATCCCAGGAAATACTAATGGGAGCATGAGATATGGAAAGTGAGTCAAGGAAGGGAAAATAGCTAATACAAGAAATGTATTTCAAGCAAGTGACACTGTGGGCAACTAAAGCTTAACTGCATTGAGGAACTCTGGGAGACAGTGCAGAACATGAACCTCCCTCAGAGTTATACCGACTGAAGGAGGAGCAAGCTGTGGTTTTAATCCATCAACCCCATCAATCAGCCATTAGTTGTGGGCTCCTCACTGTGAGTGCTAATTCTCTGATCTCTTGGCCGGTCAGGTACTGCAGAGCAGGAAGTCTCTGATGGCCAAAGAAACCCTGTAAGCAAAGAGATGCAAAGTGCTAGCAGCTGGAAATCAAGCTAGTGTGCTTGGAAGGGGTATGGGCTGAGAAAATGGGGAGGACAGGCATATTGACAGTGTCTGCTATATTTCCTATCTGGACTTCCATACAAAACGAAACAGATATAACAAATATTAATTGAATTTATTCTATGTGCCAGACAGTGTTCTGGGCACTGAGGATACAGTTGCAAACACAACAGGAAAATCTTTTCCTTCTGGTAATTTATATTCAGGTGAGACAGAAACAGTAAACATAGATAAATTATAGAATCTATTGGAAAAGGATGAGTATTTAGGTGGGTAGTGAGACAAGGACTCTGGGGAGTAGCCTGCTAAATAAGGGAGTTACTGGAAAAGTGACATGTAGTAGAGCTCAAGGGTCTTGGTCTACCCTCTATTTCCCCTCTTAAAGATGCTTTAGGGAGGGCACCTGGGTGGCTCAGTTGGTTAAGCAACTGCCTTCAGCTCAGGTCATGATCCCAGAGTCCAGAGATGGAGTCCCACATCAGGCTCCTGGCTCTGCAGGGAGTCTGCTTCTCCCTCTGACCTTCTCCCCTCTCATGCTGCTTCTCTCACATAAACAAACAAACAAACAAACAAACAAATAAATAAAATCTTTAAAAAGAAAAGATGATTTAGGATAATTGGAGAGACAAACCATGAGAGACTCCTGACTCTGGGGAAACAAACTGAAGGTTACAGAAGGGGAGGTGGGTGGGAGGATGGAGTAACCAGGTGATGGGCTTAAGGAGGGCACAGGATGTGATTGATGAGCACTAAGTGTTGAATTATTGAACACTGATGAATTATTGAACACTACATTAAAAATTAATGATGTACCTTATATTGCCTAATTGAATTTAAATTAGAAAAAAGGATAATCACCAAGTTTGAAGGTTTTTAAAATCAATTCCAGATCAAACATTCCAGAGAAAGTGGCTTTTCCTAGTGCTCATGGACTCTCAGCAATCTTGCCCACTAATTAAGCTGAGATGGAGACAGCTGGGAAAACACTAGAAAGGGAAAAGGGAAGTCCATTATGGTGAGTTCTGAAGTTGGAAAAGCAAATTCCCTATCCCCAATCCCTGCCACCATCCTATGTAGCTAGAAGTGCATCTTAACTGCAGACTCCCCATGGATACTGCATTCATTTCAGGGCACCAGCAGCAGGCACCCTGTGAGAGAAAAACAAGCAGGTACTGTCAGGACCTATTTTATATTTTTATATTTTAGCAAGAGGCTTTCAATGAGGTTAAACAAAAACCTTGTTGTTAAACCCTTAAACTGTCCCCTGCTTCCCTTCCGCCAGGGCATTAACTTAAAAACAAGTCCCAGAAACCAGCTCCAGGTAACAAAGCCCAGATACAAGGGTGGGTCAGGCCAGGTGGAGACATCCGATCAGTGGGGGGTTGCATACTGTCTCCCTGGTTACCAAGGAGTATGGGTCCCGCCCTTCGGGAGTCTTTTGGGCGCCAATCCCAACCAAGGTGATAGGCCGGGTCAAATGTCTACTAGGGTAAATTGTAACTCAATTGGTCACCTAGCATCACTGTGGAATTTCCTGTGTGTGTTACAATCTCATTGGTCACCTGTGTGTGGCCAGGCCCGACCTCACTGCCTTTGCCCTTAAAAGCTAGACTGTGAAACAGAGAAGGGACGCCCTCTCTTGTAAGAGGTGCATCCCCAAATGTTTGGTTAGATTCGTGATGCTTGGCGTGAAATAAAGTTTTGCTTGACCTTCGCTTTATATCAGTCTCGCTCTTTTAATCACAGACCTATTACTGGGGCATAACAGGTACCTCCAAGAAAAGCCTTAGTGGAGAAATCCTTACCACATATAGAAACCAAATAGCAAGGCAGCCTCTCTTCCTCTTTAAAGAACTCTTGCTGACTAAAGTTTCCTCAGGTTTACAAATAGTGTATTTGCTCCTGGCCCTGGGAGACACAGTCTCATGGATGAGACATCTAATGTGCTGTAATATACAATGAAGCAAATTTCAGGGTCCTCTTGCCTCCAGTACCTAATGCAAATTCTTTAGCATTATCTTGTGCTAATAATATCTTTTTACCTCATATCTTCTTTTCTTTTTCAGCCTCATATCTTCCTACCTCCCATGGGGCTGGTGCATTGGATATGGTGGATGCTGCTGAAACACAGGACCATACCACCTCTGAAAAATTTTCCAAGATTATCCTACCATCCTTCCTCTGTATTTTCTCACATGCTTCTTGAGCAAAATTAGCCTCTCCCATTCCTTGAAAGAATCTTTATAATAATGTTTAGCATTTAGCTCATTGTGTTGAAATTAACTTTATACCTTTCTTATAGCAGCTAGGATGTGAACATTCCATCCATATTATGGCAACCAGAACAGCCTACCCCCTTCCTTCTTAGCCCAACACATCTCTTACGTCTTTCTGCCTAGGTCCTCTAGCTAATCAGTATTTTTTCTTTTGTCCCCTTCACTTCCACCTACCTTGAAAATACTATGATTATTACTGCCTTATATTGTGGTCCACAAGTGATAATTATTCATACTCCATCTTTCTGAATTTTGAACCAATTGATAAAGAAATACAAGACTGTAATAGGGGTCCAAATATCAGCTTCGTTTCTACCAAAGCTGCTGTAAGGGGCAAGGGCAGTCTGCCCCCAAAACATGCCACTTTGGCAGACTGATTATTTTAAATAAAAGTTACTTAAGAGACAGCCTAAGCAAGGAAACTTGGACTCCTCCCCATCCCCCCGAAAGTCCGAAATAAATCTCCCATGTGAAAGGTACCACCCGTGTACAGGAGGTAAAGAGAAATCCTTATCGAGTTCTTTGGGGGAATTAAAAACAACTGTCTTTGTCTTACAAGTATCTATAAAACCAGACATGCAACTCTAAAAACAAGTCAAAGCCCACCCATCTTTATAAATCTCACTTACGCCTCTCAAAATGTTTGTAGATATAAAAGATCAATATACTGGAACAAAATTGTCCTATATTTAGAAAATAAACCTTTCATTCTTTCTCTGTGCCTTAAAAAGTTACAATCTTACCATGTCTTTTAGTGTAAACACAGCACAGTCACCTGAGACTGAAGAAAAAGGGGGGGTGGGGAAAGAGGCTTTTTTTGGGGGCGGGTAGGAAGCTGGGGGAGCCAGGTGGTGGGTATTAAAGAGGGCACGTATTGCATGGAGCACTGGGTGTGGTGCAAAAAACAATGAATACTGTTACGCTGAAAAGAAATTTAAAAAAATGAAAAAAAAATACAATCTGCAGAAAGGCTCTTATGCCCAGACTCTAGCAGCTCTGATAACAGGCAGATATAGCCCAAAAACCCACCTTAGAAAAAACTTGGATATTTTCTCTGTAAACCTTCTACTTATATTTTCTCTAAGACCTAAGAGCAATTCTTTGAAAGCAAACTTTAGGGAAAATTTTTCACTTAAAAAAAAAAGTAGGTATTTGAATATTGGGGCTATAATGTTCTCTCTATAAATATTAGTAAAACAAAAGCTTTAAGAGTTTGCCTCTTGTTTGTGTATTTGTATGTGTATCCATGTATGTCAATAAGTGCAAGATATTTTCTCTGTCTCCAGATGGTATTTCTAAAATTAATCTGTTAAAAAAGTAAAACCTCTATTTAGTTGGTTTGAAGACAAGCACTTGTAAGGATTAGGCAACTAAAAGTCTCAGAAAGATAGAAACTAATTCAAATGTTTTTCAACTTCATGTGATCTGGAAAAATATTTGGTATTGAAACTAATTTAAAGGGTACCTTGGTGGTTCAGTCAGTTAAGCAACTGACTCCTGATTTTGACAGGTCATGATTTCAGAGTCCTGAGATCAAGACTCATGTTGGACTCCACGCTCAGTGTGGAGTCTGCTTGAGATTCTTTCTCCCTCTCCCATGTCCTCTACATCCCCTCCCTTGTGCTCTCTCTCAAATAAACAAATAAATCTTAAGAAAAAAAAACTAATTTAAGATTGTTGGCATTAATTAAAACTGACATGAATTGAAAGTTATTAGTGTTAAAATTAAGACTTTTATTCTGTCTGTGTTTACTTAAAGTCAAATAAGCTGATATTATCTCTGTTACAAACTGCTTAAAATAAAAATAGCTTGAAAGGATGACTGATATGTTTTGCAGCTTTTATGGGAAATCTAAACATAATTGTTAAGAACAAAATTTTAAAAAATTAAAGAATAAAATAGATATAAATCAGATTAAAAGTTTACTGTTAAAATAGTTTCTCCAAATATTTCTTGCAACCTGAAACCTTAAAGTTTTGCAAAATTAAATGATAAATTGGGTTGAATTCATTAAAAATCTAAGTCATTTTCCAAAATGATAAAGTTATAAAAATTGAGTGCTGAGTATGTGTTTACCTACTTTTGTCTTTTTACAAGGAAACGAAAGATAAAGTTAATATTTGAATTATTTAATTTAGGTTATACATTCATAAAATTGCCATGTAATTCTGGTGTAACAGTTCACAATTGTTTACTATTTAGTTTTTACACAAAAATTAAGAATTAATTAAAAATTTTAGTAAATGTAATTAAGACTACTAGAAATACTAAGAAAAACAACTCTGTATGCAAGGAAAATAAGATATGTACTTTTGGTAAGAAAACATATTAGAAATAGAAATACTTATTTTTTAATGGAAAAAAAAATAACCAAAGGTGGTTATTTAAAGAAGGAGAACTTAGGATAAAATCTGAATGTAAAAAAAAAAAGTGCAAAAGTTTCATTAAAAAAAAAAAGAACTTTAAGAAAGGAATTTTATGTGTGTTCAGTAGTGACTAAGATTGAATAAATTTATTTAAAATGAGTTTTAATATAAAAAGTACTCTGCTGCAAAAAGTACACTTTCTGGTAAAAATCAAAGTACTTTAGATTCTTCCACTGCTCTTAATAAGAAACTGTAGGCAAAGTTTTTCTTTACCTTTAATGTAATCTGCCTAAAAAACAGATTCTATGTTTAGTCTTTATCAAATCTTTGATTATTCAAGAAAACTGAGTCTTCTTAATATTAAAAAAGCTAAGTTTTATTCAGAACTATACAACCTTCTATATCTGCTTTTAAAATCTTCTATTGTCACTTTGGTTAAATAGTTATTGTTTCATAATGATCTGGGATCTGATTTAATCAAATGTTCAAACCTTTTAACGTTTTTTGACATATTTCCCCAAAGCAGACTCTAAAATGAAATATTTTGACCATGACCTAACTGAGCTATTCTAGAGAGCTTCTGGAACACATCAAAAATATTATGAGAAATTAAACTAATTAAGCTTATTTGTTATATTAAATTACATGGAAAGCATTGTCAAATAAGTGATACTAAATCCTCTTAAGCTATATTTGGGTAGATACATGTCATTTATATAAGTGTTCTACCTAGGATCAGACAGCATGGGAAAACCTTTCTGAAAAATGCCTGAGGCACACAGCAGGTAGATTATTATTCTAGGAGCACTTACTGAGAGGCAGCATTCAGGGAGATACCTCTCTGGGAATAAGGGAGCTGGCTGGAACCACTTCCTTCCCCTGTCCCTCAGCATAAACACAGAGTTACCTAAAGGAAGCAGTTCAGCACAGACACTAGTTGCCTAGCTTGCTTACACCAAGTCTCACCCACCACACTCTGGCAGGACTGTCCTTTTCAGTTAAGCTTGTCTCAGTCCCTGCATGGCATGTCCCTTCCCAAGGAAACCAGCACAAACCCCTGTCTGCACCACATCTCCTGAATCAGAGAGCTCTGCAGGGCCTCAGTTCTGGTGAAGTTGGTGACAGGTCTCATTTCACAAGCAGACCAGAGTGCATCTAGTTAAAATGTGCCACATTCAGGCCAGGGATGAAACACTGCCCACAGCAGGTAAAGAGAGCTTCTGTAGACAACTTGCCTGAAGGATAGGGCAGCCAAAACACAACAGCAGAGAGTCCACAGACCACACCAGAAACACTCCATGAAGTGCCATGCTCTGGGCACTACTTAACCTCTTCATAAGGAGCAGGAGACATAATTGACTTTTCTAACACAGAGAAGGCAGAAACTAAGACAAAATGCTGAGATGGAGGAATTTACCTGAAATGAAAGAACAAGATAATACCATGGGCAGAGGACTAAGCAAAACAGATATAAGTAACACACCTGATGGAGAATTTAAAGCAACAATCCTAAGGATATTCATTGGGCTTGAGAAAAGAATAGGAGACATCAGTGAGACCCTTAATACAGAGATAAAAAAGTTAAAAATAACCAATCAGAGATGAAGAGTGTAACAAAGAAGATTGGAAACAGGCTTAATGCAATGAATAGCAGGCTGGAAGAAGCAAAGGGAATAAATTAATGACCGAGAAGATAAAACAATGGAAAATAATAAAACTGAACAAAAGAGAGAAAAAAGAATTATGTGACAAAGGAATAGACTTAGGGAACTCAGTGACTATCAAATATAATAACATTTGTGTCATAAGAGTCCCAGAAATAGAAGAGAAAAAGAAGTGTGCACAAACTTTATTTCAAGAAATAATATCAGAAAACTTCCCCAATCTGGGAAAGAAAAGAGATATTCAGATCCAGGAGGTACAGGGAACTCCCACCAAAAACAACAAAAGCAGGCCAATACTAAGACATATTGTAATTAAGTTTGCAAAATATAGTGATAACAGAAAAATAATAAAAGCAAGACAAAAGAAGTCCTTAACTTGCAAGGGAAGACCCATAAGGCCAGCCAGAGATTTCTCAACAGAAATTTAACAAACCAGAAGAGAGTGGCATGATATATTTACTCAGAGTGCTGAATGGGAAACATCTGCAGCCAAGAATACTCTATCCAGCAAGGCTATCATTCACAAAAGGAGAGATAAAGAGTTTCTCAGATAAACAAAAACAAAAGGAGTCTATGAATTAAACCAGCTCTGCAAGAAATAGTGGGGCACCGGGGCGGCTCAGTGGGTTAAGTGTCTGCTTTCAGCTCAGGTCATGATCCCGGGGTCCTGGAATCAAGCCCTGTATGGGGCTCCCTGCTCAGCAAGAGGCATGCTTCTCCCTCTCCCCTATGCTTATGCTCTTTCTCACTAGCTCTGTCTTTCGCTCTCAAATAAATAAAATTAAATTTAAAATTAAAAAAAAAGAAATCTTAAAAGGGATCTGAGTGCAAAGGAGAGACCAAAAATGACAAAGACAAGAAAGGATCACAGAAAATCTCCAGAAACAATGTCAAGACACATAATGAAATGGCAATAAACATGTATTTATCGGTAATTACTTTGAATATAAATGGACTAAACGCTCCAATCAAAAGACATAGGGTGTCAGAATTGATAAAAAAAAAAATAATAAGACCCATCTATATGCTGCCTACAAGAGACTCATTTTTTTTTCAATTTTTAATTAAAAAAAATTTTAGCATGGGAGGGGCAGAGAGAATCTTAATCAGATTCCACACCACCCAGGGCAGCGGCTGACACAGGGCTTGATCTCACAACCCTGAGATCATGCATGACATGAACCAAAATCTAGAGTCAGATGCCTAACCAACTGAGCCACCCAGGTGTCCCAAGACTAATTTTAGACCTAAAGACACCAGCAGACTGAAAAAAAGTCAGAGTAGCAACATTTCTATTAGACAAACTAGATATTTTTGTTCTTAGATTGTTTTTATACCGTTTTCATAGCAGGATAGTACTGGCTTCATGGAATGATTCTGAATGCATTCCCTCTATTCCATTATTTGTTAAGACTTTGATTAAAATTGTCATTATTTTTTTTTAATGTTTGGTAGAATTCATCAATCAGACCATGTGGTCCTGGATTTTTCTATGATGGGAAATTTCTGATTCCTAATTCAACTTTCATTCTTATTATTGGTCTAATATGATGTCTTATTTCTTGGATTCAAGATTCATGATTCAGGGTGCCTGGGTGGCTCAGTGGGTTGGGCCTCTGCCTTCAGCTCAGGTCATGCTCTCAGCATCCTGGGATTGGGCCCCACATCGGGTTTTCTGCTCAGTGGGAATCCTGCTTCCCTCTCTATCTCTCTGCCTGCCTCTCTGCCTACTTGTGATCTCACTCTGTCAAATAAATAAAAATATTTTTCAAAAAAAGCTTCATGATTCAATCATGGTAACGTGCATTTTTAGGAATTACCTGTTTTTTTGTTTCTATGTTATCTGATTTGTTAGTATATAACTGTTTACAGTAATCCATTATTATACTACTTCTTTGGCTATCTGTTGTATTGTTTTTCCTTCCATTCCTCATTTCGGTTTTTGAGTCTTCTTTTTTTTCTTCATGTAGTTAAAGCATTGCCAATATTGTTTTTTTCTTTTAAAAAATGGTCATTACTTTCAGTGTTATTATTTATTCTAGTCTCTATTTTACTTATTTGACTTTTTTGTTACTTCTTTCCTCTACTAAATTTTAGCTAAGTTTCTTCTATTTCTAGTTCCTTGTAGTGTAATGTTCTTCAAATTTTTTTTCTTGATACGAGTATTTATATAACATAAATTTTACTCTGACAGCATCCCATAGGTTGTGGAGTATTGTGTTTTATTTTTCCTTGGTTTTGAGACACATTTTTATTTGTTTTTGATTTCTTATTTGGCCCATTTCTTGTGCAGTAGTGTGTTGTTGAACATTTACATATTAAATATTTAATACTTGTGTTGTAGATTTTCCAGATTTGTTTTATTGTTGATCTTTAGTTTTGTATCACTGTGGTTAAAAAATATACCTAGTATGATTTCATTCTTCTTAAATTGTAATATTTGTTATGTCTCTTTTTATGTGATTTAAGCAGGGGATTCCTAGTGCATACTTGAAGAAAGTGTGTATTCTATTTTTCTTGGAGGGAATGGAATGTTTCATATATATCTTTTAGAACCATGTATTCTGAAGTATGCTTCAAACAAAAAATGTTCTCATTGTAGAAAAATTAATAACTTTAACTGAAGGTACTTGTTTAAAGCAAAGCATATCAGAGGGGAGGTTGATGGTGGAGGAATAGGTGAAATAGGTGGAGGGGATTAAGAGTACACTTATCATGATGAACACTGAGAAATGACACATCGAACTGCTGAATCACTCTATTATACACCTGAAACTAATGTAACACTGTATGTTAACTATACTGATTTTAAAACAAAAACTTAAAAAAATAAAGTATTCTAAAATTATATAGAAATCTTATAAATCTGATGTCCTGGTATGTTATTACCTTACAGTGTTAAGTATCATGAAAAAAAAATTTCCTTGTTAATTGCATTGTAATAAACTCTAATCAGATCTTTAACCATGGCCATTTTAAAGTCTTTTACCATATACAGTTACACTTTTACTCAGGTGCTTTTACCAAAGGTTCCTAGAAATATCTTTCATCTTTAGAGAGATTCATGGAGAAAACTTTTGATAAATATAGGTTTCTGATAACCTTGATATCAGAAAACTGAACTGGGTAAGAATCTCCAGAACAAATGGAAAAACTGAATTCAAGCAGAACAAGAAGTAATGACATGGGACTAAATAAACTGAGAAGGATGGTATAATTTTTATAAAATTTTTGTTTGAAACATTGTTAATTTATTTTTTTTACTTTTTTATTGTGTTAGTCACCATAAAATACATCATTAGATTTTGATTCAGTGTTCCAAGATTCATTGTTTATGTACAACACCATGGAGATACCTCAAAAAATGAAAAATGGAGCTACACTATGACCCAGCAATTGCACTACTGGGTATTTAACCCCGAAGATTCAGATGTAGTGAAAAGAAGGGTCATATGTACCCCAATGTTCATAGTAGCAATGTCCACAATAGCCAAACTGTGGAAAGAGCCAAGATTCCCTTCAACAGATGAATGGATAAAGAAGATATGGTCCATATATACAATGGAATACTACTCAGCCATCAGAAAGGATGAATACCCAACTTTTGCATCAATGTGGATGGGACTGGAGGAAATTATGTTGAGTGAAATATTGTTATTTTTTAAAATGATTTGTTTTTCCAGATTTAAGGAAACATTTTCTCTTAAGCTAACTGACTTAGAACAATTTGATAAAATATACTTTTGTGAACAAATTGAATATTTCTTTCTCTCCTTACCTGATCCTTCCAGAATTCAGAAACCCTCAATAAGTGTTCTTACTTTTTCTTTTTTTAATAATTTTAAAAATTTTATTATGTTAGTCACCATACAGTACATCATCAGTTTTTGATGTGGTGTTCCATGATTCACTGTTTGCATATGCACATAATACCCAGTGCTCCATGCAGTATGTGCCCTCCCTAATACCCATCACTGGGCTCACACATACCCCACCCAAACCCTCAGTTTGATTCCCAGAATCCATAGTCACTCATAGTTCATTTCCCTCTCTGATTTCCCCCCACCTTCATTTTCCTCTTCCTTCTCCTAATGTCCTCCATGCTATTCCCTATGTTCCACAAATAAGTGAAACCATATGATAATTGTCTTTCTCTGTTTGACTTATTTCATTTAGAATAATACCCTCCCATTCCATCCATGTCAATGTAAATGGTAGGTATTCATCCATTCTGATGGCTGAGTAATATTCATTTATATAGGGACCACATCTTCTTCTTCATCCATTCATCTGATGAAGGGTATCTTGCCTCCTTTCACAGTTTGGCTACTGTGGACATGGCTGCTATAAACATTGGGGTACATATGGCCCTTCATTTAACTACATCTGTGTTTTCTTACATTTTCATGGTAATGTATTTATTTGCAAAAGTTCATTAAGAATCTATTCTCCTTTTAACAGGACACACTTGGAAACATTGGTTATAGTATCAAGGCTTTGAATGGAATGTCATATTTGAGAGACATGTATAGACTCAGATAGATGCAAAGAGCTTAAAAAACTAAGGATGACCATACAGAGACAATAAAGCCCCTTGGAAAAATAGCCTGATACCTTGCTTATAGTTTCTGAGCAATCTTACCAGGTAAATATAAAAAGTCACTTCCTGGAAGATGGAGGAATCTCAGGATATTCTGGGAACCTTGAGAAGAGAGGAATAAACCCAATTCTATAGGTACTTCATGCTAAGGCTCATGGCAAGTATTTGATTTGCCTTGTGGCCTTGAGAGACTATTTAAAATTCAACCTGGGCACCTGGGTGGCTCAGTGGGTTAAGCCGCTGCCTTCGGCTCAGGTCATGATCTCAGGGTCCTGGGATCGAGTCCCACATCGGGCTCTCTGCTCAGCAGGGAGCCTGCTTCCTCCTTCTCTCTGCCTGCCTCTCTGCCTACTTGTAATCTCTCTCTGTCAAATAAATAAATAAATCTTTAAAAAAAATAAAATAAAATTCAACCTAGAGTTAAAAATAAAAATTTTCTATGACCCAGCAATTGTACTACTAGGTATTTACCCCAAAGATACAAATCTAGTGATCCAAATGGGTACCTGAACCCCAATGTTTATAGCAGCAATGTTCACAATAGCCAGACAATGGAAAGAGGTGAGATGTCCATCAACAGATGAATGGCTAAGAAGATGTGGTATATAGAGATAGGAATATTATTCAGCCATCAGAAAGGGTGAAATCTTACCACTTACATCAGCATGGATGAAAATGGAGGGTATGATGCTGAGCAAAATAAGTCAACCAGAGAAAGACAATTATCATATGGTTTTCACTCACATGAGGAATATAAGAAACAGCAAACAGGATCATACGGGAAGGGAGGGAAAACAGAATGGGAAGAAATCAGAGAGGGAGGCAAACCATGAGAGACCCTTAACTATGGGAAAGAAACAGGGTTGCTGGAGGGGTGGTGGGTAGAGAGGTATAGTAACTGGGTGATGGGCATTAAGGAGGGCATGTGATATGATGAGCACTGGAGACTGCATGCAACTGATAAATAACTAAACTCTACATGTGAAAATAATGATGTACTATATGTTAGCTAATTAAAGTTAAATTAATTAATTAAAATAAAATAAATGAAAAAAATCAATTTAGAGATTCTTTGTTTAAAAATTCCAGCAAAGCAGGGGTGCCTGGGTGGCTCAGTGGGTTAAGCCTCTGCCTTCGGCTCAGGTCATGATCCCAGGGTCCTGGGATCGAGTCCCGCATCAGGCTCTCTGCTCAGCAGGGAGCCTGCTTCCTCCTCTCTCTCTCTCTGCCTGCTTCTCTGCCTACTTGTGAGATCCCTCTGTCAAATAAATAAATAAAATCTTAAAAAAAAAAATCCAGCAAAGCAGATTTAAAGGAACTGATGATCAATCATTATTCTTGATGCATTTACATATTAATAATCATGCCAAGTTTTTTAAAAAGATTTTATTTATTTATTTGACAGACAGAGATCACAAGTAGGCAGAAAGGCAGGCAGAGAGAGAGAGAGAAAGAGAGAGGAGGAAGCAGGCTCCCTGCTAAGCAGAGAAACCTATGTGGGACTTGATCCCAGGACCCTGGAATCATGACCTGAGCTGAAGGCAGAGGCTTTAACCCACTGAGCCACCCAGGTGCCCCATGCCAAATTTTTTTTTTAACACTAGGGTTATTTTGCAAACAAATTAGTTTTAATTTGGCTATCATTGCTATAAATGAGGGTGATTATAGAGAATTATGTTCTAGTAACACACCTATGTAGGTACTTATCTGATACTATTCATTTTAAACTGGATCAATCCTGGCATGCTTTGGTGGCTCAGTCAGTTAAATGTCTGTTTCTTAGTTTCCACTTGGGTCATTGTCTCAGGGTCATGGGATTGAACCCTGCATTAGGCTCCATACTCAGTACAGAGTCCGCTTGTCCCTCTCCCTCCCAGTCTGCCCCCTGCTTACATACATGCATGCATGCACACGCTCTCTCTCTCTTTCAAACAAATAAATAAATAAAATCTAAAAAGTAAGTGAAATTAAATCAATCAATCAATCTTTGTAAACTGGACTAAATCCTGACTTCTTCTAGTTTCCACCAATGCATGGCTATGAGGTTTCAAAGTTACATCTTTTATTTTTTTTATTCTTCTGACTTGGAATCATTTGGTGACTAAAACTGCCCTTCTTCCTGAAGCCCCACAAACTAAATATATACAACTGGATGTAAACTTCAGAGAAATCACCGCAATAGCACACATATAAACAATCTTCATGCTTATTGATCAGTGGGCCACTCAAAGATGATGAGAGACACTTAAACTACAGACCAGGCAAATGTGTCAGACTGCCACTGCCTACTCTCATTCTGTCTAAAGATGCTTCCAGTCTGACGTCTAGAAATCTTGACTGGCTAGCCTAACACTCAAAAACTGGTTTATAATTTCATCCAATCATTAACCATTATTTTTCTATTGTTTTCATAGAAATGCCTCTTATTTAATACCCAATTATTTGAACTACCCGCCTAACTATGAGACCATACCTATATCACCAGCTTTTGAAATGAGCTTAACTTAATTGACCTGCTGTCAAAACTGAGACTGATTCAACAAGATGGAAGAATCTATTAGTTCAACTCTTAATATGTGAAACTTCCAGGAATGTTTCGTAGGCAGGAACTGTGGGCAAAGACAGGCTGCTCCAAAATGTGTCACTTTGGCAGACTGATTATTTTAAATAAAAGTTAGAAAAGAGACAGCCTATGCAAGGATACTCAGACTCTCTTCCATCCCCCTGAACGCAGGAAATAAATCTCCCATGTGAAATGAGTCAGCACTGTGTCAGTAGGTAAAGAGACAACCTTACCACCAGAGGTGGGAAATTAGAGCTGAGAAGGCTGTATAAACAACCCTTGTTACTTTTCACTAATTTACTACCCCAGTCCAAATTCTGTCTAGAATTTCTTACTAATTGACGCTCTCAAAATTAAGTCTCCCTTGTCCTGTAAACTCCTCACAGATTTACTGTCTGTCTAAAATTATAAAAACTGCCTGCCTTGTCATTTTTTTTTTAGATCTCAATTTCATTATTGGGCCTTTGTGCCCATGTAATAAAAGTTTTTTTTTTAATACAGTAAATCTGTCTCATGTAAAATTAATTGAGTCCAGCTGAAAGACCCTGAGGGTAGAGAAGAATTTTCCCTTCTCCTCACTGCCTTGGAGACTATAGCTCAGGTCTGAAGCCAGAATGGACTTTCTACTTCTTTACCCCAAATCCAGACGTTGTGACCCATACAAGGTGAACTGGATCTGCACAGGAGGCTCTTAGGTAGACACCTGGGGAAATCTGGCCTTTCTCACATCTTGGTAAGCATAGATGGGCCAAGAGGAAAAGCATCAGTGATTTCTTATCTACCAGGGCAATCCCATAAAAAG
Source organism: Mustela nigripes (assembly GCF_022355385.1). Taxonomy (NCBI): domain Eukaryota; kingdom Metazoa; phylum Chordata; class Mammalia; order Carnivora; family Mustelidae; genus Mustela; species Mustela nigripes. The sequence continues at coordinate 107,635,848 of NC_081575.1, read as the reverse complement.
AAAAGACCCAATGACATAGTCTAAGCATTTCACCACTGAAGTAAATGATTTTTGTTTCCACAGAAAACATTAAAGAGGCGTAAAAAAGAATTGAAACATTCTCTTCAATTCTCCCAACTGAAAAGAAGTTATGATTTTATAGGCTGAGGCGAGCATGTGAAGAGAGAAACAAAATGGTTTGTCCCTAACTATACATTTCCTTAATCATTATTTCCCTTATCCAGAAAACCCACCTTCTTCCCTTCTGTTTTGTAAAAAGTCCTCTTATCCATTGATCTGAGTTGAAGTTTCATCTTTTCTCGGAAGCCATCTCAGATCAACTAAGCCTACATTTCCCCCTAAGTGTTTGTGTGTTTACAGTCACTTAGTGGCATGTGGTTTTGTGTTATTCATCATTTGTTTCACATTATGAGCTGGTTTCTCCAATAGGATTCTATGTTCCTTGAAGGTTGTTACAATGCCTCATTCACCTTCTATCTCAGAGCATCTAACAATGCTTCATACAAAGCAGCTATTCAACAGTTAGTTGTGAGAAGTAATGGAATAAAATGGAATCGAATGGAATGGAAACAAATGGGATGTGATAGGATGAGATGGGATGGCAGGAAATTGCATGGAGACTGGGGAAGGGAAGGTGGATTTAAACACGAAAATCCTGGAAGTCAATCAGGTGCATAATGGATGGTTTATAGTCATTGAAAACTGTGATTTCATGGAGTCCTTTAGGAATCTAAACATCATGTCTTCATTATAATTAATCCAGAGGTTGCACAGGCAGAATGGCCGTTTGAAGCTTACCAAGCCTACTTCCTTACGTTTGGGGAAAGCTTCCCCCTATTCTCCCAGGACAAAAACTCTCCGTCTTGATGTCAAAGGTGTTCAGGTATTGAGAATATTTCTCCTGATTTAATGTGTTTTTTTCCCACAGAACTCAAGCCATCTCACAAACAATACCTTATTCTCCAAGGAGTAAGTTTCAAGGCAAGTTTTTTTTTTTATGTTGCATACTCTATTTTATTTTTATTATGTTCATTTAGCCAGCATATAGTACATCATAAGTTTTTGATAGTGTTCAACAATTCATTAGTTGGTTATAACACCCAGTGCTCATCACAACATGTGCCCACCTTAATACCCATCACCTGGCTACCGCATCCCCTCACCCTCCTCCCCTCTGTAACCCATGGTTTTTTTTCCCAGAGTCTAGAGTCTCTCATGGTTTGTCTCCCTTTCTGATTTCTTCCCATTCTGTTTTCCCTCCCTTCCCCTGTGGTCCTCCATGCTATTCCTTATGTTCTACATATGAGTGAAACCATATAATAATTGTCTTTCTCTGCTTGACTTTGTTCACTTAGCATAATCCCTTCCAGTTCCATCTATGTCAAAGCAAATGGTGGGTATTCATCCTTTCTGATGGCTGAGCAATATTCCATTGTATATATGGACCACATCTTCTTTATCCATTCATCTGTTGAAGGGCATCTCATCTCCTTCCACAGCTTAGCTATTATAGACATTACTGCTATGAACATTGGTGTGCATGTGTCCCTTCTTTTCACTATATCTGTATCTTTGGGGTAAATAACTAGTAGTGCAATTGCTGGTTGGTAGGGTAACTCTATTTTTAAATTTTTGAGGAACCTCCATACTGTCTTCCAGAGTGGCTGTACTAGCTTGTATTCCCACCAACAATGTCAGAGGGTTCTCTTTTCTCCACATCCTCGCCAACATTTGTTGTTTCCTGTTTTGTTAATTTTGGCCATTCCAACTGGTGTAAGGTGGTATCTCACCACAGTTTTGATTTTTATTTTCCTGATGGCTAGTGATGTCGAACATTTTTTCATGTGTTTGCTAGCTGTTTGTATGACTTCTTGGGAGAAGTGTCTGTTCATGTCTTCTGATTATCTCTTGACTGGAGTATTTTTTGGGTGTTGAGTTTGGTAAGTTCTTTACAGATCTTAGATACTAGCCCTTTATCTGAAATGTCATTTGCGAATATCTTCTCCCATTCCGTGGATTGCCTCTTAGTTTTGTTGACTGTTTCCTTCAAGTTTTTATGCCTACTCCTCATTACCTCTAAAATTGAACCCAGTCAAAATTGAGAAACTCAAGAAGTTTTATCTTTAAGATGTCTTTGTTCCCCCGCCAAAAGGCTTCTTTATTTCTCCCAAATACTATGTCCACTTAAGAACCTATTGATTTGATATTTTGGGTGAATTGAGCCTTTTTTGATATCACTTACATCAGTTCACAAAGGCTTGAGTTAGATTTAACAAGAAAATAAGTGTGAGCTGACTTAACTGAGCTAACAAGAGCTGCAGAGGCAAACCCAGAACAAGATTTCAAAATTTTTCATAAATGCCATCAGCCTTAACTTGACAAAACACACACTTTTATTCTAAGATTATTATCTTTACAGTCTTTATTTTTAAAAATATATATTTTCAGATCAGTAACTATTTTTTCAGTTTCCCTTTGTTCTTAAAAAATAAGTATAGTGCAACTCTAAATACTAAGTGTATAGCTCCAGATTTTTAAAAAGTTCAGAACAAATTTAAGGCTCAAATGCTTTATTGTTAACATCAATGTATCAGCAAAGGCTAGAATGAGGTATAAAATAACAGTAAGGAGAAACCTCCTAGGCAGAAAGAGGCAGACAACTATATTTCTGATCCAGAAAAACTCTGTTCTCTGGCATTTCTGTAAAGGACGCTGATTTCTTGGACACAACATACATGTACACACACACACACACACACAAAATCAGTATTAAATCTCTTTCCCAATTAGAAATTTGATTTCAGGCTCTTTTCATATGACATGTAAACAAAATAATACATTATAAAATATAATAAAGATAAATTAGATTTTTAAAATAAGCTGCCTGGTATTGCAACTCTCAATTGTGTCCCTTTACTTAATAGTATTTTGGTAGAAGAAAGTACTAAATGTGGCTTAGAGTCCAAACTTTTGTCTGCAAAACAACATTGGTCTAAATTGTGTAAGTACTGTGAATTAATGGCCCATGTCCTTCCAGAATCTTTCTCCATCAACAAATGGTAGTAAATATAGAAAATTTTTGCCACTTAATATGGATATCTGGATATAGGCAGTGGCTACTTTTCATTGACAGCTGTTGTGTGGCTCTCTCTTTTTTTTAATTTTTTATTTTTTATAAACATATATTTTTATCCCCAGGGGTACAGGTCTGTGAATCTCCAGGTTTACACACTTCATAGTACTCACCAAAGCACATACCCTCCTCAATGTCCATAACCCCACCCCCCATCTCCCCCCCTCCCCCCAGCACCCCTCAGTTTGTTTTGTGAGATTAAGAGTCACTTATGGTTTGTCTCCCTCCCAATCCCATCTTGTTTCATTGATTCTTCTCCTACCCACTTAATCCCCCATTTTGCATCACCACTTCCTCATATCAGGGAAATCATATGATAGTTGTCTTTCTCTGCTTGACTTATTTCGCTAAGCACCTGTACCCCTGGGGATAAATGTTTATAAAAAATAAAAAAAAAAATTTTTAAATGTTGAAAATAGAACTTCCCTATGACCCAGCAATTGCACTACTGGGTATTTACCCTAAAGATACAAACGTAGTGATCCGAAGGGGCATGTGCACCGGAATGTTTATAGCAGCAATGTCCACAATAGCCAAACTATGGAAAAAACCTAGATGTCCATCAACAGATGAATGGATCAAGAAGATGTGGTATATATACACAACGGAATACTTGTATGGCTCTCTTAATAAGATGCTGCTTACTAGGGGCACCTGGGTGGCTCAGTTGGTTAAGCAACTCCCTTCAGCTCAGGTCTTGATCTCAGGGCCCTGGGATTGAGCCCTGCATCAGGCTCCCTGCTTGGTGGGGAGCCTGCTTCTCACTCTCCCTCTTTTGCTCCCCCTACTTGTGCTCTCTCACTCTCTGTCAAACAAATAAAAATAAAATCTCTTAAAAATATATGATGCTGCTTATTAAATGTGTCTGCTTCTCTTCCCACTGCCTTCACCTGCTCATTCAACAGTGTTTATCAAAGCTGACCAAAAGAAAAAAATAGCAGGCACTACACATACAAGCACATAATTAAATCTGCTACAGAGCATTTTTCTTCATCATGTTTTCCCAGGAGTCCACTGTCCAGTGAGAGCCAGTACTACCGACGTAGATCAAGGAATACTAAACGTATAAATAGTTCAGCAGAAGGAAAAGAGCTAAGAAGGGCTTAGGAATAATTCTTAAATGTGGCAAAACAGGCTGTGAATTGGTACTGGACCTGCAGAAATTATTTCCAATTTATAAAGGTTTTGTCAGTCTTTTCCCCAGTTATTCACGTAAACAGTGCTACCTCCTCAAGGCAAGGAGTTTTATATGTCAGTGGGCTACAGAAATGAAATTTTGAAGGTATTAACCCCCTACAGTCTCCTGTTCCTCTACACACACAGGCTCCCCAAAAGTGCATATAAAGTCCAGTTGGGGACACCCATCCAAGCAAGGTTGTAGTGGGTATAAAAATGTCTTTTCCTTCGCCATGGCTATGGTGAGAATTTCTCTTTTCCTTACCTTTTCCTCTAGACCAGGAGTCAGCAAACTGTTTCTATAAAGGGCCAGGTAGTAAAAATTTTAGGCTTTCCAGTACCTATGAGGCTGTTGTTGAATGTTCTTACTCTTTTCTATTTTTAAACAACATTTTAAAAATATAAAAATCATTCCTAGCTCATGAACCTAAAAAAAAAAAAAAAAGAAGAAGAAGAATAAAGAAAAGAAAATAGGTCATAGGCCAGAATTGCCACACTGGCCATAGTTTGCCAACCCCTGCTCTAGATGATTAGCTATCTAGTGTATTAGTCAGCTACTGACACATAATGATATAGTACAAACCACTCTAAAATTCAGTGCTATATAACAAAAAGTTTTACTTTGCCTACTCACAGATCTGTAGATGAACTAGAGCTGCTCTGTTCATCTCTGAGCCTGAACTAATACACATGTCCTAATTTTATTTAACCCATAGCTTCTTTTTAAAGGAATTTTGATGCAGGAGAATATTGCTTTTGGGTGAAAATGCATCCTTATTTATAAAGGAAAGTTACTAAAGTTGGAAGTTTTATGTATTGGAAAGGAGACATCACACTGGCTGAATTTCTTCTAGATTTGCCATCTTATTTCTTTTAAAAGATAAAGTAGTTAACATTTATTAGTATAGAGTATGTGTCAGGGACTATTTCAGACCTATAAACATATTAACTTACTTAATCCTCCTACCTATTATTCCCAAATTAAAGCCAATGCCCAAGATCATACTTCTAGGAATTGGAGAAGTCTGTGAATCAGATTTTACTGCCTCCCAAGATTTCCTTAAGGCCTATGATAATCTTGGCACTTCTACTATATAAAATAAGAAGATACATAAAAACAGGAGCCTATATTCAGATTTTAAATTCTAAAATTATTTTTTCATAAAACTAACCCTTCTGTGATGCAAGGTAAGTGTTCTTATGAATTAGACTTACTGAGTTCATAACACTCACACTATGAAATCAGTTTATAAAGCCTTTGAGCTGCTTGAACAAAAGAATAACTGTATAATCACCAGCCATTTTTGTTATGCCAACCAATCAGATCAGCCAAAGACTGATTATTTTAGACAGCACATGTGTTGAACACTGAAACACGTCTGGCTTTAGACATTTGAATATAAACAGCTTAAGGAAAATGGCTTTTATTTTTTTAAGACAGTCTATGTTGGAGTTAATTTTCTTTGAGATATAATAGATAAACTATGTAAACTGTGTTAATCTTAAGCAAGTAATTTTTACTGTATAAGTGCACATCCCCCCCCACCTTCCTTCTCCTCTTCCTATAACTATCGCCCAGATCAAGATACAGAATATTTATAATACCCTCCAAAATTCCCTCCTTTTTTCCAGTCTACATTCCCATACACATCCACTCACAGGTATCCACTATTTGGTCTCCTATCTTCCCCAAATAGTTTGTCTTTTCTTGAGCTTAATATAAACAAAACCATGCATACATATACTCTTTTTTGTCTGGCTTTTTTCACTCAACATTATATATGTGGGGTTCATCCATGTTGTTTTGTGTACTAGTAACTTGGTTCATTTTATTGCCATGTTGTTTTCTACTGTATAAACATACTGCCATTTATCCACTCTTCTATTGATAAGTATTTGGCTTGTTTCTAGCTTTGGCTATTATGAATAAAGTTCTTATGAATGTCCTTATATATGTCTTTTCACAGACATATGCATTCATTCTTCTTGGGTATGCTGAAAAGTGGAATAGGGTAGATGTATATTTAGTTTTAGTAGAGTTTTCAAACATTTTGTGGTGTTACATGTTAAAACACCTAAGCAAGATCTATAACATTGCTTAATGGTAGTGCTCTGCTTAATGGTTCAGTTGTAAATAAAGTTTCTACATTACACATACATACACAGTCATATTAAAATGTAATCTTGTGGGGCGCCTGGGTGGCTCAGTGGGTTAAAGACTCTGCCTTCGGCTCAGGTCATGATCCCAGGGTCCTGGGATTGAGCCCCACATTGGGCTCTCTACTCAGCAGGGAGCCTGCTTCCTCCTCTCTCTCTCTGTCTGCCTCTCCAGCTACTTGTGATCTCTGTCTGTTAAATAAATAAAATCTTTAAAAAAAAATGTAATCTGAAAAACAATCTGAGGGGAATAAAGTGGTGGGGGGGTGGGAGGTTGGGGTACCAGGTGGTGGGTATTATAGAGGGCACAGATTGCATAGATCACTGGGTGTGGTGCAAAAATAATGAATACTGTTATGCTGAAAATAAATAAATTTAATTTAAAAAAATGTAATCTTGTGATGCAATAAAATTTAAAATTTTTAGTTTCAGTGTGATTACTAAGTTTGGCAAGTATGCTTGGGTATTCTATCTAACATTCCTTCATCTTCTAAGTGCTTTGTTTGATGTCAACCTCTTAAAAAGTGTGTTTATTTATTGAATCTGGCTATAATTGCACAACCATCACTTTTCTGAGCCCAAGAGGTAAATTCTACTAGAAATTTTCTATGGGGTCTATCAGTCAGATAGGGCACACTTCTGTGTTATGGAGGCACTACAGAAATGTAAGAGGAGAAACACTAGGAATTTCGAGGAAGAGGGTGTTCATTTAACTGGAAAACAAAACTCCCTACTCTTGCTGCATTAGACATGAACATCCCAAACTGAGAAAAAAAAAAAAGTGAAATTTACATATCTCCCCCTGTCGTTCTTTAGGCAAGGCTGTTTCAATTATGGCATGCTAGATTAGGAGAAGTAAGAAGTGGGCAAATTCAGGACCTGGAAGGAAATTTATGCTAGAGAGGAAGTGAAGGCTGTAGGTAGCAGAGCAACCAGGAATATGTGACATCAAATAAAAGTTGTGCTAAATAGTGGTAATGACTATTATCTAAAAATTTAGATTATCAGTTCTTACTGGAGGCCATCTTTATACATAAATAATTTGGTTTAGTCTTGATTCTACTCTTTTTTATAAGCTTTCTGTGACTGAAGTCCCAGCCTGTTTTAGAGTTAAGCCCACGTAGGTCACTGAGCCACACATGGGTTCGTCCTGAAAGAATCACATTATATTTTGTGCACATTTGAGGACCAGGATCCTTGGGAAACAATGTGTAAGACTAGTTCTATTTTCTCTTTCAGATTTGGTTTACTAGATAGCTTTAAACCAAACTCTGTCACTGCTATGAATCCTTCCCCTTCTCCACTTTATGCTGCTTGACACAACTTGTATAACTAGAATGGTGCTTGAAAACCACTGGATGGGGGTGATTATGAAGTTGAGAGGCATTGGTTAATTCACTCTGAGTAGCCTGGGAAGAATGAAGATGAAGAGCAGAACAGACGATAACACTTACGTTTATAGATCAAAGTGATACATTTATGGGTCTTTCAACTAGAAAAATACACAGATCAAGTGAGGACATATTTCAGGAAAGGACCTAACAAGGAAAGACACCTTAGCTCAGGACAGGCTGAAACTCAGCAAAGGAGTGGCCTCATTCAATTAAATTAGTAATATTGAGAAAGGGCCTGGGAATTTTCATATACAATAAGGCCCCCAAATCATATAATGGCAAAGGTTACTAAAATGTCAATGCCAAAAGAAAACAATGAACTGCAATAAATGTCAAAGCCAAAGATGATAAATATTCATAGCAGGGGAAAAAATGACCATCTTTTTTCAATGTGTTTGTATATACTTCTCCACTAATTACCTAAAAGCAAATGAAGAAACCAAGCTCCCTAGTGAGAAAGACTAGTGCAAGAAAATAATACTTCCTAAATACAAACACAAGTTTTTCCCCACCAAGGAGAAATGTTCCTTAAAGTAGGTAAATAACTAACTCTAGGAAAGAATATAAAAGTATACAGTTTGTGTATTTGCTAATTGTTCTTTTTTTAAAAATTCAAATGTGAGATATATTTATCTGTGGTATCTATGTATCCTAGATCAGTGATCCTAGATCTCAACCCTGGCTTCATATTAGAATTCCAGGTGAGTGGGGGGGTGGGCTTTTATTTTATTTATTTGTTTGTTTGTTTTTAAATGATGTCTATGCTCCACTGCAGACCAAGTAAATCAAATTAGAGATGAAGCCTTAACAGAATCCAGTCCAAGTATTTGTATATAAATGGTCTGCTTTGTTCCTTAAAGGGTTTGAAATGCTTCACAATCCTTAAGATGGAATTTAGTCATACATGAATTTACCTTACTTGGCTTAGTTATGACCACAATTTAGACTTTATATGGCAGGCACTGAAGTTAAGGCTTCAAAGCACTAATTGAGCACAATAAGGAATACACAAAGATTTAGATATTCTTGCACTCATGGACCTCACAATCTAGAAGAACAAGAAAAGTGCTTAATAATCATAATGTAATCATGAATACAACATGTAGCCATGGAAAAGGTACTCATGGAAACAATTCAAAAGATAAAAATATCACATATACTTTCAGGGATCAGAGAAAGCTCCAATAAACAGGTGACTTTTTTTTTTTTTTCCAATCAGTGGAAAATTTGTTGAGTTTTTACGAAAAGCCAGACATTCTTAAGTTAATACCAGCTAAAAAAGACAACTAAACAGTCAATATCTATATGATAGTTAACGGTATCAAATCATAAACAGAGCTAATTCAGCTATTTAGAGAAGCTGCAACCAATATATTTGACATCTGTAATTATAGTTTGCTGCTCACACCAGGGTTCTCTGATACGTGCTAAAATTCCCACCCAATTAAAAATATTTTCCAACAGTTTCCTAGATGGCCTAAAATGTCCACATTTATACTTATTCTTTGTTTTAAAGGAAAGGTTTTTTAAAAAATAATGGTCTATGAGAAACTATGTCCCACAAAACATAGAGAACCCATCCCTAGATCTGCTCCACAAGAAATATTAAAGGTAAAAACAAACAAACAAACAAAGAAACAATAAACAAAAATCAGGTGACCTATAATATAAACCTAAAGGGGTAGCTAGCTCTTGACAGGCAGAGAGAGAGGGAAGGATATTCTAGAATACAGGAATAGCATTATGAAAAAACAAAGACAATAAAGTGTGGGGTATTTTCCAGAAACAGCAAGTAGTACATTTTAGCCAAGTATAAAGGAGCAAAAAATATACACATGATAGTAATAGAAGAAACATAAATATAAGATATGATCAGATTATGCAGTACTTCTAATATTAAGAATCTGAATTTCATTCTATAATAGGGAAGGAGATATTTTTTAGCAAGGAGAAGCCAAGATCAAAGGAGTCCTTTGGGAAACTAATTTGAACATTGTTTATAGAATTGTTTGGAAGATAAGGAGTTTGGAGGTGGGATGAAAAGCAAGGAAGAGAATATTCAAAAACTTGGGTGGTCGATAATGCCAAAAATCAGCTTAATGTCAGTAGTCATGAAAGAGGAACAGTGGATTTGGGAGTAATTATGAAGATATATTCTACGAAGCAAGGAAATTACTTACGTATAAAGCTGAGGGAAGAGTCAAAACATGAGTTTGTGGTTTTAAACCAAATGGATGATACCACTTGTAGGGAGTCAGAATAGTAGTAACAGTAGCCAGCATTTACTGAGCACCTATCGAATATCAGTCTAAGTGTTTTACTTAGTCAATCTTATTTCATCACCTAACAGCCTTTTGAGGATTAAACAAACAAAAAAACAACAACATAGGGAAATAGACTCATAAATATAGAAAACAAATTACTGGTTGCTGGGGCAGGAGGGAATAAGCAAAATAGGTGAAGGGGATTAAGAGGTACAGATACCCAGTTATAAAATAAATAAATCAGAGAAATGAAAGGTATAACACATGGGATATTGCCAATAATATTGTAGTAACTTTGTGTAACAGATGGTAACTTAATTATTGTTATGAACATATTGTAATTTATGTAATTGTTGAATCACTATGTTGTACACCTGAAACATATTATAATATTATGTGTCATCTATACTTCAGTTAGAAGTGTAAATAAATAAACAAATAAATAAATAAAGCAGATAAACTGAAGTGTAGAGAGGTTAAAAATTTGCCCAAGATCACCTAGCTAACAAGTGGTGGGACAGAATGATACAGGAGATGTATGTAACTAACACATTCAACAGTCTGAACTCTGAAGTACAGATAAAAAAAGACTTTACTTTTCCTGTCCACTAACTTAAAGCATTTGGCCAAGATCTCATTTTCTACCCCTTTTGACATGTAAGGCCAAATGTAAGTTTTCCACTCCCTTTCAATTTTGAAAAGAATTCCAGTAACTGTAGATTGCTTTAGAATCTTAAAAGGTATAAATGAAGCCTAAAGTAGTATAAATCAGAACTGTAATATCACGTTTAAATCAAACCTCCCCTCTTCCTCCATTTCAGGCCTGACCCATGATCCTATAGCGAGGATGGTGAGTACTTGATCCATTCAGTTCTTCTCTATTAGCTTTCTTCTTTGCTCCCAGACATCATAGATTACTCTAGCCAATGTCTTGCTTTCGGAAGTCACCAAGAAGCAAATTGCAGTGTTTTTTTAATGATACATGCCCTAAAATCCTATGGGACCAATCTCAAACTCTCCTAAGAAATACCCACAGAAATATTCTGTGCTATTACACGCTTATGAGTTTTGCAGCTCTGTAAATATCCAATTGAGAGTGAGTTACCATTCTCTGTTTTTGTTTTTGTTTTGCCCTAACAGCTTGAATGTCTTAAGTAGAGTTCCCTCAAAGAAAATCCTGAGATTAAGGATTCAAGTGCAAGCAGTATATTTGTAAGGTGATCCCAGGAAACCCTGGCAGCGGAGAAGGGAAGTGAGACCAAGAAAGAAAGGAACCCAATAGAGACACCTGTGTGGCTCAGCCGGTTAAGCATCTGCCTTCAGCTCAGGTTACTGGGATTGAGCCCTGCAACAGGCTGCTTGCTCAGTGGGGAGCCTGCTTCTCCCTCTTCCTGCCACTCCCCCTGCATGTGCACATACTCGCTCTCTTTCTCTATGACAAATAAATAAAATCTTTAAAAAAAAAAAAAGAAAGGAACCCAATATATAATTAAGAAAACTACATCAGTGGGCAACTGGGGCTGGTGAAACTCAGGAGCTGATAAAAAAAAAATCATCCTCAAAGTTCTACATGAGATGCAAAGGAGTGAAAGTATTTATACACAAGTACCAGAGAGTCATTGGTTGAGAGCGGTTTTCCATATATTTTCAGCTTGCCTTGTACTGAGGCAGAGAAGCTATCTGCAGGTTCAGAAAAAAAAAAACCCATCCAGGTTAAGAAGACCAGATATATAGCTAAAAATCAAGCCAGAGCATGAGAGAGACAATTTGTGAATATACCTCGCTAGTTTAAAAATTCACTAAAATCTTAAAATTTGCCTCCTTTTTGGAATATCTTTCTTTAGTGAGCTCTCTGCAAATCATTTAGCTTTCTTTATGGGTTGGTTTGGGTCAGTGGGATGAGGGTCTACCTCTTGTTAAACCACGAGAGAATGGCAGTATCTTGGTCCCAATGTTAGAATGGGGGATATTTAATACCTGCTGTCCTCAGTCTGGGAACTTTAATGGAAATTCAGACAACAGAAATATCTTTCAGCCTCCTATTATACAGGTTTTACCATATAGAACTAGTAGGAGAACAAACTGAATGGGGGTCCAAAAGAATAGAGAACCAAAATACATGTGCAACGAAGTAGAACTGTTTATAACTGTAAAATTTTTTTATAACTGTAAAAATTTTTAAAAAATGAAAACTTAAATGTCCACCAATAAGAAAAAGATTAAATAATTATTGTGCCTCTACATAGGGTAATGAGTCTGATCTATCTACACTAACTTGGAAAGGCTGCTAAGCAAAACATCAAACATCACATTATGTAATATAGAATAATCTTAATTATTATATATATGTATGTGTGTATGACACACATATACACTTTGATACATATATATATATATGTATATGTACATACACAAAAATGTAAATATATTGAACCCCTGCCCCTCTCCCACAATCCTTTCCCCCTTCTATGGAGGATTTTTATTTGTTTGTGTCTCTCAGATCCTGAGTCCTTGTAGAGCTGTCCAACGATAATGGGAGAAAATAACAACTCAGACTAGCTTGGAAACTCTCATTTGATTCACATTAGTTGGAGTGTGACACTACCCAGAGAAAAAAAAGAAATAGGAAGGCTATAGTTTGTAAGAAAGAGAGATGTAAAGGTGGCTTGGAGGGAGAGAACTGTTTAAAGCAGAATTCCTGGAAATTTTGCTGTTTGTATATGTGTTGACTGGGGTGTTATTCCCTACTCCCCATTCTCTATTCACACATTAGAATTCAATGTTTTAGGAAGTTAAATTTGGATTTTTTTTTTAAATATGGTATTTCAGTGAGATCGGTTTATGGTAGTAACAGAAAGGCTTGGTCTTATTTGGAGGATATATATGTTATATATACATTTCATATAATACATATTTCATATTTGTATGAAATGTATATTATATATGAAATGCACATTGTATATTGTATTGTATATTATATTATATATTATATTGGGTTAGGGTTACTGTAGTACTTTTTATTTATCACATGTATTTTATATGCATAGAAAAATCATCCAACAATCTGTTGATAGCCAGAAATGGTTATTTCTGGATAATTATGTTGGATGAAGATGCTGGAGAAGAACCAGAATTTATACTTTCAAATTGTAGTTTCTTCTATATAGTGTGAATTTTTCACAAGGCTATATTCCTTTTACAATTAAACAAAAACAGCACAGGGGAAACAGGAAAAGCATGACCTATTCTGGAATCAACTGGTAGAGCAGTTGTGTGGCTGGATGCCACATTTTTGAGTTGGGAGGAATGTTTTGAGATGAGACTAAAATGGTAATGTGAAAAGCGATTTTATACCTTCGTCTGCTTCATGAAGGGCTGTTAACTTAGCCTGTTGGCAATAGAGGGCCTTAGGAGGATATTTTACTTTGATATGATTTGTTCAGAGCTGTGATTTAGATAGAGGGCAAAATTTCTCTTCACAATGATTTTCTACCATCCTTTTACTTACTACCTTTTCCAACTCTTCTTTACTTTCTTCATTTTTGGCCTATTCTAGGTTTTTTAAGTAATTATCTCATTAACTTGGGGGGCACTTTATAAATTATGTGTAGTAAATCCTATAAAAATATATGTTTATTATTATTATTATTATATCATCCAGCCTTAATTCATGGCTTATGTATTTGAATCACTGTTTTCTGATTTATTTCCAGGTTGCCAATTGTATATTCTTTTTTCAGTATCTCTCAGTTCAGTCTTTCATTCCAAAAAATTTGACAGGAAGTGTGGGGATGCGTGAAATAGGAGAAGAGAATTAAGAAGTCTAAATGTCCATCTGTGAAATAAATAAGTCACCGGATGTAAAGTACAGCATAGGGAATATTGTCAACAATATTATAATAAAGTTGTATGGTGGCAAGGTAACCATATGTGGTCATGATTCCATAATGTGTATATAAATGCTGAACACCTTTCAGGTATACACATTATTTGTATACCTGAAACTAATAAAATATTGTATCTCAACCATGCTTTAATAAAAATGTTTTTTTCAGTTGGTTGGAGTTTTAAATAACATATCCACCACAACTTGCTTATTCTTTCAAAGTCTATGCATGCCCTCCCTTTCTGTTTTGTGTACTACTATTTGCAACATCTTATTTTTCATTATCATTTTCTTTTATCAAACAAATGCTCATTTTTGTCAAAGAGAGAGGGGATAAACAAATACCAGGAAGTGCCCTCTGATATGTGCTATTAGAGACCTGTGCCAGGAGAAAGAGTGAATTCAGAGCAAGAGCAGATTTATGACTAGAAGTGAAGTAACTGAAAGGCCTATGTAATGTCAATACGTATTTTCCAATAAGATAAACCTTAGCAAGTCTTCCAAGACCTTCTAAAACTCAGAGAAAAGAGAATATTTAGCATCACTGGATCAAATTTCTAGCAGATAGCAAGAAGTAGCTATGTATGTTGGGCAAAAGGAAGAAAGCAAAAGGGGAGGTAGTCCAATCTGTTTTCTTTGGAAACATGAATAAACTCCTTTTTTTTTTTTTTCTTACAAGAAGGGGAGACCATTTTAATAAAGACATTAATCAAACTCCCACTCTTTTAAAAGAAAGATTTACAGAAGCCAAGACTTGAGCTACATCAGAAGCTGTTTTCTCCCTTCTTGAAGGGCTTAATGGGAATTCATTTCACCTTCAATTAAATCCAACCTCAGTGCTTATTGCAGGTTAGAGGCTTATCCTAGATAATAGTCCAGGGAAGCAAACAAATTTGCTGGAGTCTCCTGTTAAGAAATGTTATTCCACATTAGTCTCTTGGAGAAAGAGGTACATAGGTACAATACCTCTGGAGAGATATAAATAATGGTACTTTGGTCCTCATTCACCTTCCTGGTCATGGTGAAGCCAGAGATTCCCTGTTGCTTTATTCTGTCGGTGGTACAAATGCGCCCTACAAGCCTGTATGAAAGCGAGCAAAGGTTTTTTGTATTCAGATATGTCTGTCATGAAATCTGTTTATGCACATATCAACCTCTTTAAAAATCTTTTTCGAATTGTCACTGTGATATTTTACACATTGCTCATGGATATCCATTTCATCTTCAAAAGAAATCATCTAGCTTCATTTTTTAGGAGCACAAAAATTGAACAAGGAGAAGTAAGAATTTAAAACAAAACTGCACAGAACAAAAACATTGCTTTGTGACTCATGGGGCTGTGGGGGGGCGTTTATGGGTGTGGTATTTTCTGGAAGACTAGAGATTGCAAAACAGAAATTTTAAAAACCAATGTAAGAAAAGAAATTTTAAAGACCCATTTCAGACTGTAGGTCAGATTATATAGCATGAATCACCCTCTCTACTGACATACTAAAATGCTGGATAAAATAGAAGGGTCATCACCATTGTTGTCATCAAATAAAGTAGAGAATTAAGGGAGCGCCCCCCAAAAAGAGTTAAACCAAAACTGGGAACAGAAGAGATGGACAAGTGGGAAGGGCCATGCCAAAATGGCTTTCAACCAAACTGTGGGTTTTTGCCAAAACTTGCAAATTTTGAGCTTCTTCCTTTCACAACTGCACAAGGTATGCAAGACAGAACCATCATTCTAAATAAAGTTTGCAGTAAGTCATCCCACACATATAAATGGGGCCCAAAAGAACCACATCCACCACAACCATGGAAGAAGGGTGAATGGAATGTCAAACCCAGCCACAGAGGAGATAGAAAACTTGCTTCTCTTGACCCTCTATTATATGACAGTAACATGAAATATCATCTGAGAATTCACAGTCATAAGAAAGTCTTTTGTAGAGTCCACGGTTTAAATTCATACTACTTATATGGTCCAAAAACCTTAAGTGGAAAATTAAATTTAACATAGTCCACATTTGGTACCACTCCCAGAAGACTGCAGAAGCAAATAGAAATTCATTCTGGAAGACCTTGATTTCAATCCAGACTTTGAAGAACTAGAAAAAACAAAGTTATAAGGAAAACGAATATCTCAGAGTTAAAAATCACAAAACATATCAGAAATGAAGTGCCATGAGTAAGAACCAGAAGAACTATCAGGCAATAGAAACAGACACATAAAACTTGATATATTAGAATTATCAAAGGAAACAGTTAACAAAATCAAAAGACAACTGACAGAATGGGAGAAGATATTTGCAAACGACATATCAGATAAAGGACTAGTGTCCAGAATCTATAAAGAACTTAGCAAACTCAACACACAAAGAACAAATAATCCAATCAAGAAATGGGCAGAAGACATGAACAGACATTTCTGCAAAGAAGACATCCAGATGGCCAACAGACACATGAAAAAGTGCTCCATATCACTCGGCATCAGGGAAATACAAATCAAAACCACAATGAGATATCACCTCACACCAGTCAGAATGGCTAAAATCAACAAGTCAGGAAATGACAGATGCTGGCGAGGATGCGGAGAAAGGGGAACCCTCCTACACTGTTGGTGGGAATGCAAGCTGGTGCAGCCACTCTGGAAAACAGCATGGAGGTTCCTCAAAATGTTGAAAATAGAACTGCCCTATGACCCAGCAATTGCACTATTGGGCATTTACCCTAAAGATACAAACGTAGTGATCCAAAGGGGCACGTGCACCCGAATGTTTATAGCAGCAATGTCCACAATAGCCAAACTATGGAAAGAACCTAGATGTCCATCAAAAGATGAATGGATCAAGAAGATGTGGTATATATACACAATGGAATACTATGCAGCCATCAAAAGAAATGAAATCTTGCCATTTGCAACAACATGGATGGAACTAGAGCGTATCATGCTTAGCGAAATAAGTCAAGCAGAGAAAGACAACTATCATATCCTCATATCAATGAGGAAGTGGTGATGCAACATGGAGGCTTAAGTGGGTAGAAGAAGAATAAATGAAACAAGATGGGATTGGGAGGGAGACAAACCATAAGTGACTCTTAATCTCACAAAACAAACTGAGGGTTGCCGGGGGGAGGGGGTTTGGGAGAAGGGGGTGGGATTATGGACATTGGGGAGGGTATGTGCTTTGGTGAGTGCTGTGAAGTGTGTAAACCTGGTGATTCACAGACCTGTACCCCTGGGGATAAAAATATATGTTTATAAAAAATAAAAAATTAAAAAAAAAAAAGTAAAAACGAAATTAACAAAAGAAAAATAGAAAGTATCAATAAAAATATAAAAAAAAAAGAATTATCAGGTACAGAATAGAAAATACTTATATTTATAAAAATAAAAGAATAGGGTGAAAGTAGATATGAAAATACTCAAGCAGAACTTCTAGAAAGGAAAAATACAATACGGATTTCTTATAACTTTCCATTTTAAACAATTACATATTCACAGGACATTGCAAAGGCAGTACAAAGAGGCCCCACATACCCTTCACCCAATTTCACCCAATGGTACATCTTACTTAACTATAGTACAATGTCAAAATCAGGAAATTGACCTTGGTATGAGTTGTGCATATGGTTCTACATCATTTTATCAAATTGATAGATTCTATAAACATCACGGCAATCAAGGTATGGAACTATCCCACTGTTACAAATATCTCCTTTTATAGTCATATCCATCCTTTGAACCTCCACCATCCCTAACCCCTAGAAACCACTTACTCTGTTTTTCTTCTCTATAATATTGTCATTTTGAGAATGTCATAAAAATGGAATCATATAGTATGTGACCTTTTGAATTTGTTTTATTTCCAGTCAGCATAATGTTCTTGAGATCTATCCAAGTTGTTGGGTGTATCAATCATTTTTTTTCCTTTTTATTGCTGAGTAGCATTCAACTGTATGGATATACAACAGTTGGTTACCCCTTCAATGACTGTAGGAAAATATAGTAGTTTCCTGTTTTTGACTATTGCAAATAAGCTGCCATGACCAATCATATACACATTTGTGTGTGTGTGTGTGTGGGTGTGTGTGGGTGTGTATGCGCATGCATGAGGAGATTGATGTTTTCATTCTTCTAGTGTAAATGCACAGGAATGTGATTGCTGGGTCATATGAAACAAGTTTGTTTAGTTTTTTACAGAAACTGCAAACTGTTTTCCAGAATGGCTATACCATTGTACACACCCATATTGTACCACAGCCTCACCAATATTTTGTAATGAAAATGAAAAATAAGCATTTATTAGGTTTACTTGCAAACAAATATTATCTTCAATGTCTGTCCACATGTGATAAATACCTATAGGAAACAGCACAGCAGCAAGATGAAATGGGAAGCTCACAGATTCTAGAGTTAGAAAACTCCAGTTCAAATTCCAACTCTGCCAATTAGTAACTGAGTAAACTTAACCTCATTAATCCACATCTATTTCTCATCTATAAAATAAATAAGTTTTCTCTCTGCTCAGCAGAGATTTGAATACTTTATTTGACATTTTACGACATTGTAAGGCAAAAATTATACTTTCCATTTTATTTTATTTTTTAAGGATTTTATTTATTTACTTGAGAGAGAGCAAGACAGAGAAAGTGAGAGTGAGAGAGAGAGCACAGAGGGAGAGAGAGAAGCAGACTCCCTCCTGAGCAGGGAGCCCGATGTACGATGTGCAGGGGGCTCAATCCCACGACCCCTAGATGATGACCTTAGCTGAAGGCCAATGCTTCACCAACTGAGCCACTCAGGCACCCCTATAGTTTCCACTTTACAGGGAGAGCTCTGACTTCTTTGTTTAAACAATAACCTCTTTTATACTCCACTTCTTTCCCCCCATTACCCTTCTTTACTGTTCTCCACAACAAAACTCACCATCTGATACACTATATATCAACTTGCATTTTTAAATTGAAGTATAATTGAGATACATTATATTAGTTTCAGGTATATAACATAATGATTTCACATTTATATACACTGCAAAATTATTACCATGTTAAGTCTATTTACCATCTGTTAACATACAAATTTACAATATTTTTTTCCTCCTATTGAGAGCTTTTAAAATTCACTTTATTAGCAACTTTCAAGTTTGAAATACAGTATGACTGATTACAGTCCCCATGCTGTGCATTGCAGCCTCATGACTTACTTATTTTATAACTGGAAGTTTGTACCTCTCAATCCCCTTCACCTGTTTCACCCAATCCTGAACCTTCCTCCTCTCTGATAACTACTCATTTGTTCTTTGTATCTGCAAGTTTTGTTCTATTTTGTTTGTTCTTATTTTTTTCAAAGATTTTATTTATTTATTTGACAGAGAGAGAGAGAGAGCACATAAGCAGGTGGAGCGGCAGAGGAAGAGGGAGAAGCAGGCTCCCCGCTGAGCAGGGTGTCTGATGCAGGGCCCTGTCCCAGGACCCCAGGGTCATGACCCACGCCAAAGGCAGACACTTACCTGACTGAGCCACCCATGTGCCCCTGTTTTGTTTTTTAGATTCCAGATATGAACAAAATCATACAGTATTTTCCTTCCTCTGATTTATTTCATTTAGCCAAATGCCCTTGTGGTCTATTCATGCTACTGCAAATGGCAAGATTTCATTCTTTTTTTTATAGCTTAGTAGTATATACATTGTGTGTGTGTGTGTGTGTGTGTGTGTGTGTGTGTATAAATAACATCTTCTTTATCCATTCATCCATCAAAGGATGTTTAGGTTGTTTTCATATATTGGCTATTGTAAATACTGCTGCAATGAATATGGGCGTGCAACTTTTCAAATTCATGTCCTTGTTTTCTTCGAATAAATACCTAGAAACAATTTCTGGATCATATGGTAGTTCTATTTTTAACTTTTTGAGGAATAGACGTACCACAGTGGCTGCACCAATTTACATTCCCACCAACAGTGCACAAGGGTTCCCTTTTCTCCACATCCTCACCAACATTTGCTATTTCTTGTCTTTTTGATAATAGCCATTCTAATAGGTATGAGGTGATATCTCATTGTGGTTTTGATTTGCATTTCCCTGAAGATGAATGATGTTGAGCTTACCTATTCATCTGTATGTCTTCTTTAGCTATTCAGATCCTCTGTCCATTTATTAATCAGATTGATTTGTTGTTACTGTTATTGAGTTGTATGAGTTCTTTATATATTTTAGATATTGACATTTTATTGGATATAATTTGCCATATAATAAAAGTTTGCCTTTTATTTTTTATTTTATAAAAATAAAAATTTTGTTTTTTATTTTTATATTTGCCATATAAATAAAAGGTTGCCTTTAATTTTTATTTTTTAAAGAAAGAAACACCAATGTTTCAAAAAGATGGGAGAGAAGATAGACTGGGCTGCAGAGGTGAGGGTTTAGATTTAGGAGTACATACTGTGTCCAGCGATGTGCAGAAGCAGGAAAAACTCAGCAGCTAAACAGCCACTGCTCTCCCGTGGCCTAGGTGCTCCTCTTTCAGGACTATGGACTCCTGCAGCAACCCACCTGCAGCCCACTCTAGCCTGGCGCCTATACCACAGAGGGCAGGAGGTGCCATTCACCAAGGGCCATGCCTCAGTAGGTGGCCTTTTAATTTTGTTGATGGTTTCCTTTACTATGCAGAAGCTTTTCAGTTTGATGTAGTCCCATTTGTTCGTTACTGCTTTTGTTGCTATTACTTCTGGAGTCATATCCAAAAAGATATCACCAACACTAATATTGAGGATCTTACCACCTATGTTTATTTCTAGGAGTTTTATGGTTTTTGGTCTTACATTAAGTCTTTAAGTCATCTTGAGTCCATTTTTGTGCGTGGTGTAAGATAGTGGTCCAGTTTCATTCTTTTGTATCTGGCTGTCCAGTTTTCCCAACACAATTTGATGAAGAGACTATCTTTTTTCCTATTATATATTCTCACCTCCTTGGTCATACATTGCATGTGTTTTTTTTGGGGGGGCATTTTATTCTTCTTGATGCAGTTGTAAAAGGGACTGTTTTCTTAATTTCTCTTTCTGATCGTTCATTGCTAGTGTATAAAAATGTAACACATTTTGTATATCGATTTTGTATCCTATAATATTCTGAATTCATTTTTTAGTTCTAACAGTTTTTTTGGTAAAATCTTTAGGGTTTTCTATATATAGTATCCTGTCATCTGCAAATGGTGACAGTTTTACTTCTTTGTTTTCAGTGTGGATGCCTTTTATTTCTTTTTCTAGCTCTGACTAGGACTTCCAATATTATATTAAATAAAAGTGGCAAGAATGGCCATACTTGTCTTGTTCTTGAACTTAAGGAAGACGTTTTTAGCTTTGTACCATTGACAAAGATGTTAACTATGAGTTTGTTGTATATGGTCTTTAGAGTTTTTTATCACAAATGGAAGTTTCACCTTGTCAAATGGTTTTTCTGCCTCTCTTTCTTGAGATGATCATAGGATTTTTATCCTTCACTTTATTAATGTGGTGTATCATGTTCATTGATTTTTGGATGTTGAACCACTCTTGTATCACTTCATTAAATCCCACTTGATCATGATATATGATCTTTTTAAGGTATTGTTGAATTCAGTTTGCTAATACCCTGTTGATGATATTTGCATCCATGTTCATCAGATATACTGACCTGCAGTTTTCTTTTCTTGTGGTGCCTTTGCATGGTTTTGGTATAAGGGCAATGCTGACCTTGTAAAATGAGATCAGAAGCATTCCTTCCTCTTCAATTTGTACATACCTAACAAATAACCCTAAAAATAGAGTAGTGCACCACTTATAAACCATTATAACAGTATAAATAACCCTAAACCTAAAGTATCACATTCCTCTCAGGATTCCAGAGTCTCCCTTTGACTACCATATCAGCCTGTAGTCTGGGATGAATTAGGATCTAAATGCAGAGCCAGATGATTACAGCCACAGAAAGCTGAACCTATTCTTTTGTAGAAACCTCTTTTAGAGATTAAAAAATCTGTATTAAGAGTATGCTCTGAAGAAGAGGAGGGTAGAGGGAGAGAGAAACTTGCTTAATGAAGCCAAGAACAGTGTTAACAGGCATCAATAATCAAACACACTTCAGTTTTGTGAATGACACTATAACTGATGAAGCAATAAATAATATCTAGTCCTGATCTTCAAGAGGTGTATAATCTAATTTGGAAAATAAGAAATAATAAATTTGGGGGGATTAAATAATTCCCTATTATATACATAAAACTATAAATCAGAAATAGAAGAAAATTCCCAATAGTATATGACTATTAACCCACTGAATGTGATTCTGTAATTCCAGAGGAACTTCAAAGATGGAGTAATTCTATTTTTCACTGAAGTATAACTGACATGTTATATTAGTTTTAGGTGTACAACATAGAGATTCAACAATTCTATATATTACTCAATGCTCACCACAGTAAGTGTAGTCACCATACAACATTATTACACTATATTTCCTATGCTGTACTTTTCATTAAAAATGAATATAAAAAATAAAAAATTAATAAAATAAAAAAAATGAATGATTCATTGTGAGTACTGCAAAAGGTTTTAGATTGGGGGACTTTGTGGACTCCTTCAGACACATAAAAATTATCCAAAGGGAATGCAGGCATAGATAGTTTCAAATAAATCAATTTCTAGATCTTCAACTCTCTTGTGTATTCCTTCTTAAAACTGGTCTGACAGAGAATGTATTTGCCATCATTCTGCTTTTCTTTTCCCACTTTTGCTGTTAGACTCATACTTCTCCTGAAACTTACTGAGTACTCTGGGTGGGGAAACTTCCTTGGTGCCAAACAAGGGGACATTGATTTCATTGTTGTAATGTACATGATTCTAATGAGAAGATAACAAACCTTTTGCAAAGTTTGCAATTTCCAATTCTCTGCATTTGGCAAAATTGAAAAAAGTATTCAAGTTTTTGGTTGATAGATAATGAAAAGTAGCTTTTAGTGATGAAGCACGTGTGATTTTTTGGCAAAGAACTAAGAAATGAGTGACAATGCCATAACTAAATTCCTTCATTTCTTATCTACTTCTGCATGTGCACAAGCTTGCTCAATGCTTATATACATAACATGTAAAATGGGAAAAGAAATGATGCCCACCCTTGTCTCATTCTAGCAATAAGCTGCAGTCATCCTCAAACGCATAATTAAATGAAAAAGTCCCATTCCCATCATCAAAAGATGCATTTTCATTGAAACTTTGTATTTTATGTTTGATGATTATAAATTTTTTAACATATTTATATTTTTCTAGTTATTTACTAATATTTGCAAATCAGGATGTTTGGAAATTCTCAAACTCCATAAGAATAATAAAACTGTCTCCCACCCCTGCCACAAACATACTTTTTTTTTAAATTTTTTATTTTTTATAAACATATATTTTTATCCCCAGGGGTACAGGTCTGTGAATCATCAGGTTTACACACTTCACAGCACTCACCAAAGAACATACCCTCCCCAATGTCCATAATCCCACCCCCTTCTCCCAAACCCCCTCCCCCCAGCAACCCTCAGTTTGTTTTGTGAGATTAAGAGTCACTTATGGTTTGTCTCCCTCCCAATCCCATCTTGTTTCATTTATTCTTCTCCTACAAACATACTTTAAAGACTCTTATTAAGGTTGCATTTTAACTGTTCTTTTAATTTAAAAAAAATTTTTTTAATTTTTTTAATGAATAAGGATGGGGATTATTGTTGAAAAACTTCAATGTGCCACAGTTAGAATTGTCACCAAAGCAATGGTTATAAGGGCTCATCATGCTCTGTGGGGCAAGAATGTGGGTTAGCACATGGCACTGGGAAGGGTTAGACATCATCCAAGGTTTGTAGCCATCTGAAATATTTTTTGGTTGTAATTAGTTTGCCTTGGTTAGCCAGTGCCTCATTTCAAGTTTGTTTTGTCTTGTAAGTCAGAACTTATTCTCAAGCCTCTATCAGATATAGTTTCAATTAAAATATATACCAAAAAATATCATATTTTGGCTCAAACTAATTAACTTGGGTCCCATGAAATGTCCTAGAAGATGGAATGGAATGACAGAGGTGTCAAGGAATGTACAGACATGAAGCAGGCAGGTTGGTTACACACAGAGCCACCACAACAGGCTTATCTGGACCAGACAGTGACTGCAATTTGGTTAGACAAACAGCGGATAGTGGCATAAGTATCAATCAAGAAAATGAATTTAGATGTGAGTGATCAGATCCCTTTGGACATATTGGATTTTAAAAGATATAATATTAAAATTAATTTCATTTGTTTTCATTTTGTTTTTCTTAATGTGGCTATAAGAAAATTAAAAATTATATATCTGGTTTTCATTATATTTTTAATAGACAATGCTGAACAGAGAATGCAGAGAAATGTAGGTATTAGAGTGAGAGATGACTAGGACAAATGTATGCTTACCTAAACATTCTCAAAGGTACTGGGAAATGCTATGTTTCCCACAATATGGGATGTGAACTCAAGTCATTTTGTTCAAGTGTTAAACTGAGACTGTCCTCCCAAAGTTGAGAAATATGGGACTATACAGTTTAAGGATTATATAAATGAAATTTTTAAATTCAGTTATTTATTCATATTTTAGTAATGATACCATTTAAAAATTTATTAATGAAAGTTGGAATTAATTTCATTATTTGAAAAAATACCTATATCATAAAGCAAAATAATATTATGCTGTTCATAAGAAACTGCACTCTGTTCTAAGTATAAAGTATAAGTATAAAGATGTTTCCAGTCCTCCCTTTATAAACAGTGAAATTACCCCCTCATAGTTATTCACAATATAACATCTCTTGTACGAAAGAAATGACAAGAGGCAGTCAATAAAACAGCTTGATACATGGAATTGTTCCTGCCCTTTCCCCTCCCTGCCTAAAGAAAGAGGCACTAGAAGAAACAGCATGGTAGAGTTAGAAACCAATAAATATTACGAATGCTGCTCATGACCCTTCGTCCTGTCACCTGGATATAGTGGTGAGTAGCATCTATTAAAACAATGCCACTCTCTCTGGGAAAACTCTGAGAAAGAGGTTGTGCAATGATGTTCTAGTGTATCTTCTCCAAAAAAATAGCACTGGTTTTTGTATGTAGAGATGAAGAAAACAGATATAGAACCAACAGTGGAAATCATCTATAATGTAAATTCCCTCAGAAAAGTTAAAAGAAATGAATGTGGAGTAGTGGGATTTTAAGTATAGTGTAAAAGGCAACTCCTACTTGCAATTAATCTATGTGAAAACCTATGCCTGGAAATGCCTTCAGATTCAGTTGGCCCACCTTCACACTTAAGATACCTCACACACTTAAGATAGAACCCCTCTCAGGCTGGACAAGTAGATACTTAGAGAAATATCCAACATACATTTTAAGATAACCAATTCATACTGCTTGGAAATTCTTTCTTATATCTAACCTTACAGGGAGATAGAAGGAATGATGTATTTCATTTTCTTTGGGTTGTTAGAATGAAAAATATGCCTTTCAGTAAAAAGAAGTTACTGGAAATTTTGCTCAGTACCATAATTAGAGTTCAGAATGCATAGCCCTTGTTCTGTTATGGTATTACAACAAAGGTCCTAGTATCGTCACGCAACTCTTTAGCCCACCTTGTTTCATTTTCTCTGATAATCTTTTATTTCTTTATCAATTTCTCTCCCCTACTCCTCCCAGGACCAAATACTCTCTCAAGATCCCCAGTCATCCTGGAATATTTCCCTCTTATTTGGCAATGAGTAACAATGACCTCCATCAACTATCTTTTTTTTTTAAAGATTTTATTTATTTACTTGAGAGAGAGTGGGGGTGAGCAAGCAGGAGGAGGAGCAGAGGGAGAGTGAAAAGAAGACTCCGTGCTGAGCTCAGAGCCCAACACAGAAGTTGATCTAAGGATGACCTGAGCCAAAATCAAGAGTTGGATGCTCAACCAACTGTGTCACCCAGGTGCTCTGACATCCATTAACTATCTTAAATGGCAATGATGTATGTGTGAACTATCTAAACACCACTGTTTAATATTTTTCTAAGAAAGTGACTATAGTATCCAGTTTGGGTTGCTTCCCTAGGAGATTTGCCCCCTTCTTCCTTTCAAACATTACAGGACTATATTGCTCCTCCATGTAGTGCTTCAGTACTTCAGGGAAGGCTGGCCCATCCCTAGCTTTAGTGGGTGACTCCTGAGTTAATCAAGCCATTCACAATGATTCTACCACCAACACATCCTGATCAGTGTCTAGACAGTGAAATGTGAAAGGAAGTTTGTCTCCTGGTCAGTTGCAGTGGGATACATCTAGGAAATTCTTCTTAACAAGAAATAAGAAACATATAAGCACTTTTTTTTTCTTCCTCTGAACTTAGGTATACAAAAAGTTGAGGATAAGGCTACTGCAGCCATTATATAACCATGAGGAGAGCTACCATATAGAAAATAAAGAACCAGAGTTCATGATAAAATAAATCATTGAATAATTGAAATAACAAACTGTGGAGCATCCTATCTCTGAACATTTTGTTGTATGAGATAATGAACACCCTGTGGCTTAAACAATTTTGAGCTGGGTTTTCTATTGCTTGCAGCCAAAATCATTCTAATAGATGTGACAATGTAGCATATAACTTTGAAAACTGATGCTGTTTAAGTCATTCTCTGTGCTTGTATGCTATAATACTATTAATAGCTTTCATTTTCTTCCATTTTACAAATGGCCTTAGAAAAACCTCTGAGTTTGGGTTTAAAATGGATAATCCAATAAATAAATACTTAGAGACTTTCAAAGTAGAGAGAACAAGTTATTCCTTTCTTTCTCTCTCATCAGAAGTTTTCTCATTCATTTTCTCTGCCCAAACTTATTTTCCATTTTCTCCACGCTATAGGATTTTAAGCCTATTCTCCTGACTGCTTCATCAATAAGAAGTTTTTCTTCAGTCAGAGACCCAATTGCCTGGACCCCTGATAGCTGCACCAGATATAGGCTGACCAACATGAGCAGTTGTAGTAACAGGAGCAGCTGCTGCAGATGCTTTCCAGGAAATCCAACAAAGAATCATGGTTGATTAAGAAAATTGAAGGGATAGTAAGTAAAGCACGACTCAGCCAAGGTTATATGTAACATCTGAGTTGTATATAAGAGGATGTTGTTTATGTTAATAAAGTGTGCAATTCAGAGGTTAATATTTCATTTAAAATTTATCAGGTATGGGGTGCTTGAGTGGCTCAGTGGTTTAAGGCCTCTGCCTTCAGCTCGGGTTGTGATCCCGGGGTCCTGGGATTGAGCCCCGCATTGGGCTCTCTGCTCAGCAGGCTCCCTGAGCCTGGAAGGGAAGCAGGCTCCCCTTCCTCTCTCTTGGCCTCTCTGCCTACTTGTGATCTCTGTCAAATAAATAAATAAAATCTTTTTAATAATTATCAAGTGCAAACAGAATTCAAAGGAGACTATTTGAGACTTCTTATTCTTCAAAACTTGTACTTAGATGAACGAGTCACTTGGACAAGAAATACAGTTGAGTAATCCCTTAACCTAAATAGATGTATTTCAATTGAACAAACGTTTACTGCAAGCTTAGTTTGAGCTCAGCCCTGTGGTATACAGTTGCCATGAGCACAGAAGAGAAGAAAGAGTTCTTCTCAGGGCACCTGGTGCCTCAGTCAGTTAAGCATCTGACTCTTGATTTCAGCTCAGGTCATGATCTCAGGTCACGGGATTGAGCCCTGCATCAGGCTCCCCAAAGGGCATGGAGCCTGTTAAGATTCTTTTTCTTCTTGTCTCTACCCCCCCCCCACACACCACACACACACACTCTCTCTCTCTCTCTCTAAACAAAAACAAACAAAAAAATAATTATTGTCTGCTCTCAAGAACTTTCAACTTGGTCTTGAATCTAGCTAAAAAGTGATAAATTGAGGTACAAATAGGGTTGTTTTTCAGCAAAAATGGTGAGGTTATCAGTCCTGATTGGGGGACCAAAGAGTATATCACAAAGGAGGTGGGATTGGAACTATATCATAAAGGTTGAATAAGATGAACAGGGAAGAATGGAACCCAGGTAAGTAGATTTGAATGATCCAAAAAGACACTCCTGGAATGACAACAGAGCTGCAATTAGGTTGTATGTTTTTTATGACTTCAGCTTTGGAAGTGAGATAAACCATGAGGATTTTCATCTTTTTTCCCCTGACTTGCCAGCTGTTAGTATTTCTCCCATCTTTGGCTATTGTTCAGCTCCTCAGTTTGAGAGCTGCAATTTCAGTCTTAATGTCTGCTCTTCATGTGACAGTCCCTTCTATGATACTTATTCTTGATATGGGAACAGATGTCAGAAACCAAAGTTATTTCTCTTTATGGACCATTCAAGATGTGAGGGATATAGAAATTGTAACATATGACTGTTACAGACCTTTTACATGGTGTTTACTTCAATTATTTGATGGCTTCAAAGAAATAACATCTATTTTTTGTTATTTATATTTGAACAAAAAGCATAAACATCTATTCTCAATCTTTTCCTAATCAGCCTTTGTAAATATCAAATATGATGGTATAATTTAACTGATGGATTTAAAGGTTGCATTGTATTGTTCTTTGGCATTTGCTCAGTCTCACCCTCAGAGATTCTGGTCTCTTTAATATATAATATACTGTTATGTTACATACTACTGTTTGTTTGGCCTAGGAAATAAAAAAAAAAATGACTGCAGGGAGAGAGAGGATTTTAAACATACACTTAAGCAATATCATGATCATAAGCACTGGTCTAGATAAGACATAAATTTGGGTTCAAATTTGAGATCCACTACTTGATAACACTGTAATCCTGAGTAAGTCATTGCAACTCTCTATACCCTAATATTCTGTTGCTTAAAACAGGGGTATCAATACTTAGTCCCTAAAATTACTATACAAATTGCTCAAGATAATGTACATACGGGATTTAACACAATGTTAGACACAGAATGCGTGGTTACTATACTTAAAACAAGGTGCTCTGTTCATAATGTGGCATGGGAAAGTCAAGAGAAGCTTCATAGAGGAGATATTATTTACACTAAGACTAGAAGAATGAATAGGGCTGCCTAGAGAACAAGGATATAAAGGGTTTTCTGAGCAAAAGGAGCAGTATGTGAAAAGGCATGGGGGGAAAAGTGGCTTTAGGTCATTTGAGGATCTAAAAGTATCTTGGTATGACTAAAACCCAAGGTGAATGTAATAGAACAGGAGTTAGGAGATGGGAGTAGATAAATGAGGCCAAAGAAGTAGATGAAGGCCAAAACACAAAAGCTTTTGTATGCCATTCTAAGATATTTATACTTTAACATATGACTGATCTAGAGTAACAGCAGAGTTTGGGGTGCCTGGGTGGCTCAGTCAGTTAAGGACCCAACTCTCGATTTCTGGGTTGATCTCTGGATTCTGAAACTAAGTCCAGTGCCTGGCTCTATGCTCAGTAGGGTGTCTGTTTGGGGTTCTCTCTCTCCCTCACCCTTTGCCCCTCCCCACTAAAATGAATAGATAAGTCTTTTTTAAAAAAGAATAATAGAAGAGTTTAAATAGCATGACATGGTCATATTTTCATTTGGGGTCATGGTGGTAAATGTTGAGTGAACTGTAATTATCAGGAAGGATGATATTAGTAGATCAGACATTAGAATCTAGCTATGGCAATAATCCAGTAAAGAAACTACAATGGACTGAACTGAGATAGTTAATGGGATCTCTAAGAAGAGGAGGATATGGATCAGCAAGGCCATCAAAGGTAGAATCAATAGGACCTTAAGATTAAAAGAAAGAATCAGGGGGTTGGTGAGAAGAAACATCTAGGATATCTCTCATTTTTCTAATCTGGAAAACTAGGTGGATTGAGAGGTCATTAACTTACATTGTAATAAGAATTCAGTTTTGAACATGTTGAGCTTGAGGGCCCTGTTGTACATCCAAGTAGAAAGATCAATCTGGCAATTGGACTGAAGTTGTGGATTTGTAGTGGTCAAATCTAAATTAACTGTGACTTAATTATGATGACAATCTGTAATAAAGAATCTAAGTCCATTTCTTATATTTGACCACTGACAGCTTTCAAGCCCTGCCACACCCTCTTTCCCTACACCTGAACAAGTTGGTAAGAAGGCCCTGGTGCTCCCTATTTTGGTGTCAGGGGATATTCAAACTATTCAAGCCTCAGCCCATACAAGGAAACCTTTTGCCTCAGCAAGCCCCACTAACTTATCATAATAAATCCAAAGCCAGCCACCCCTCCCTGCTCTCTCAAACCATTTCTGGACCTGCTTGGGAATCCACCTTTCTTTCCACAGAAAGTCTTACTATGTGAGTAATAAATCTCTTTCATACTCTCTTGGTGTTTATGTGGTATGATAAGTCCCTATATCATAACCAATTTTAGGTGAGGGAGGTTCCATTCCATCTCTCTTGTATGATAACAATTGGGCTAAACTATGTCCATTATGTAAGGGTCCAGAGTTGCTGTGTCTTTCCCATAATATGTAGCTTTTTGGTACCTAAGTGATTAAGATCACGGCAAAAAGACCACTTAGATATGGTATGTGTAATATATAGTATGTATATATAAGGTTGAAAAGGAAGTGGTCAGGGCATAGACAACCTTGGAAGAAAACCAGCAATTAAACATCAAGCAGAAGAAGAGAATCTCATGAAGGAGTCTGAAAAAGACTTGGCTGAAAATTAAGAGAAGGAATTCAAGCAAGGAAATCATTTTCAGAAGGAAAAAGAATTAATCAGGATTATATGTTTAACAGAATTCCAATCAGTTTTTAAAAATATTATTGGTTTAATGATATATCAGGAAATGACTGATGAAAAGAAAGTATTGGTTGATTTATAGACAATCTCCATATGGGAAGGAACAACCTGTCCCTCAAAGTTTGGCCATTACTAACATTGGTCCACTTTCTTTAGAGAATTAGGTAACTTTCACCAAAATAATCATGTAAGTTTAATACCCCAGATTAATATGGATATCTGGCTCTCTTCCTAAAAAAATTTTTTTTTAAATAATTGAACAAATTTTTTAAACCATATTTCACTTAAAGACCAAGGATAACAAAGGACAAATAAACAGAAAGCATTATGAAACCAGAATATCAGACTCAAAAGGTATGGCCTATTGGCCAGAAATCATAGCTTTTTTCCTGTCCTAAATTCTAGTCTTATTCCCAGTATTCAATACCAGCTTAGGACCCATCTATGTATCCTCACTTCTAAAATTCTAGAGCTAATAGAACCAGCATAGACTTGCACCATTTTTGAGAATTAAGAGTTGCTCTAAGAATGGAGTTTCATGACCAGTGCAAGTCCATGAGTTCCAGTTTCATATTATCTTCCATTCTCAATCAGTATCAGTTGCCTAGAGTTCTAGGTTGAGGAGTATTCTAATGTCACAATGGGGTTTGCTCTGTTTTCTGACTTTGATTTTTCCACAGTGAGTAGAGATTGGTTCTGTTATCTGTTGAATGACGGTGACCATATCTTGCAGGGCATGTTGGCCCATAGCTCTGCCTTCACACTTAACAAGCTAATTTTTTCTCCCTCCAGTTTCACAGTTGCAGGATCTGTCCATCTTGGTTTCATCCCAGTGCTAGTATGCAGTTTGTTATTTTTACACAAAGTTCCGTTTTATACATTCTTGAACTATCTAAAAAAAATAGGCAAAATTAGAAAGCACTTCCCAAAACTGTGATGTGGGTCCAACTGTAAGTCCACAGTTGTTAGTGCTTCTTGTTGTAATATACAAAAATTGTTTAGTTTTGCAGGATATGATCATTGTCTATGGAATCAAGTAGACGTTTGTTCAAATCCCAGATTGACCACACACAAGCCATGTGACCCTGAGTGACATATTTAATTTATCTGAGATTCAGTCTTTACATATATAAAATGGGATTTAAAAACACTTATCTCAGAGAGTTTTAAGTGTATCTGAGTGTGTGCGTGTACACTTATGTTTAGTGTAGAACATGACACAGGGAAACATTTTACAAATGACAAATGTTATAACATGAAAATCTTAGGTGATAATAGTTAACATATACTCTTCAAAGCTAAGGTTTGGAGAAGGCAAGCAAACTTCCTAAGGCTGTGCAGCTAGGAAGGAGTGGAGCTGAGATTCCCAACTGGATCATTTTATGCCAGGTTATTTCAGTGTGCTGCTGGCTCAATGAAGCTCATTATTGCCTTCACTGTCTTCATAGAGTTAATGGAATTACAGAAATCATACATTTATTTCTTGCAGACATAACTGATCCAGTATGAGTGGGATGCCCCAGTTTATTTACCAGATTCATTCACTCTCATCAACCCTGAAGTACTATTTAAAAAAAAACAAACTCAAACTCTTTCCTTTAATCATCAGATTTTTTTTTTTTTTTTAAAAAAGGCTTTTGTAGACTTAGGCCTGGTATTTTATTTTAGATGCTTCACAATACACTTTGGAACATTATTGGATTGTTGAATTTTTCTGATATTTATAGTTTGAAAGCCATCTTCTTAAGATGGTTGTCTACTGCCTCTCCTGGAAAGGGCAACATTAACATTTCTTTATTTTTAGGTACAGCAACCAGTTTCTCAAATAAGCATCCATTGAGAGTTAATTCTTAAGTAATAGGACCAACCAAAACAAATTTAAAACCACTAGCCTATATAATATTTTCAAAATGTAGTATTTATCAAGTAAATATTCATTTCTTTAAAAATACTTACTCTAGGGGTGCCTGGGTGGCTCAGAGGGTTAAGCCTTTGCCTTCGGCTCATGGGCTCGGGGTCCTGGGACCCCTGGGTCCTGGGATCCAGCCCCACATTAGGCTCTCTGCTCGGTGGGGAGCCTGCTTCCCCCTCTCTCTCTGCCTGCCTCTCTGCCTACTTGTGATCTCTCTCTCTGTGTCAAATAAACAAATAAAATCTTTAAAAAAAATACTTACTCTAATGGTTATACCTTATATCCATACTTCAAGTATATCAAATACTACCCTTGTTAAGGTTAAATAAAATAACTTAAACACCAGAAAATTTTTTTTAATTTATTTTTTATTTATTTTCAGCATAACAGTATTCATTATTTTTGCACCACACCCAGTGCTCCATGCAATCCGTGCCCTCCATAATACCCACCACCTGGTACCCCAACCTCCCACCCCCCCGCCACTTCAAACCCCTCAGATTGTTTTTCAGAGTCCATAGTCTCTCATGGTTCACCTCCCCTTCCAATTTCCTCCGGAAAATTTTAATAAAGACTAAAACTTCCAGAGGAGTTCCAAATTGTTTTTATACATTACTTTTCTCAATGAAATAATTTTAAAGTGATTCCTTGTAAGGTTCCACATTCTGATTTTTCATTTTTATTCCATAGCACTTAAATTTTTATTTTGCTCTTTATTTTGCTCTTTCACTTATGAAAACATTTATATCATAAAATTACATAAATCATGCATACTCCAGACACAGAGTTGTCTTGAAGTTTGGTGATGACCCTGGTCATCTTTTAATTACTTGCAAATAAATTAGTAGATAGATTGCTAGGTGTTTTGCCAGTGGAATAATTTAAAATTCTGGACCATCAAGCAAACTTTTCTGAAAGTTTCCTCTTACTCTCGATTTATCACTAAATAAATAAATCTCCAAAGGTGTGGGACCCTGTCAAATTATGGATCAGCCTTCAGCTGAAGAGCTGCTTGAGTGTTATTCAAATCTCTGTAAGTCAGGGCAATTTTGGTTGCAAATAACAGAACATCCCAAACAAACTAGTTTAAGCAAAAAAAAAAAAAAGGAATTAAAGAAATTAACTGATTTACATAACAAATCCAGAGGCAGGGTTGGCTATATATATACACAGATAGAGTCAATGCTCAAAAGGTGTCATCAAGATTTGATTTCTGGGTGACTCAGTAAGTTAAAAGTCTGATTTTGGTTTAGGTCATGATCTCAGGGTCCTGGGATTGAGCCCCCTGTCGGGCCCCATGCTCAGTGGGGAGTCTGCTACTCCCTCTCTTTCCCTCTCCTCTTCTGTCTCTTCCCTTGGTTCCTCCTCCTGATCATGCCCTCTCTCATATAAATAAAATCTTTAAAAAAGAGAGATTGATTTCTCTCCATCTCACTATCTCTGGCCCCCAGTTAATTTTCTTCAGTCTCAGGCACCTTGTACCAGTATCAAGGAAGTAATATAGTCTCTACAGACCCTTTTGCTCATGTAGAGCAGTAAAGAGTGAATGTCTTCTCCGTAGCGTCCCTGAGAAAGCCTCAGCGTATTCCCATGGATCATGGGACCATCACTGAACCAATCACTGTGTCCTAGGGAAATAAAATATGCTGACTGGCTTTGTCTTAGTCCCTTTGGCCTGCTAAAATGAAATCCCACGAATTGGGTAATTTATAAATAA
The DNA here is from genome assembly GCF_022355385.1 of Mustela nigripes. Classification (NCBI taxonomy): domain Eukaryota; kingdom Metazoa; phylum Chordata; class Mammalia; order Carnivora; family Mustelidae; genus Mustela; species Mustela nigripes. The sequence continues at coordinate 107,601,389 of NC_081575.1, read as the reverse complement.
CAGAAATTTATTTCTTGTGGTTTTTAAAGATGGGAAGTCCAAGATCAAGGGGTCAGCATGGTTGTGTTCTGGTAGGGGCCATCTTCCTGGTTCATAGCTGGTGCATTCTCAGTGTCTTCACACAATGGAAGTGACAAGGGGTCTCTATGGGATCACTTTTTTTTTTTAAAGATTTTATTTATTTATTTGACAGAGAGAGATCACAAGTAGGCAGAGAGGCAGGCAAAGAGAGAGGAGGAAGCAGGCTCCCTGCTGAGCAGAGAGTCCGATGCGGGGCTCGATCCCAGGACCCTGAGATCATGACCTGAGCCGAAGGCAGTGGCTTAACCCTCTGAGCCCACTAACCCTGTTCCTGAGGGCTCAACCCTCATGACCTAAGCACTTCCCATAAGCCTCACCTAACACCATGGCATTGGGCATTATCATTTCAACATATGAATTTTGAAGGGACACAATATTCAGATTATATCAGGTTTAATCTTGACCATATTCTCCATCCTGGTGTTTCATTCAGATTCATGGACTATAAACAGGAGACAGGTGAATCCCCCAATGCCAGTAGAAATAGCATAAACAGACGCCCAGCCACTAAAAAGTAGTATCTATACCCTCATTGTTCATGCTTTCCCGTATTTTTTTTGAAGATATTATTTATTTATTTGACAGAGAGAGAAAGAGATCACAAGCAGGCAGAGAGAGAGGAAGGGAAGCAGGCTCCCTGCTGAGCAGAGAGCCTGATGCGGGGCTCCATCCCAGGACCCTGAGATCATAACCTAAGCCGAAGGCAGAGGCTTAATGCACTGAGCCACTCAGGTGCCCCTGCTTTCCCATATCTTTAATGTACCTTTCCTCCTATAGGGAGCTCATGAGGTAAAGAATATTATTTCTAAATTCAATTTCTGCTAACAGGTATTCTTTAAGGGAAAAAATCCTCAAGTAGCAGCTCTGAGAATACATATTGTAGGAGTTGGCTAATAAGACTCTTCTGTATTCTTCTGCCACCTGTCATCTTGGGATCTCTCACCATTCATTATCTGGTAGCAGGCCTGTAGTGTACAGATGGAAAAGTCACCCCAGAGGGAAGAGAGCTGTTATACTCTACCCCCCTTCTGGTTCCACTTCTGTGCAATGCTAATTTAATCGGGCACATGATTCACTCACTCACCTTAAACTCAAGCCAGACCTCATTCTATTTTTAATGTTTTAATTTTATTATTCACCCACAAATGTTATCTATCTCAGCTTAGGTATATTTTTAAACAGTCAGAAATATAAGCTAAAGGAAAAGGGTTTCTCTTGCCATTCCTAGTCTGTCCTTCCAAGATCATTCCAAATACTTTGCTTTAAGCTGTGTATAAGATAAATGCTTTGAAAGCATTAGAAGTTACCTGGAAGCCACTACTGGAGTGAGTGAATAACATATTGATTGGAAATCCAAGTGAACATCCAAAAGAGCCCTTTATAGCAATGCTACTGGAAATAAGGGCTGAGCCAGTAGGCAAATGAGCAGATTCACATGGAGTCATGTTGTCATGTCTGGGTTACCATTCAGAAACTGAAAGCCATTGGTTTCATTATCAGATTTTCTATGATCAATCTCATAGTTTACAAAGGATAGTGCAGCTAAAAAAGTGGGAACAAGAGAAAGGAAGGTGGTCAAATCCCAAAGAATTTGTAATCACTCCCTTTGTCTAATGGAAGTCCTAAAGCAAGAACCTAGGAGGAGAGCTTTGAAAAATGAGAGTGCTGGCTTGCAGGTGTACTTCACTGAGGTAATTAAAATTCCTTTAACCACAATACTGACTGTAGGTAGGTGAGGGGTTATAATATACTGCTGCTAATTAACCATTAAAACTTGGTCAATAGATTATGAGTCACCCCATTTCATTTTATAATACCAAATTATATTTGATTCAGTTATAAAGAAATGCTTAGCTGCACCTGTGAAACCCACACTATATAAATAAATGCTTCAATTTGATTTTCAGCTTGAAGATAGAGATATGGAAAAAAATCTGATAGTATTATTTGCTGTCACATATTTGCATGGTAAACTGTGTTCTGGTTATCTTTACAATATTATGATTTATGGAAGGAAGAGAAGAAGGGAGGTTGTGAAATATGCAAGATAATAGTCACATCTAGCAACAAAATTTACATGAGACACCACCATGTAAACAACATTCTGAAAACATCACTCTTCAAAGATAGTCTCCTGCATGATAAATAGTCTATGCAGAATCAATAATTACTTGAAGCACTAAAAATTATTTTATATGTATTCTAAAATTCCATTATAGCTTGTGAAATATACAATGATGAAAGTTGTAGTTTAATGTGTTTTAGCCTGTGCATTATAAATTAGCTAATTGAGAAAGTTATTTTGGGAAGAAAAAATAGAATACTGTGTGGGTTTTCAAGTAACTAATAATTTTTAAACTTCTCATTGTAAATTTTCACATCTGATAACAGCAGTTTTTTTTGCCTTGCGATCTATTCAAAAATGAAGGTACTAAATTTTTCTTTCTGTGAAGTTTTTTTAAAAGATTCTATTTATTTATTTGACAGAGAGAAAGAGAGAGATCACATGAAGGCAGAGAGGCAGGCAGAGGGGGAGGGCATCCCAGGACCCTGAGACCATTACCTGAACCAAAGGCAGAGGCGCAACCCAATGGGCCATCCAGGTATCCCACTTTCTGTGAAGTTTTTTAATAGTCATGGAAAATATGACTGAAAAATTTTAACATTTAAAACTATTCTCCATATATCTTTGATTTGATGAGAAACCTTATTGTAGAGGATTTTTCCCATTCAATTAAGTCAATGGTTACTGAATGCCTTGTATTTGGAAAGCAAATTATTAGGGGCTGTGGGACATACAAGAGCACTTTGGATGCTTAGAAACTAGTATGAGAAAACAGACAAATGCATAAATAACCCTTAAAACAAAGCACTGCTAAAATAGAAATGCCATCATTTTAAACTTAAAGCAGAGAAAATAATATTCTTGTTATTTAAGTTAAAATAATTTAAATGTTTATTTTTCTAGTAGGTTATCAGTACAGTCTGTCAGACATTCCTCTAGATGATGGACATATATTAATGGCCAACTAGAAAAATACTCTGGAAGCCCATAAATGAAAGGTTGTATAATATGATGTAATGGTCTCAAATGTGAGTAAATCAAAGAGGAGTTGCTAAAACACAAAATGCTGGGCCTCACCCCTTGATTTCTGATACAGAAGATCTAGGGTGGGATCCAAAAATGTACATTTCCAACAAGTTTCCAGGTGATGCTCATGCTGATCTAGTGCCAGATCACCCAAGTCTGAATCCGGCTCACTATTTACACCTGCATGATCTTTGGAGCATGCCCCCACCACCTCACCCCAAAAAATATCCATAATGAAAAAGCATTGTGGGAGAAACTATTAGCCAATGACCAAACTTTTGTTTTCTTCTTCCTGTGCCTAAAGCTTGACAACTGTTCCCAGGCTCCCTTGATGTAAGTTAGGCATGGACCTGTAATTGAGATCTAGCCAAGGATTAAAGCAAAAATGATAGGCATCACTTACAGGCATGACTCCTAACAACTCCCATACACATCCTTCATGCCCTTTCCATCACTTCCAGCTTACCCGAAATTAGCATGGAAAACTTAAAAGCTGCAAGTTGAACACAGGAGAGCCATGAAATGGAAGGAGACTGGATCTATGAAGTAACACCTAAAAAGAGAACTGCCCACCAAACAACAACACCCATTTGGGCTTTACACAAGGGAGAACTTGACCTATTGCTCCTGGTGCTCCTGACAGCTAGCATGCCGTCTGAGACACAGCTGCTCAATAAATAATTGCGGAACTGATAAAGAAAGACACAGGAATGGATCAGCCTAAGAGCAGACATGATGGAAGGTAATAAGCTCTACAACAATGGAGATATTTAAATAAAACTAGATGGCTGCCATGAAGAGTTCCATAGAATGTGTTCCTCAACAGGTAGAAGGTTAGGTAAGATCACCTCCAAGATACTATGCCTTAAATTTAAATAACTAAGATGCAGATTTTGATTGCTACACCTTTCTTATCAGCTCCATTATGTTCCAGTCCTTTTGTTTTCTTCCTTTCCAAATGTTTCACCTTTCCTTGTTAATTAATCAATCAGCTTTCACAGGGCATGTAAAATATGCCCAGGCCTGTCCACAGGGTATTTGACATTTAGTTGAGGAAAGTTCTTGTGAAACAACACATTTGAAACAAGTGGTAAACAATATCAAAGAGATCATTAAATGCTACAACAAAAAGTTGTTGAAGGAGTTGCTTCAAGTGTGTTACTATTCATGTTAGAAGTATGTCAACCACTGGACATACAATTAAAAAGTTCAAAGTCAACTTTCTTTTCTGTCGATAAGAAGTGCAAATTTGGGCACATTTAACCTCACTTCTCCCTTCTATAAAAGTAACAATTCTGTCCAATTTACTAAGAAGCAGAATGAAAAAAAAATGGTTTCATGAATTAGAAAGCATGACCCATTGGAAAGGAGTGCTCTATTTTGGAACCTCATGTTTCTGTTCAGCTTTATTTGCATTCATTTTTTTTCTTTCCACATGTAATCAGGATTTTTGTTATTAGTGATGGTTCATCTAAGAGTCCTTCATTTCACCTGCCTACAGTACCCAGAAAATTCTGTTTTTGATCATGTTGGAAAAGTGCAATAGGCCTCTGGTCCTCCACAGCAAGGAATGTGATTGGAGTTCTTCACTTTGGACTTATGCCCCATTCGGTAGCCAGCTGTTGCCACTGCTGTTGACCTGCCTGCCACCTGCTTGAGTTCAGGGTGGAGACAAGAAACTCAAATGTTTCAGCAGGACTTATTAGGTCAGCTGCTGATGACAGAACTGGAGATTACATTTCATGAACATTATTCCATGTTCTGGTATCTACCAGTATATTTATTAGTATATCTAATACTAAATATCCCTTCTTATCTAAAGAGATGGTAAAGAAAAGTCACAAGAAGGAACATTTAATGTTTTTCTAATGAACGTAATGTGATAATAATTGAAGTAAAATTAGACAAGTATGCCCTGACTAGTTAAACTTCTTCTCTGCCAGCTGTAAATGCTGCCTCCAGCTGCATTCTTTTCATGGGAAAACAGTTCAGTGTTGTACATTTTATCAAACTCATTTTAAAACCATTTCCAAAATGTTTTCCTCTAGTTCTGTTTTGAAGATTTCTGCATCTGTAATATATTTCTTAGATATTTTTCTCTAATTAAACCCTTTGAAAAATAGATGAATGAAAAGCTCTGGAATAGAGCTTTAGAAATAGAGCTATAGAAACTATAGACATAGTTTCATACTATAGACATAGTTTTACTGTAGACATAGCAAAGTCTATTAACCCCAGAGGGAAAGACAGCTGCCTAGGAAAAAAAAAGGGCAATAAAAAAAAGAGATGTAATAAGTAGTTGACAGAAAATGAAGCTGATGGCTTTTTTTTGTTTTTAATTTACACTTATTTTCTGAGAATGTTCATGCCCATTTCCTAAGAAAGGAAAATTAAAAGAAGAAAATACATCTTCCTACCTGTGTTTTCTAATTATCTATTCCTCCTGTTACTCTTTTATTCTTTCAGTTTGTTTTACCATAATTATGCAATTAGGTTCTATGTTATTACTAATTTTATAGACCTGATGGCTAGTGCTGTGATATAACATATAATGAATGCTCAATAAATATTTTCTAAATGAATGAATGAGTATATTACACATATGGTAATTCATTATTTAAACCTTTTTACACCTTTTCCTGACTCACTAAGAGAAAGAAAAAATATACATTGACATTTAAACACATATGTACACTGTAAAATTAGAATGAATAATCTATTTAGTTTTTATTCCCAGTAAGGGATAAAAATGCATTTACTTATATTAATTTTCTGAACACCAAGACCAAATGACTTCTCATACTTAGTAGAATCCCCTAGATATTTGTTCAGGAAGTGGTTTTTAAATCAGAAAGTTTTTTGTAATTTAAAAATAAAAATAAAATCTCACTTGTCTGACTTTGGAGCTCTTGGTACATTGAAACCATTTTTATTTGTGGGAGACACTGTGGTGTGCCACCCTGACTTCCCTTGAGAGAAGGGCTTGTTGTCTCAGCTGCTGGCAGTGCTGTTGGCAGGCAACCGTCAGCTGTCAGCCCCTTTGTGGTTGCCTCAGCTGCAAAGAGCCATCTGGCCCAATATCAATCCCTTACTTGATGACCCACATTCAACAACAAATCAGTACAAAGGTAAAAAGACCCACCCATCCTGGCCCAACTTGGAACAACTCTGAAGAGCCTTTCTGGTTTCAGAGCTCTGTGTGGGGTCAGTCATAGCTGTTGTTGGATCCAACTTCTACCTCAAACTCTCCCTCTTTCTTAGCCTTGCTCCCTTCCCATATTGTCCCAAGGGCGCTCCCTAAAAATATTTGCATGTTAAACCTCATCTCAAAATTGGCTTCCTGGGGAGCTCAATCTATGATATCATTATTTCCATGCTATTTTTATACAAAATACAGAAAATGCTTGTAAGTTTCCACTGAGAACAAATTGCTGCATTTTGTGGAGTTTACTCTCTGAAAAGACTTATTCTAGGTCAGAGCTATTTGACAAAACCCACACTGTCAAGGTTACTGTTCCTACTACTTTTTTATTTCATTATTGTGTTGATGACACAAGGGAGTAGACGAGAAGTTACATTGCCATGGTGATTCCCCTGCAGTGAAAAGAGCCTTATTTGACCTTGTACTACAGGAGTAAAGTTGGTGCAAAGGTTTCTAAATTGAGTCTCCTCCAACCAGGCTATACTGACATGAAGGAAGCATCCAGAAACATTTGACTTTTGAAAACCAAACTCAGAAATTCTCTCTGGATTGTTAAGTCACCCCATGAGCAGTCATTCTGAAGCTCTAGCCTGCTTGCTTTGTAGTAGTCCCTCCCAAATTTATTCTTGTATCTGTTTATATGATATACTGATAATTTGAGATAAAGATGGGTAAGGAGAGTTCTCCATGGTAAGAGGTCTTTCAGTTGTCTCTATCATGATCCCTGCATAGCTAATAAATACGTAAGTTAATTTTATTACTTATCTTGAAATTACCAATGGCTTCAGTTTTGGAATACATAGGGGAGAAGCCACCAGAGTTCATACCACAACTTGTAAAACAGGTTGTATGCCAAGCTTCACTGGAGACTCACTCTCTCTTTTCCATTTCTTTTTTACCTTCTTTAGGAACTCAAGGTTGTAATATGCTTTACAGTTTGTTTCCTCCCCATTCCTACTTTATAAAAGAGACTAAAGTATAAATAAATGATAAAGCAGCATATTAACTTCCTCTGGGAGACTGCTTTTTAAATGTAAACAAGGGAATGATGAATCTCTAATTAGGGAATTTTAGAAATTGAGAAAGTTTGTGAAAGGGGGAAGAATAGGAAGAGGTTGGGGAACAAAGCCTATGCATTGATTATTCTGTGCCTCATTTTCCCCATATGTAAAAAGGAAGAGTATTATTATCTACATCTGAGGGTCACTGCATTGTTTAGCTACTGTTATTTTTGTAATATCATTTTTTACTCTGAGGTATAAAATTACCAAAGGTCTGTTTTTTCTCTTTATGGGGAAGCTATAAAGCCTTGTTATTCAAACAGTGGTCCAAGGACCAGAAGTATCAGCTATATCAGGGAGTCTGTTGGAAGTCCAGAATCTCAAGCCCCACTCCAGACCTACTAAAGCAAAGCTTACATTTTAACAAGATTCCCACACACATTAAAATCTGAGGGGCCTTAATGTAGATATAGTGGTCTCAAAAAGAGGCTTTGAAATCAAAGAGACTCAAGCTCCAATTTGCTAGCTGTGGGACTGTGGGCAAGTTACTCAATCTCTCTGAGTCTGAGGTTTCTCGTGTGTAAAATGCAGGATAATCATATCTACTTAGTAGGGCTGTTGTGAGGATTACATGTGAAAATATGCAAAGCATTTACTGATATGCATGCTGGGCAACTACCAAATATCTTATGAATTGTGGCTATAACTATGCTCAAAGCAATCTCTAGTTTTTTAAATATGTAGTGTCAAGCTCCCAAGGACAAAGAACTTGACCTCATTCAGTGCAGGATTATTCATACATTCATATAATTTTTTTAAATTTTTTTAGTATCTTATTTAAAATCTGACAGAGAGAGATCACAAGTAGGCAGAGAGGCAGGCAGGGGTGGGGGAAGCAGGCTCCCCGATGTGGGGCTCGATCCCAGGACCCTGGGATCATGACCTGAGCCGAAGGCAGAGACAACCCACTGAGCAACCCAGGTGCCCCACATTCATATAATTTTTAAAATACACAAGGAATGTTAAGGATCATCATAGATTAAAAAAAAATGGTTTGGTCTATTTTGTATTTGAAGGCTTGGCTGGTGAAGAAATGATTTTTCTTTGTGTCTCTCTGAATCTTCCATTGCCTTGCTGGGCAAGATACCTTCAGGTTAGACACAATGGTGATCAGTTGGCCATGACAGATAGAGGTATACCAGCAGGTCTAGTCAAGCATTTGAGTCTTTTAGACATGATTCTTCCTGCCAGTGAAGGAGACCAGATTGTTCAGGTATCTGATCCTAAAATGTAGTACTCCCCAAACAAAAACTGTCTGAAGACTGGAACCTGAAGTTGTTGAATTTGCATTGGGAACCACAAGGTTCTAAAATTTTAAGACTTTACTTATTTGAGAGAGAGAGAGAGAAGTAGACTCCCCTCTGAGCAGAGACCCTAACTCAAGGGTCGATCCCAGGACTCCAAGACCATGACCTGAGTTGAAGGCAGATGCTTCACCAACTAAGCCACTCAGCAGCCCCCAGGTTCTACATTCTTAAATTCATTTCACATTCATCTCAAGGGTAAGAGCATAGGCTCAAGCAGCAAAACACTGGGGTTCAAATTTGATCATTTATAAAACAGAGATCATTACAGCTCCTCCCTCTAAGGATATTTAGTAGGAGAACTGAATGAAGTAATCTATGTATAGATGTTAGCATAGTACCTGGTTTACACTGAGCACTCAGTAAGTGTAAGCTATTATTGAAATTTTATCATACTTGTTGCAGCTGCTTTCCCTAGAATTCTGCATTTGATATGTCTGACTCCAGCCCTGACTCCAGCCCTATTTCCCTGAACTCAACACTGATTCAGGGACTACACCCAGCCTCTAACGAATCTATCATAATAGTTTTGTTGGAAGAATTAGAGTTAATATCATGACATACCAATGGAAATGTGAGGTTACTTAGTAGATTATTTCCACACAAGGGCATTTCCTAGAGATGACTGAGCATTGGGAGAACTAATTTCAGTGTTGTTGAAATGCTAGTGTAGCTAGGCTCTAAGAGACTGTCAGCCATTTTCAGGCTTTTAATGAGTTCCCTAAGGAGAAGCAAAAGCTACCACCTTGACAAGCATTTCCCTACACCTGAGTTCTTTGTCATTCAGTTGCTGGTGCTCTGGAGACTAACATAGTCGTACCCTTTGCTGCAGAATACTGAAACAATAAAACCTAACAAATTCTTGATCAACCAGTGCTGGAAATGCAGACCCATTTGGAAATGGAAATGGAGTAGAAAATGTGAAAACCTGGACTATATATCCAGAGGACTTCCTGAAAATACAGTTCAGTAAGGACTTGAGAGACTTAAGTCACCTGAACTAATCAATTTAAACTGGGGCAAATGACAAGGTTTTGAATGGGCTTCTATAGCCTGACTGAAATATTATTTTGAGAATAATTAGTACTAGACATCAAAAGAACCTCATCAAAGCATGTTTTGGAAAGAAAGCTCCCCCATTTTCCACATTGCAATTCATTAACATGCCACCATCTCTTCACAAAATAGTCATGTATTCTGCACAACAAGAGAACCAACCTGATCTCTGGAGTAGGGCTGAATCACAATGATAAGAAAAAAAAGGAAGGAAATACAAAACATGGACCAGAATTCTGATGAGCTTGTTCAGTCCAGCAGAATTAGCTCTAATAAAGTTTATGTTTTTAAAAGTATTTATAAGTTTAATTTCAATAACATTTTTTTTATTCAGATAGAGTGGGGAGAGAGAGAAAGAGAATCTTAAGCAGGCTTCATGCTCGGTGCAGAACCTGACATGGGGCTCAATCTCATAAGTCTGAGATCATGACCTGAACCACAATCAAGAGTCAGACGCTTAACCAACTGAGTCATCCAGGTACCCCAATTTAAGTAACATTTTTTGATTATAAAAATAATATATGTTCTTTGCTGAAAACAGGGAAGTATTAAGAAAATGTTTAACTATGCATAATCAAATCACCTGAAGTTAACATTTTGATATATTTAATTCTGGGCAATTTTCTCAAAGTGTTGATATTAGTTCTAATGAACATAACTAGGATTATTTGGAAACATGATTATTAATGGCTATGTAATAATACATTATGTGCTGCAATTTCAACATCCTTGAGCATTTATTTATAATCCCAATTTTTGCTATTATAAATAATACTATCACAAATATCTTCTTTTATAAAATTTTGCCTGGATGTACAAATGTTTCCTTAGAATATGTTCTCAGAGGGTACCTGGGTGGCTCAATGGGTTAAAGCCTCTGCCTTCAGCTCAGGTCATGATCCCGGAGTCCAGGGATGGAGTCCCACATCGGCTCTCTGCTCCGCAGGGAGCCTGCTTCTTCCTCTCTCTCTGCCTGCCTCTATGCCTACTTGTGATCTCTGTCTGTCAAATAAATAAATAAAATCTTTAAAAAAAAAAGAAGAAGTTCTCAGAAGTTAAATGTTTCAATTAAAGGGTAGAAACATATTTAAGTTTCTTAGTACATTTGCCAAACTGCTTTTGAAAAGGATCATCCCACGTATCCTTCCATGAGCCATGTGCTCCAGTGACTACTTGGAGTGTTATCTTGGATCATTCTTCTCTAATTTCATGGTCAAAGATGCTATCTCGGGGCACCTGGGTGGTGTAGTCAGTTAAGCCTCAAACTTTTGATTTTGGCTCAGGTTGTGATCTCAAGGTCATCAGACCAAGCTCTGTGTCAGGCTCATGCCCAGTGTGGAATCACCTTGGGATTCTATCTCCCTCTCTGTCTGCCCCTCCTGCTTGTGTGTTCTCTCTCTCTCTCTAAAATAAATAAATAAATATTTTAAAAATGCTATCTCATTACCTTATAATTCTTTTTTAAATGTAATTTATCATTTCACATATAAACATATTGACCATTTTTTCCCTTTGGGTATTTGTTCATGACCATAGCCCATATCTTCTACTAGGCAATCAGGTTTTTTCTCATAGTTTTTTTAGAATCTTCATATTTTAAAATGTATTAGTTCTCTACTATATTTTTACACTTATATTTTAACATTAATTTTAATTTGTAGTAAATTTTCATTGTTATCATTACACAGAAATTTGGAATTTTCATGCATTCAAATCTATCTACCTTTACCTTTATGATTTTTTTCACATTGCTTTTATTCTTGTAAAACCTACCCCATTTGGGAACAAGTGACTATTTACCCATATGTTCTCTTAACCAGCCAAACCAGGTTTATTAAGTGTAAAAATGCTTATCTGAAGGCAGAATATGGTCAGAATGATTTCACTCACCATAGCTAAATGATTTATAAAGCCCACGAATTGGGAAGTACTCATGAAATGAATATAGATATCATATCTCAGGACTTAAGTGAAATTAATTTTAAGATGATTATATAGAGTACTTGAGGAAAAAATAGTGTCAAATATATGTCAAAGAAGAAATTGTTGTAAAAGTGAAGGTAAAACTAGAACTTTTAAAGAAGTTCCATATTTCTGATTTATTGAATGGAACAAATTTCCATTAAACTTGTTTTCAGTTAGTCAGCTTCATTTGCAACAAATGTTTAGGAAGTACCCAAGTACTCAGATACCACTGTATTGTATTAGCAACATTGTCTGATACTGATTGACTCTGCAAAGACCTTGCTTGTAATACAAGAAACATACTTCAAAACAACTGAAAAAAATAATTGCAAAAACTACAACTGTAAATTCGTTAACAAATTTTATCCTAAGAATCCTTGTTTCCATAATGAATACATAAACAAAGAAACATATAAACTCTTTATAAAATAAACACATAAGAGGAAGAGAGGGATGGAGGAAGGAGAGGTGGTAAGACAGTTGACAAAGGTCTTAAACTATTTCCACCCAAATTTATTCTTTGAGAAATTGAAAGTGATGTGTAAGTCTGTGCCCACATAGAGAAGCCACATCACAAAAAAACAGAGCTACACAGGAAAGGAAGAGAGAAAAGCGTAGGTTGTCAGGAAATTGCCAGTCTCCAACGACACCATCAACAACAGCTGGTTTGCAGAAGTGTACCTTCAAGTAACCATTACTCAGAGGATAATGGAGACAACACAAGGCAATGCATATTACTAGCAATAGATTCTTATGGTATATATACTGCACACATGAACAGTGTGCTGGACCACATGTTCTCAATAAATATATAATAGACTGTGGTAGACAGATTGTACTAATAGTCCAATTTTTCATGTATCTTTGTATTCATGCCCTATGACAGTGTCCTTTCACTCTGACTTTGGGCCTGGCCATATGAATGTCTTTGGATAAAAGGATAGTAACAAAACTGATGGAAGGAGAGGCTTGAAAAGGCACTTGTGTGGTTCTGATTTCTTTCTTTGACTCTGTGACTAAGAGAAAAACAAGGCCTAGCTAGTCTGTTAAAAAATGAGATAACATGAAGCATAACCAAGATGTCCTAGATAAAGTCATCCTAGACCTGGAGCCCTAGCCAACTTGTCTACTGACGATGACAGGTGTATGGGCAAGCTCATCTTAGATCAGATGAGTTTAGCCCAGCTCATGAAAACATCTCAGCTCATGCTAGACTCATGAGAAATAAATGGTATTTTAAGCCACAAAGTTTTGGTTGACTTGTTCTACATTAATAGCTACCTGATACAATAATTAATAAGAAGGTAGGGGCCTAGGTTATTAAAGGGCAAAACTGTGGTTATAAAAGGCACTTACAGAGAGAGGCACAGAAACAGGATAGGGTTAAGGTAAAAAGCCACCAGGAGTACCTGTGTAACATTCCCCGGCCAACTGAAAATTTTAGTACAGTGAGGAGGGCTTCAGAATTTTCTGCCTTCTTCAGGGACAGAAGCACAACCAACATGCATTCAATCAAGAGCTGATTTTCAGGAGCAAATTTCTTGACCATGGGAAGCTTGAGGAGGAAACCAATAATTGCTTCAACCTGCAATGGGATAGTAGCTTTGACCTCTGTCTTCAAGGATTTTATAGAAACTTTGGCTGGCCCCAAATGTAGTGACACAAGGATCTAGCAAGTTCCCACAAACACTTTTGTTTTGCTTCTCTTTTCTATGTAAGTTGCTGAACTTAGTTATTAAAAACTCTGTGATTTGAATTAAGAATGGATTAGAGGGAGTGCCTGGGTGGCCCAGTCCCTAAGTGTCTGCCCTTCGGTTCAGGTCATGATCCCGGGGTCCTAGGATCGAGCCCCACATCAGGCTCCCTGCTCAGTGGGAAGCCTGTTTCTCCCTCTCCCACTCCCCCTGCTGTGTCCCCTCTCTGAATGTGTGTCTCTCTGTTAAATAAATAAAAATCCTTTTAAAAAAAGGAATGGATGAGAGGTTTTTCATTTTGTTTTATATCAGTCTGTAAAGGGAGATGAGATTTCGCCTGCATACTTTTTTAATGACCTATGCTATAAAGTGACATGTAATCATTTAGAACAATGGTTTTGAACCAGAAGTATGTATCAAAATTATGTGACCTTTAAAAATAACCCATGCTCCTAGGTCTTATTTTGGTGTGGTAGATACACTGCCCAGATTCCACTTCAAGGAATGGCTTGCTGCCTAGCTACTGGAAGTGCAGTTGACAGCTTCCAGCATTCAGTTCCTTCAGGGTCTGTCTCAACTGTAGAGAGACCCTTGACTCTGGGCTATACTCTTCCCAGGGAAGCCTATATCGAGTGACTGAGAAAAGCAAAAGTATACTAGCCATTTCAGCTCTATGTGGGGCACTGAGCTGCAATGCTTATTCCAGAGCTCCCTGCTGTGTTGGCTGTGGTTTGTCTGACCTAGTTGCAGCTGTACTTCTCCTTCTGCCTAACCCCATTTCTTACCCTTTCCCTTCACAGATACCAATGTCTAATAAACATCTTGCACTCAAAACTCCATTTTAGCACCTGCTTCTGGAAAACCCAACCTAATGCATATGGAGAATTTCATTCAGTAGATCTGGGATAAGCATCGCCCAACTGTGTGCAATTTGAAAAAAACAACTTAGGTGTTTCAAGTATGCACTTTTCTTTTTAAATGCCTAACTTAGAATGTTTCAGAATCCCTGAAAACTGAACATAATATCTTAGGATTGCTATATAGTCCTAACACATAACTACCTGAGAGAAGCTTTCATAGACAAAGATTTTTAGATTCTGAAACCACTGAAAACACTTGATGTTATCCAACCTGTCACACTAAGAAATAATACAAATTGTTTAACCATGTAATTTTAGAGCTAAAGATGTACCTAGAAACTTTGTATTTTTCAAAAGAGGAAACTGAGTCTCCCTTAAGAAGTAATGGTAGCACCATGGCCAAAGCCCAGGACTCTTGGCTTTTGTTCCATATAGAAAGTCTAAAAAGTTCACTTTCAAATGTTAGGTTTAATGTCCTCTATTACTACTTCTATCATCAACATTAACTTCACATAAATCAATTAATTTGAGATTTTATCCTTTCATTTTTCTCTTTCCACTGAGAGGTAGAGGTGCTTATAACTGTAAAATGGTAAAGATGAGCTTCTTCTAGTGACAAGAAGGAGGGCGAACAACAGAACTTAGAGTTTATGCGCAGTCATAAGCTACACAAAGATCTGAGAGAAAAGTGTTCTAGACAGAGGAAACAACATATCCAAAGACCATGAGGCAGAACTCATAGTTTGGTATGTTTAAGGAAAAATTAGAAGTTCAAGTGGCTTGAATGGGGTAAAAGAGGCAGAAAATTAAAGGACATGATAAGAGAAAGTTTACCAGGCCCTATACTATAGTTGTTTGGAGTTCATCTCTCTCTCTCCCATAAGCAAGTACTTGCAAGGCCTTTGAAAACCACATAGTTTTCTGGAAAGAGAATTCCAATTTCTATTAATGGAAGACTTGGTTATTCTCACCAATCTGCTAGAGGAAAACAATGAAAAATATTGAGTGAAGGTTTTTTTTTTTTTTTTAATCTCTTAAAAAGCAAAAAGAGGGATGCCTTGGTGGCTTAGTCTGTTAAGTGACTGCTTTCTGCTCAGGTCATGATCCCAGGGATCTGGGATCGAACCTTACATCAGGCTCCTTGCTCAGTGGGATGATTAAGTGAACAAGGAAGCCAATTTTACCCTTGGGACACTGGATATTTCCTTAAAACACACATGTTTATTCTGATGGTCTCACAGGACTAGGGGCATAGAGATCAAAGTTCAAAGCCCACAGAAGATGGGAAGTGTATTATGAGACTCTTCTAACAGAAAACTATGATCTCAAAGAGCTACACCCTCAAGGAAGAGGTATGTGCCCTTTCAGCCTAAAATCATGTCACTTTTGTAGTCCAGGGAACCTAAAAACTGAACTTAGATTAAGGTGAACCTAGAGTGCTAGTAACACCAGGCACCTGGTAAAAGCAGGTGTAAGTTCTTTACAGAGGAAGGTCCTTTAATCTTATGATTTAAGTTATTCTTACAGATAATTTTCAAGGACAATGGTCAGTAAACATTCAAGGGCAACCAGGCACACAAGGAAAAATAACACATGAGCAAAATCCAGCAGAATCGGTAAGCAATAGAAATTGACCCATAATGACTTTATATATTGGAATTATCAAATATAGACTATAAATAAACCCTGTTTACTATAAAAATTGACATAGAATATTTGACAAAGAAACTTTTACATCTTTGCAGTCCCCACAGCAATTCCCACAGTATTGTGTACATAAGAGGTATTAAATAAATGTTTGTGGATTTAACTCAGTAATCATCTAGCCCTTTCCATGATATCAACTAGTACAAATTTTCATTCACTCTTATCCAAAAAACATTATTGCCTATTCATGGTGGTCCATGCACTGTTTTCAGTATGAAAGATACACTTGTAAACAATATGCACACGGGGTGTTCACTCTTAAAAATTCTCACATCTAGTGGGTAGACACATACATAGACAGCCAAATATAATCTGGTAATATTAGTACTCCCTCAAAACTACAACAAGACTAGATAAATAAATGTACTCGTAAGACTCCCAAGAGTCTTCCAAATGCAGCTCCCCAAGGTCCTTCTTATTCATTCAAAGATGCAAAAGATATGTGTAATAAGTATTTGTTTAGGGAGAGCTCCCTAAATGTTTCTTGCAATTTCTTCTATGACCCTCTAGTCACATAACCAAGCTAGACTCTAACTGGTTATACCAGGTGTAAGGCATAAATAAATGGGGCTAGATCAGGAACTAGGTGAGGGTGCTCATTCTTACCTCTCACATTTATGGTACTAGAAGTCCTAGCCAGAGCAACCAGGCAAGGAAAAGAAACAAAGGGGGTCAGAATCAGAAGGAAAGACATAAAACTATCTCCCTTTGCAGATGATATAATTTGTTTTATAAAAAAACCCTAAAGCTCCACCAAAAACTTAAGATTTGATCAACAGATTCAGTAAAGTTGCAGCATGTGAAATCATCATAAGAAGTCAGGAGTATTTCTATATGCTAGCAATGAATTACCAGAACAAGAAATAAAGAAAACAATGCCATCTATAATAACATCAAAAACAATAAATACTGACTTTCGGGGCACCTGAGTGGCACCTGGGTTAAAACTCTGTCTTCAGCTCAGGTCATGGTCTCAGAGTCCTGGGATGAAGCCCCATGTCAGGCTTTCTGCTCAGCAGGGAGCCTGCTTCCCCGTCTCTCACTGCCTGCCTCTCTGCCTACTTGTGATCTCTCTCTCAAATAAATAAAATCTTTAAAATAAATACTGACTTTCAGGGAAGATGGTGGTCTAGAAGGACCCTAAGCTCACCTCATCCAATGTATACAACCAGATAACACAACATCAGTGTAAATAAACCAAAAAAATGATGAGAAGACCGACAGAACAAACTCCCCACAGCTAAATATAGAGAAGAGGCCACATCAAGAGGGAAAAGATGTGGTCAGGAACTAAATGCACCCATGGTACTCTCCATAGGAGGGAGGGATGCTGTGGGCACTGAGAGGAAAGAGAAACAGATTTTCACACCAGGATTCCCACATGGGTAAGACAAATACCCATGACATTTGGATTTGAAAATCAGTGGGGCCTAAACCTGGAACTTTTAAAAATGAATAAACTCTTGGGAGAGCCAGGAGGGTGAGAGGAAACTGAGTCCCCATGCTTAAAGAGACAGCACAACAGAGATCTGCTGAGATACAGCACAAAAGCAGCAGTTTGAAAACTACCTGAGGTATGTGGTAAGACTTGTTTACAAATCACAGAAAGTATGCTGGAGGGGCAAGGATCCTTGGGAGACTTCTCCAGAACAAAGGACCTGGTGGGAGCATTTTACTCCCCTGCCTCCCAGCCTAGATACACCTGCAGGAACCACTACTGTGCCAACACTCACTATCTAACTCGTTAACAGTGCACCACCCTTCCCCTTTTTCCTGCCACCACGCCCCCAGCCAGCCACACCCCCAGCCAGACCTCACAGCAAACCTATGCAAACCTTGCTACCACATGGCATCCCATCCCTGTGCACTGCTGATGATCAGCCTACCTCTGACCCAGCCTGCACTAGACACTGGCACAGCAGGTCCCCTCCCACCAGCACAGACCATGTTGGTACTATGTGCCCCACTCCTGTGTTCTCCTACAGTTTGGGGCTACGGAAACTCTGGCAAACACCTGGTGCAACACAACTTCAGCCCCAGCATGACCCACCAACAACACAGGGATAAAACCCTGCCCACAACAGGCCAAGAGACCCCTTGCAGATGGCTATATTGAAGGAAAAAGTGGCTCAGCCACAATAGTAGGGCACTGCATTGCAGGGCACTATAGGAATTCTTCTTCATAAGGTCAGTGCTTTCAAGAGCAGGAGATGTAGCTGACTTTCCTAAAACACAAAAACAGACCCAGAGAGTTAGAAAAAAATGAAGAGACAGAAAAATATGTCCCAAAGGAAAAAACCGGACAAAATCATAGGAAGAGAGATAAATAAAATGGACAGAAGTAATATGCCTTACAGCGTATCTAAAGTAATGGTCATAAAGATACTTTTGGGCTTGAGAAAGGAGTGGAGAACCTCAGTGAGATCCACACAATGAGATAGAAAAGATAAAAAAGAACCAATGAAACATGAAGAACTCAATACTAAACTTTAAAATATACTAGATGGAATAGAGTAGATTAGAAGAAGCAAAAGAATGCAGCAAACTGGAGGGCAGAGTAATGGAATATAATCAAGCTGAACAAGAGAGAGAAATAAAAAAAAAATAAAGAGATTCAGGTAACTCAGTGACACCATCAAGCATAAAAACATTTGCATTACAGGGACTGTAGAAGGAGAAGAGAAAGAAAAGGAGGCAGGGAATTTATTTGAAGAAATAATAGCAACAAACTTCTGAATCTGTGGAAAGAAACAGAAATCCAGATCCAGGAGGCAGAGAGAGCTCTCAAAATCAAACCAAGGAAGTCCACACCAAGGCATATGGTAATTAAAATGGCAAAAAGTAATAATAGAGACAGAATTTTAAAAGCACAGAGGACATTGGGAGATGGAGGGGAGAAATGAGTTGGGGGAAATTGGAGCGGGAGACAAACCATGAGAGACTGTGGACTCTGAGAAACAAACTGAGGGTTTTGGAGGGAAGGGCATTAGGGAATTGGGTGAGCCTGGTGATGGGTATTATGGAGGGCACATGTTACATGGAGCATTAGGTGTGGTGCAAAAACAATGAATTCTGGAACACTGAAAAGAAATAAAGTAAAATTTTAAAAATGAATTTTAAAAGCAACAAGAGAAAACAGTTACATACAAGGGAAACCCCATAAGGCTATCAGCTGATCTTCAGTAGAAACACTGCAGGCCAGAAGAAAGTGGCACGATATAATCGAAGTGCTGAAAGGAAAAACATCTGTAGCCAAGAACACTCTATCCAGGAAGGCTAAATTCAGAATAAAAGGAGAGATAAAGCATTTCTCCAACAGAAGTGAAAAGATTCATCACCACTAAATCAGACCTACAAGAAATGATAAAAGTAGACTCTGAGTAGAAAGGGAAGACCACAATAGGAGCAAGAAAAGTAGGAAGCATAAAAGCAGTACAAATAACTATATATAAAATCAGCCGAGAAACTCAGGGGTGCCTGGGTGGCTCAGTCCTTAAGCATCTGCCTTTGGCTCTAGTCATGATCCAAGGGTCCTGGGATTGAGGTCTGCATTGGGCTCTCTGCTCAGCAGGAAGTCTGCTTCTCCCTCTCCCACTCCTCCTGCTTGTATTCCCTCTGTCGCTCTATCTGTCTCTCTGTGTGTCAATGAAGTAAATAAAATATTAAAAAAAAGAGAGAGAAAGAAACTCATAATATAAAAGGATGTAAAGTATGACACCATATACCTAAAATGTGGAGGGGAGAGAAGTAAAGAATGAGTCCAAACATAAGTGACCACCAACTTAATATATATAACTATACAGAGATGATGTTATATACCAATCAAACAGTAACCACAAATCAGAAACTATAGATATGCAAGAAATAAAAATAGTAATAGATATGCAAGAAATAATAGATATGCAAGAAATAAAAAGAAAGGAATCCAAGTGTACCATAAAAAAGCCAACAAACCATGAGAGAAGAAAACAAGGGAAGAAAGGAACAGAAGAACTACAAAAATAACCAGATATCAAGTAACAAAATGGCAATAAGTACATACCTATCAAGAATTAGTCTGGATGTAAATGGATGAAATGGTCCAATCAAAAGACATCAGGTGATGGAATGAATGAAAAAGCAAGACTCTTCAATATGCTGCCTACATTCATTTCAGACTGAAAGACATATGCAGATTGGAAGTAAAAGGATGGAGAAGGATTTATCCTCCAAATGGAATGAAAAGAAAGCACAGGCAACAATACTTATAGCCAAAAAAGTAGATTTTATTTATTTTCTTAAAGATTTACTTATTTATTTGAGAGTGAGAAAGAAGGAGTGAATGTGAGGTGGGGGAGGGGCATAGGGAGAGAATCTTTAAGCAGACTCCTCGCCGAGGATGGAGCCTAAAGCAGGGTTCCATCCCCTGATTTATGAGATCGTGGCTTGGGCTGAAACCAAGTCAGACACTTAACTGACTAAGCCACACAGGCACCCCCAACAAAATAGATTTTAAAGGCAGTAACAATAGACAAAGAAGGGCACTATATAATCATAACAGCAACAATCCAACAAGAAGATGGATGGGTATTAAGGAGGCCATGTGTGATGAGCCCTGGATATTATAGGCAACTAATGAATTGCTGAACACTACATCAAAAACAACTAAATGTGCTGGCTAACTGAACATAATACATAAACAAATAAATAAATAAAATAATCTGTCAAGCTTGTCATCTGTGCAATATTGAAAAAAAGCATAAAGGAGGGCACCTGGGTGGTTTAGTCACTTAAGCATGCAACTCTTTATTTTGGCTTATGTCATGATCTCACGGTTGGAGGATAAAGCCCCACATCAGGCTACTCACTTAGTGGGGAGTCTGCTGGAGATTCTCTCCCTCTCTCTGCCCTTACCCTGTCCCTGCTTGAGGGTTCCCTCTCTCTCTCTCAAATAAATAAATCTTTAAAAGAAAACATAGAAGAAGCAATCAATAGTGATACAATAATGGTAGGTGGCTTTAACACTCCACTTAAATCAATGGATAGGTCATCCAAATAAAAAATCAAGAAGAAAACAGTGGCTTTGAATGATATGTTGGACCAGATGGCACTAACAGATATATTCAGAACACTCTATCCTAAAACAGCAGAATACACATTCTTTTCAAGTGAACATGGAACATTCTCCAGAACAGATCATATGTTATGCCACAAAATAAATGTCAACAGATTCAAAAAGACTGAAGTCATACCATGCATCTTTTTAAATCACAATGCTATGAAACTAAAAATCAATCACAAGACAAAATCTGGAAAGAATGCAAATACATGGAGGTTAACTAACATGCTAGTAAACAATGACAGGGTCAACCAAGAAATCAAAAGGGAAATTAAAAAAAATACATAGAGACAAATGAAAATGAAAACACAATGGTCCCAAAGCTTCAGGATGCAGCAAAAGCTGTTTTAAGAGACAAGTTTATAGTGATACAGGCCTACATAAAGGAGCAAGAAAAAACTCAAAGAAACAACCTAACCTTCCACCTAAAGGAGCTAGAAAAAAAAAAAAAAAAGAAAAAGAACCAAAACCCTAAACAAGTAGGAAGAAGGAAATAATAAAGATTACAGCTGTTTAAAAAAAAATGGAATAGAAACTAAAAACCAATAACAACAAAAATAAAAAACAATAGAATAGAAAAATGAAAACAGGAATTGGTTCATTGAAAAGAAACCAAATTGGTAAAACTTTAGAAGACTCAGACTCACCCAAAAAGAGAAAGAGAGAGAGAGAGAGAAAGAACTCAAATAAATAAAATCAGAAATGAAAGAGAAGAAATCACAACTGACACTAGAGAAATACAGGATAGTAGGGAATATTATGAAAAATTATATGTCAAAAAATTGGACAACCCATAAGAAATGGATAAATTCCTGGAAACATAATCTCCCAAAACTGAATCAGGAAGACAGAAAATTTGAACATATTGATTATCAGTAATTAAATTGAATCAGTAATCAAAATACTTCCAACAAACAGAAGTCCAGGACCACATGACTTCACAGGTAAATTCTACCAAACACTTAAAGAAGATTTAACACCAATTCTTCTCAAACTATTTCAAGAAAAGAAGGAACACTTCCAAATTCATTCTATGAGGATGACATTACCCAGATAACAAAAGCAGATAAAGATAATACAAGAAAAGAGAACCATAAGCCAATATCTCTGATGAACACAGATAAAGAAAAACATCCTCAGCAATAATTAGCACATAGAATCCAACAATACATTAAAAAAATCATTCACCAAGATCAAGTGGGATATATTCCAGGGATACAAGGGTGGTTCACAGTTCACAAATCAATGTGATATATCACAAGAGAAAGCATAAAAACCATAAGATCATTTAAAAAGATGTAGAAAAAAGCATTTGCTAAAGGACAACATCCATTCATGATAAAAACCCTCAACAAAGTAGGTTTAGAGAGAACATACCTCAACATAATAAAGGCTTTACTTGAAAAACTCACAGCTAACATTATCCTTAATAGGGAAAAACTGAGAGCTTTCTGCCTAAGGTCAGGAACAAGATAAGGATGTTCATTCTCACCACTTTAATTAAGCATAACCCTGGAAGTCTAAGCCACAACAATCAGACAACAAAAAGCAATAAAAAGTATCCAAATTGGTAAGGAAAAAGTACAACCATGACTATTTGCAGATGATATGATATTATATGTAGGAAACCCCTAAAGACTACACACACACACACACACAAAAACTACTCAAATTGGTAATTCAGAAAGATTGCAGGATACAAAATAAATGTACAGAAATACATTGTATTTCTACACACTAATAATGAAGCAGCAGAAATAGAATTTAAGAAACAATTTCATTTACAATTGCACCAAAAATAATAAAGTACGTATCAGTAAACGTAACCAAGGAGGTGAAAGACCCATATTCTAAAAATATTAAAACACTGATGAAAAAAACTGGACTACATAAACAAATGGAAAGATATTCAGTGCCCATGGTTTATAAGAACAAATGTTTAAAATGTCCATAATATTTAAAATGTCCATACTACCCAAAGCAATCTAGAGATTTAATGGAATCCTTATCAAAATAACAATAGCATTTTTTTACAGAACTAGAACAATTCATCCTAAAATTGGTATGGAAACACAAAAGATCCCAAATAGCAAAAGCAATCTTGAAAAAGGAAAACAAACCTGGACATATCACAACCACACATTTTAAGTTAATACTACAAAGCTGTAGTAATCAAAACAGTATGTTACTGGCACAAAAGCAGACACACAGGTCAATGGAACAGAATACCTCCCAAATAAACCAACATTTACCTTCAAAAAAGCAGGAAAGGATATGAAATGGGAAAAAGACAGTCTCTTCAACAAATGCTGTTTGGAAAACTGGACAGCTACATGCAAAAGAATGAAACTGGACTTTTTTACACCATATAGAAAAACAAACTCAAAATGGATTAAGGACCAAAATGTGAGGCTTGAAACCATATATATCCTTGAAAAAGCATAGGCAATAATATTTCACATATCAGCTATAGCAACATTTTTCTAGATATGTCTCCTGAGGTAAGGGAAACAAAAGCAAAAATAAACTATCAGGACTACATCAAAGGAAGAAGCTTCAGCACAGTGAAGGAAACTATCAATAAAACTAAACAACAACCTACTGAATGGGAAAATATATTTGCATATGACATACCTGGTAAAGGGTTAGTATCCAAAATATATAAAGAACTTATACCACTTAACATTTTTAAAAATCAAATAATTTAATTATAAAATGGGCAGAAGACATGAACAGATATATATCAAAGTTGGCCAACAGAGAAATTAAATGATGCTCAACATTACTAATCATCAGGGAAATTAGAATCAAAACCAAATAAGATATCACTGCACACCTGTCAGAAAGGCTAAAATAAAAAACAGAAGAAACAACAAGTGTTCGTGAGGATGTGGAGGAAAATGTACCCTTGTGCACTGTTGGTGGAAATGAAAACTGGTTCAGGTACTGTGGAAAACAGTTTGGAGTTTCCTCAAAATATTAAAAATAAAACTACCCTATCATCCAGGAATTGCAACACTAGGTATTTACCCAAAGAATACAAAAATACTGATTCAAAGGGTGTGTATAGCAGCATTATCTCCAATAGTTAAATTATGGAAACAGCCCAAATGTCCATCAATCAATGAATAGATAAAGAAGATGGTGTGTGTGTGTGTGTGTGTGTGTGTGTGTGTGTGTGTGTTTAATAGAATATTACTCAACCATCAAAAATTTTCAATGGCATGGATGGAGCTAGAGCATACTATGCTAAGCAAAATAATTCAGTCAGAGAAAGACAAATGCCATATTTCACCCATATGTGGAATGTAAGAAGCAAAACCAATGAACAAAGAGAAAGAGACAAACAAAAAAATCATATTCTTACATAAAGAAAACAAAGTGATGGTTTCCAGAAGGGAGGTCAGTGAGAGAATGGGTGACAACGGTGAAGGGGTTTAAGAGTATACTTATCTTGATAAGTACTGCATAATGTATAGAATTGCTGAATCACTGCATTGAACATCTGAAACTAATATAATACTGTATGTTAATTATGCTGTTATTTTTAAAAAATAAAAATAAAACAAAGGAACCAAAAGTAATACAGTTATTTAGAGAGGGTTTTCACTGAGTTAAAAAACATCCAAGATGGGACTGGGAGGGAGACAAACCGTAAGTGACTCTTAATCTCACAAAATAAACTGGGGGGTGCTGGGGGGGGGGGGATTAGGGGAAGGGGGGTGGGGTTATGGACATTGGGGAGGGTATGTGCTTTGGTGAGTGCTGTGAAGTGTGTAAACCTGGTGATTCACAGACCTGTTACCCCTGGGGATAAAAATATATGTTTATAAAAAATAAAAAATTAAAAAAAATCCAGGAAACTATTTAGTTAAAAACCTGTTTGCTTCTTCACAGCCACAGTGATGTATTCTACTTTGAAAGTGCATGCAAAGCAATTTAAGTTTCAAAAAAAAAATAAGCTGAAGATCTGAATATACATTTCTCCAAAGAAGACACAAAAATGGCCAATAGGTACATGAAACGGTGCTCAACATCACTCATCATCAGGAAAATGCAAATCAAAAGCACAATAAGCTATCATCTCAGACCTGTTAGAATGGCCCAAATCAAGAAGAGATAACAAATGTTGAAGTTGTAGAGAAAAGGAACTCTTATACACTGTTGGTGGGAATGTAAATTGGTATAGCCACCATGGAAAACAGTATGGAGGCTCCTCAAAAAATTTAAAATGGGACATCCTATAATCCAACAATTCCACTTCTGTGTATATATCTGAAGGAAACAAAAGAACTATCTCAAAGAGATATCTGCAGCCCCCATGTTCACTACAGCATTACTTAAAAAGTTAAAATGTGAAAACAACATAAATACCTATCAGTGGGTGAATGGATAAAGCAAATATAGTATAATACATATAGTGGAACATTATTTAGCCATAAATAGGAAGGAAATCCTGTCATTTTCAATAACATGAATGAATCTAGAGGGCACTATGCTAAGTGAGAGAGGTCAGACAAAGAAAAACAAATACTGTATGATGTCATTAATATGTAGAATCTAATAAAACCAAAGTCATATAAACAGAGAAGGGATTGGTGTTTATCGGATGTGGTGGGGTGGTAAGATAATGAATGAAGACAGTCAAAAAGTACAAACTTCTAGTTATGAGATAAGTAAGTTCTGGTGTTGCAATATACAATATGGTGACTATAGTTGACAATGCTGTATTGCATATTTAAAAGCTGCTAAGAGTGTAGATCTTTAAATTTCTTATTACAAGGAAAAAATTGTAATGATGTGAGGTGACTAAGGCTAACTACACTTACTGTAGTAATCATTCATAATATATACACATATCAAATCATTATGTTATCCTCCTTAACTTATACAATGTTACAGGTCAATTATATCTCAATAAAACTGGAAGAAAAAAACTAAATAAACTGGTTCTATGTGCTGCCAGAGAGTTTCAAACTTTAAACAGCATGGTGCAAATCATTAGTTAGCCACTGCTCACATCTTACCCAAGAGTCAGTGCTAGACATCCAGGCAATCCTGGACATAAGCATAGAACTACCCCAGTCCAGCTGCACAATAATTCTATCATTGTCAACTACAAAGGTGGTGACCTAGAGAAAATGCTGCTTAAGCCAAGTCTTGAATATATAGGCATATTCATTGTGAATTGTGCTAAGACAGTTACTTGATAGTTAATAAATATTAAATACTTGTTAGTTGCTACATACAGAAAGAAAAAATAATTTCTGACTAAATTCTATGGTAGTTTTAATTTTTTCTTAGCATTTGTACTACCTGTAAAGTCTCTTGCCTGCATTTATGATTTTAATGTCTTACTGCTTTTGGATTGAGCTTATGTTTTTAAGATTTTATTTTTAAATAATCTTTACACCCAATGTGGGACTTGAATGGACAACCCCCAAATCTAGAGTGACATTAAGAATTGAGCCAGTCAGGTACCCACAAATTGAGCTCATTTTGGATCTGAGAAGCAAGATTCATTCTTATAATAACAAAAGCTACCTTTTTATTTATTTATTATTATTTTTTAAAGATTTATTTATTTATTTTAGAGGTAGGGGTAGAAGAAGGAGAGGGAATCTTAAGCAGAATCCCTTCTAAGCATGGAGCATGATACAGGGCTTGACCTCATGACCCTAAGATCATGACCTGAGCCAAAACCAAGAGTCTGATGCTTAACAGACTGAGGCACCCAGATATCCCAAAAAAGTTGTAATTTCCCTCTATGTGTTGGGTATTTTAAGTGTATTATTTAATTTTGACAATCACCCTGTGAGGTACCTGTATTGTCTATGAGTTGCAGATAAAGCACATACCCAGAGAGGCTACATAATTTATCTAATAAGTAAGCACCACCATATCATCGGGTCCCAGGAGTTTAGCTAGGTAATTATCAAACCATTCTGAACACCTACAAATTCAACAGGGGAGAGAAGAGAAGAGCAGAAATTCTAGGAACAGAAAACTGACCACTTTCTGGAGGGCAGGTTGTGTGGAGAAGTGACTCCAAGACAATGCCTGGAAAGAAAGACTGCAGGGGGAGGGGCCAGCTTCTGGCAAGTAACAGAGCAGTGGACCACAAAAGTGGAACTTTTAGAAGTCTGTTCCATTCAGGGATGTAGCTCCAGGGGCTAAGTGGGAGGTGGAGCTCTCACGGGGACTGTGTGGTCTGAGGACCCCTGGGGTCAAAAAAAGACCAGGGGTGTCTAAGTGTGGCAAGCTCCCAGGTATCATAGTGGGGAAGCCAGCTGCAGAACATCTGGGAAGACTCAACTTCCTTCTCCAGGAGGAGCTGTGTGGGAGTGTGTTGCAGGAATCTGCTGGGTTTGGAGACTCCAAATGGGTACATGTGCCAGAGAGAGAAATGCTCGGTCACAGGCTGGGTGAGCACTGAGTGTGGCCTGCCAGAGCCAAGGGAGAACAGGAGGGACTGACTGCTTTTCTCTGAGGGTGCACTGAGGAGTGGGGCCCCAATTCTCGGCTCCTAAATTCCAGATACTGGGAGGCCACCATATTCATTCCTGTCTTCCAAAGCTGCACAGAAAGTACTCAGGGAACAAAGCTCCTAAGAGCAAACCTGAGCAGATTGCTTAGCCTGGCCCCTGGAGAGGGCAGTACAATTCCACCTCGGGCAAAGACGTTTGAGAATCACTGCAACAGGACCCTCCCTCAGAAGATTAGCAAGAACATACAGCCAGGACCAAGTTCACCAATCAGTTGATAAGTGTGGAACTCCACAGTAAGGGGAAAGCAACACATAGAATTCATGGCCCTTTCCCCATGATTCTTTAGTCTTTCGAAGTTAAATATTTTTAATTTTATTTTTTTCTTATT
The DNA here is from genome assembly GCF_022355385.1 of Mustela nigripes. Taxonomy (NCBI): domain Eukaryota; kingdom Metazoa; phylum Chordata; class Mammalia; order Carnivora; family Mustelidae; genus Mustela; species Mustela nigripes. Next base: position 107,573,394 of record NC_081575.1, on the reverse strand, counting down.
TTATGGTTAAAATTTTCCCTCTTTCCTATTGAAACTATTTTAACTATTTTACCTTATAAATACCTTTTTAAAAATCTTTTTAAATTTTCATTGTTACAGTCACATTTTATCTCTTCATTGTCTTTAATCTTATTTATTATATACATATAGGTTTTTTCCTTTAAAATTTTGGGATACAGTATCTTCTAATAGATCAAAATATACCCTAAATCTAGCACAGGGTTTTGTTCTAGTCTCCAGCCTGATCACACTCTTTCTCCCCTTATTTTTTTTTCAACCAATTTCTTATCTTATCAATTCCTTTTTTAGAATCTTTTAAAATTTTCATCTTCCCTTCATCATGTTTACCCATATATATATATATATATATATATATATATATATATATATGACTTCTTCTTTCTGTAAAATTTTGGGAAGTAGTTTCTTCTAACACACCAAAATATATCCAAAAGCAAGTGTGTGGTTTATAGGTCAGAAATATATATATATATATTTTTTTCTTTTTTCCCCCCTTTCTTCTCTCCCTGGTTTTGGGTCTCTTCTGACGTGGTTAGTGTATATCTTTCTGGGGTCTTTGCTACTCTTTCAGTATTTTGTTCTCAGTTCATCTATCCTTATCTGGATAAAATGACAAGGCGGAAACATGCACCACACACACCTACACACAAAAGAACAAGAGGCAGTACCAACAGCTGGGGACCTAATCAATATGGACATCAGTAATATGTCAGAACTAGAGTTCAGAATGATGATTATCAAGGTGCTAGTTGGGCTCAAAAAAAGCATGGAAGACACTAGAAAATCTCTTTCTAGAGAAATAAAATCCCTTTCTGGAGAAATAAAGAACTAAAATATAACCAAACTGAAATTTTTAAAAGCTATTGGTGAGGTGCAATGAAAAATGGAGGCTCTCACTGCTAGTATAAATGAGGCAGAAGAGAGAATTGGTGATATAGAAGACCAAATTATGGAGAAAAAAGAAGCTGAGCAAAAGAGAGTCAAACAACTACTGGACCAGGAAGGGAGAATTTGAGAGACAAGTGATAACATAAGATGAAACAATATTAGAATAATTGGGATCCCAAAAGAAGAAGAAAGAGAAGGAGGGGCAGGAGGTATATTGGAGTAAATTATATCAGAGAATTACCCTAATTTGGCAAAGGGAAAAAGCATCAAAATCCAGGAGGCACAGAGAAACCTTCCCAAAATCAATAAAAATAGGTACATACCCCATCATCTAATAGTAAATTTACAAGTCTTAGTGAAAAAGAGAAAATACTGAAAGCAGCCCAGGATAAGAGATCTATAACTTACAATGGTAGAAATATTAGAATGGCAGTGGACCTATCCACAGAGACCTGGCAGGTCAGAAAGGACAGGCAAGATATATTCAGAGCACTAAATAAGAAAAATATGCAGCCAAGAATTCTATATCCAGCTAGAATGTCACTAAAAATAGAAGGAGAAATAAAAAGCTTCCAGGACAAACAAAAAATAAAAGAATTTGCAAACACCAAACCAGCTTGACAGGAATATTGAAAGGGGTCATCTAAGCAAAGAGAGAGCCTAAAAGTAACAGATGAAAAAGGAACAGAGACAATACACATTAACAGTCACCATACAGGAAATACAATGGCACTAAATTCATATTTTTCAATAGTTACCCTGAATGTAAATGGACTAAATGCCCCAACCAAAAGACACAGTGTATCAGAATGGATAAAAACAAGACCCATCGATATACTGTCTACAAGAAACTCATTTTAGATCCAAAGACACCTTTGGATTTAAAGTGAACGGGTGGAAAACAATTTACCATGCTAATGGACATCGAAAGAAAGCTGGGGTGGCAATCCTTAGATACATTAAATTTTAAGTGAAAGACTATAATGAGAGATGAAGAAGGACACTATATCATACTTAAAGGGTCTGTCCAACAAGAGTATCTAACCATTTTAAATATCTATGCTCCTAACATGGAAGCAGCCAATTATATAAACCAATTAATAACAAAATCAAAGAAACACATCAACAATAATACAATACTAGTAGGAGACTTTAACAATCCCTTCACTGAAATGGTCAGATCATCCAAGCAAAAGATCAACAAGGAAATATAGGCCTTAAGTGACACACTGGACCACATGGACACCACAGATACATTCAGAACATTCCTTCCCAAAGCAATGGAATACACATTATTCTCTAGTGCACATAGAACATTCTCCAGAATAAATCACATCCACATGGACACCACAGATACATTCAGAACATTCCTTCCCAAAGCAA
>NC_081575.1:107567263-107571092 GCF_022355385.1 Mustela nigripes | reverse complement strand
CGGAATACACATTCTTCTCTAGTGCACATGGAACATTCTCCAGAATAAATCACATCCTGGGTCAAAAACCAGGTCACAACTGGTACCAAAAGATTGAGATCATTCCTGCATATTTTCAGACCACAATGCTCTGAAGCTAAAACTCAATCACAAGAGGAAAGTTGGAAAGACCTCAGATAAATGGAGGCTAAAGAGCATCCTACTAAAGAATAAATGGGTCAACCAGGGAATTAAAGAATTTAAAAAATTCATGGAAACAAATGATAATGAAAACACAACTGCTCAAAATCTTTGGGATGTAACAAAGGTGGTCCTAAGAGGAAAGTATATAGCAATACAAGTCTTTCTCAAGAAACAGGAAAGGTCTCAAACACACAGCCTAATCTTACACCTAAAGGAGCTGGAGAAAGAACAGCAAAGAAAGCCTAAACCCAGTGGGAGAATAGAAATAATAAAGATCAGAGTAGAAATCAATGAAATAGAAACTAAAAGAATAGTAATCAATGAAACTAGGAGCTAGTTCTTTGAAAGAATTAGTAAGATTGATAAACCCCTGGCCAGACTTATCAAAAAGAAAAGAAAAAGGACCCAAATAAATAAAAACATGAATGAAAGAGGAGAGATCAAAAAAAAAGAGGAGAGATCACAACTAATAGCAAAGAAATATAAACAATTATCAGAACATATTATGAGCAACAATACACAAGCAAATTTGATAATCTGGAAGAAATGGATACATTCCTAGAGATATAGAAACTACCAAAACTGAGTAAGAAAGAAATAGAAAACCTGAACAGACACATACCCAGTAAAGAGATTGAAACAGTCATTAAAAATCTCCCAACAAATAAGAGCCCAGGGTCAGATGGCTTCCCAGTAGAATTCTACCAAACATTTAAAGAAGAATTAATACCTATTCTCCTGAAACTCTTTCAAAAAGTAGAAATGGAAGGAAAACTTCCAAACTCATTTTATGAGGCCAACATGACTTTGATACCAAAAGACCCCATCAAAAAGGGGAATTACAGAACAATATCCTCAATGCACACAAATGCAAAAACTCTCACTAAAATACTAGCCAATGGGCTCCAACAGTACATTAAAAGGATTATTCACCAAGACAAATTCGGATTAATGTGTGGGCTGCAAAATTGGTTCAACATCTGCAAATCAATGTGATACCTAGGAATAAACCTAAGCAAAAGGCAAAGAATCTGTACTCAGAAAACTATAAAGTACTCATGAAAGAAATTGAGGAAGACACAAAGAAATGGAAAAACATTCCATGCTCATGGATTGGAAGAACAAATATTGTAAAGATGCCTATGCTACCTAAAGCAATCTACACATTTAATGCAGTCCCTATCAAAATACCATCAAATTTTTTCAAAGAAATGGAACAAGTAACCCTAAAATTTATATGGAACCAGAAAAGACCCTGAATGTCCACAGAAATGTTGGAAAAGAAAACAAAAGTTGGTGACATCACAATTCCAGACTTCAGGCTCTATTACAAAGCTGTAATGAAGACAGTGGTAATGGCACAAAAACAGACACATAGATCAATGGAACAGAATAGAGAGCCCAGAAATCGACCCTCAACTCTATCGTGAACTAACTTTTGACAAAGCGGGAAAGTATGCCCAATGGAAAAAAGACAGTCTCTTCAATAAATGGCTTTGGGAATATTGGACATACACATGCAGAAGAATGAAATTGGACTGTTTCCTTACAGCACACACAAAAATATACTCAAAATGGATGAAAGACCTCAGTGTGAGACAGGAATTCATCAAAACCCTTGAGGAGAACACGGGCAGCAACCTCTTCTACCTCATCTGCAACAATTTCTTACTAGAAACCTCCCCAACAGCAAGGAAAGCAAGGGCAAAACTGAACTACTGGGACTTCATCAAGATCAAAAGCTTTTGCACAGCAAGAGAAACAGTCAACAAAACCAAAAGACAGCTGACAGAATGGGAGAAGATATTCACAAATGATATATCAGATAAAAGGCTAGTATCAAAAATCTATAAAGAACTTATCAAACTCAACACCCAAAGAACAAATAATCCAATCAAGAAATGGTCAGAGGACATGAACAGACATTTCTGCAAAGAAGACATCCAAATGGCCAACAGACACATGAAAAAGCACTCCACATCACTCGGCATCAGGGAAATACAAATCAAAACCACAATGAGATACCACTTCACACCAGTCAGAATGGCTAAAATGAACAAGTCAGGAAATGACAGATGTTGGCAAGGATGTATCAAAAGGGAAACCCTTCTACACTCTTGGTGGGAATGCAACCTTGTGCATACACTCTGGAAAGCAGTATGGAAGTTTCTCAAAAAGTTGAAAATAGAGCTACCCTATGACCCAGCAATTGCACTACTGTGTATTTACCCTAAAGATATAAATGTAATGATCCAAAGGGACATGTGCACCTGAATGTTTATAGCATCAATGTCCACAATAGCTAAATTGGGAAGAACCTAGATATCCATCAACAGAAGAATGGATAAAGAAGATGCGGTATATATACACTAGGGAATACTATGCAGCCATCAAAAAACCCATTGCCGGAGTAGTCAAGATGGCGGAGAAGTAGCAGGCTGAGACTATGTCAGCTAGCCGGAGATCAGCTAGATAGCTTATCTAAAGATTGCAAACACCTGAAAATCCATCCGCAGATCGAAGAGAAGAAGAACAGCAATTTTGGAAACAGAAAAACAACCACTTTCTGAAAGGTAGGACTGGCGGAGAAGTGAATCCAAAGTGACGGGAAGATAGACCCCGGGGGGAGGGGCCGGCTCCCGGCAAGCAGCGGAGCAACGGCGCACAAAATAAGGACTTTTAAAAGTCTGTTCTGCTGAGAGACATCACTCCAGAGGCTAAACCGGGGCGAAGCCCACGCGTGGTCAGCGTGGCCTCAGGTCCCGCAGGGTCACAGAAGGATCGGGGGTGTCTGAGTGTCCCAGAGCTTGCGGGTATTGGAATGGGAAAGCCGGCTACAGAGACAGAGCCGACAGTAAGCTCACAGCTCGGTGTTACCCTGAACCGGTCGCAGGCTCGGTGAGCTCGGAGCGCGGCAGGAGGTCAGGCAGATGGGAGTAACTGGGCGCTGTTCTCTGAGGGCGCACTGAGGAGTGGGGCCCGGGGCTCTCGGCTCCTCCGAGCCGGAGACCAGGAGGCCACAATTTGTATTCCCATCCTCCGGACTCTACGGAAAGCGCTCAGCGAACAAAAGCTCCTGAAAGCAAACCCAAGCGGATTACTCACCCCGGCCCCTGGTAAGGGCAGTGCAATTCCGCCTGGGGCAAAGACACTTGAGAATCACTACAACAAGCCCCTCCCCCAGAAGATCAACAAGAAATCCAGCTGAGACCAAGTTCACCTACCAAGGAGTGCGGTTTCAATACCAAGGAGAGCAGCAGGATTCCAGAGGAGGAGAAAGCAAAGCACGGAACTCATGGCTTTTACCCTGTGATCTTTTTTAGTCTTGCAGTTAATTTAATTTTTTTCTTTTTCATTTTTTGTTTTTTTTCTCGCCTTCTGGTAAAACTTTTTTTTAACTTTTACCTTTTTATTTTTTAATGTTTTTTAACTAGTTTAATATATATATTTTGTCTTTTTTTATATTTTCCTTTATTTGTTTTCTTTTTTTTAAATTCTTTTCTGTTCTTTTTTTTTCTTTTTTCTTTTTTTTTCTTTCTTCCTTTTTGAACCTCTTTTTATCCCCTTTCTCCCCACTCACGATTTGGGATCTCTTATAATTTGGTTAAAGAATATTTTCCTGGGGTTGTTGCCACCCTTTTAGTAT
>NC_081575.1:107549568-107562263 GCF_022355385.1 Mustela nigripes | reverse complement strand
TAGGTCCAGAAAAAAAAAAAAAAAACCATTGCCACTTGCAATGACGTGGATGGAGCAGAGGGTTTTACACTGTGCAAAATAAGTCAATCAGAGAAAGACAATTATCACATGATCTCTGATATGAGAAATTTGAGAGGCAGGGTCGGGGGTCGTGGGAGGTACAAAGGGAAAAATGAAAAAAGATGGGATCAGGAGGGAAACAAACCATAAGAGACTCTAAGTTTCATGAAAAAAACTGAGGGTTGCTGAGGGGTGTTGGGGAAGGTATAGCGTGGCTGGGTGATGGACATTGGGGAGGTTATGTGCTATGGTCAGTGCTGTGAATTGTGTAAGCCTGATGATTCACATAGCTGTAACCCTGTGCCAAATAATACATTGTATGTTAAGATAAAATTTAAAAAAGAAGTAAACACCATATCCAGACCAACCAAACACCATTGCCACTGCTTTACAACTGCAGCAGATATTGTCAAGCCCCAGTCCTATCCCTTCAACACTTGTCAACTATTCCATGCACATCAATAACATGCCAGTGCAAGGACACGTGATTCTCGATCTGCACAGGCCAGAGAAGGAGTACTAGGGATTTAATGTCCCAGAAAATAGTCCCCCTTCAGGAGAAATAAGACTGAAAGATAGATACCCCTGCTTCCTTATCACTTGGCCAGAACAATTCTGAAGCGTGTTTTAGAGGTTCCTAGCATGACTTATATCCCCTCCTTCCTACTGATACTTTCCAGGATCACTTTCCCAATAAACAACTTGCATTTAAATCCTTGCCTACAAGTCTACCTTTGGTGCAACCCAGCCTAAGACCCTTTCCTTCCCTTCCAGCCTTATTTCAGAAGTAATCTGAAAAGTTACCTTGAGTTCAACCTCCCACTCACTGCAGTCTTCTACAGTATCATTGACTACCAACAGATTCTGCCTATAAAATTCTAGGAAAATTGTGCTAAATGTCAGCATGACAATCTATTTTAACTGAGGATAGCACTAGCTGAGAGCTAGTACTTGCTTTTATTGAGTAGACCTACTCTTTCATGTAACTGAAACTTCTCATTGCAGTTCACTCCTTTAGTGCTAGGGCAAGTCTATTTCCTCTTCCACTTGCCAACATTTTGCATATTTGAAAAGAACTATCCAGTCCTCCCAAAGTCTTGCTCATTCTATTTTTTCCAATGCTTATTTGTGTAAATTACCTAATAGAGAACCAAAATTCTGGAAACACCTTTTAAGAGGTATCTGACATAGTCTCCCGTCTTAAAGAATGGCTAGATCTAAATCATCAAAGACAGATGGTAAAACTATGCAAATCTGCGCTCAGTATAATTTTTTGCACTTTTTTTCCCTGGCCACTGTCCAGAATTATGTCCCCTTTTCCCCTTCTGCAGCTCTATTTCCTAAATATAAAGTAGAGAAAGAAGGCTAATTGTAATTCATCTATGGCATAGCAATTTGCAGGAAAATATTAAAATTCATTTTCCTGGGATTTTCAATTTTAGGGTTTGGCAATGATGAAAACCACCCAGATCCTAGGAAAGAAAGAATATGATTGCTATCTAATTCTATATTCTTTCTAAGAGTGGAACGTTTTCTACTTTTTTCCTTTTTTCTAGTTTTTTCCTTTGGAAACAAAACTGCCCAAATTTGGAGAACTCAAAATTAACATGAAGCCACTTCTTTCATAAGTGTTAGTTTTATCAGCTTTCAAAAAAATGAACTACTCTTCATCATTATGTACAAATTTACATCATTATGTAGATATCATCTATTTCCTAAGCCTTTTAAAACACAGTCATCTTTCATTCATCCTGTGGTTATGTACTGGGCAGGGTGTGCCATGTCCAACATAGTCATTTTGGAGAAGGACAGCTTAAGAATTTTGCTTTCCTGGCTTTCTATTAAGTCTTGTAAAATTGTTGGACTTACCTCATGTAATTGCAAAGTGTCCTTTTCATTAATTTTTCTAAGTATGTGTCTCTTAAGCTTATTCTAACATCCCTCTTCTATTTAAAACTATATAAACTGTTAGTTTTTTATTAAGCTCAACCCTGAGTGGGATTATGAAGAATTTACCAAAATGTGCCCATTCCCTCTGGGAGATGATGCCCCCCTGCCCATCATGTATATCAGGTACCTCTTTACCACTTCCCACCTGTTCTTAGTAAGTTATCTTGTATGAACTACTTACATCTTAAATATACTAAAAGAAAAAAAATCTTCTTTTGATGTAAATTGAAAGGTCTTCTCCACTGCCAAATGTATTTTAAAAATCAACTCAATGATAGGGGAGATATTTGGAGGCCCTTGAAATCACCTAGGATTTGTCAGATACATTCACAGAAAGCAGGTCTTGTCTTGTAACCTCTAAAAACACTGGAAACCTCTAAGGATGTTCACAAGACCAGTGCTGGCCTGACCACATTAGTATTATGGGAATGTTTACAAAACCTAAATCCCTGGGATACACAAGTGGAGATTCTGATTCTGTAGGTCTGGTTCAAGAATCTAGGGGTGGAGGGAGTGAAGAAGAAAAGAAAGTGAACAAATAATTATGACAAATTTCAGGTCTAATTTTTAGCGATGATACATGGGTCAAGCTTATGAAGCTTCCTCCTTCTAAGCCTACTCTGCAAGTTTGTCTTCATCCATAAAAAGCTGTGCAGAATGCCAGAAGTTTCCTTACTATAAGGAGCATGCATATTTGAGGGTGGAGGATAGTAAGGAAGAAAGAAGAATGTGATAATCATCCTGCAATCACAGAAAGTCAAGTACAGTGTTTCCCCATGTCTCCTACCATTATAAGTACAGTGGTTTCATACAATGTCATATAATGTTCATAACATTAGTGTAACATTTAATTAAGGTTGTGAGGATAGTTTTTAATCTTCATTCTCAATTTGTTGAAGTTTCTCTGGAGCCTCATATCAGATGGATTAGTTATAGTATTTCCAAGACACTCTTGGAAAATGGAGCAATAATTAGAGGATTGTAAAAACTTTTTCAGTACGGATCAAGGAAACGCTTTACCATAAGAGAGCTAAAGCTTCAGGCCCAGTGGTCTTTAGTCCCTTTCTGCTCTTGAGCTCCTTCCATCCCTGCCTCACAGCCCAAACTAGGTATACACAAAGACATTCAACTGGAACTTAGAATTAGAGACATGGCACGATCCAAGGCCCATTTTTTGTGTGTGTGTGAAGCCCGTGCTATCTTGTCTCTGACCCCACAGAGAATGTTCCCCGTTACTGATGATTAAAATCCCTTCATATTCACAAATGTACTCTGTGGGTAAGCTTCATCTTTACCTCCCCGACTTGGCCCTTCTCTTCTCTTAGTTTTCAACTTGGCGTTTCTCTTTTTCTCTTCATGCACTTGTGACTCTGTGTTTTATTTTGGTGACACTCCTCAGCCTAATGTTGTCTTCTTTCTCTTCATAGACCTCTCATCTCCTACCCACACAAATATATCTCATATTTTCATATAACTCATTTCTTTTCCCTCGGCCTTCCAGACTTTCCAAAAGAATTCACTCTCACAGCTGGGTGTGTGGTTGTTCCATAATCTCCGGTTTTCCCTGTGAACATCTAATACAGGAACCTGTTGTAACAATTTTGTTCTGTGTAATATAGTCGTACTATATTTTCTTAGGAAAAAAAGGGCTTAAAACTTCATTATTCTACTTGTTTCCTTTCTTTTTCTCCCCTTCTTTCATTAAATCAAAATCAAAATACATTTTAGAGTTTCTTTTCATTTTCTAATATTACAAACACAGAAGCAAAAAAAAAAAAAAGTGCAGTTTCTCTTTCTCCAAAAAGAATACAGAGCTGATAGCATGAAAGATTCAGTCCAATTTAAGTTCTACTGAAAGTACAGTGTAGGCTTGTGGTGTTCTATAAATAAGAGCCACATTTCCCAAAGCTGTCCGTGGTTTATACAGAAGACCCCAATTAAACTCAAAACAGCTGAAAAAATAAACCTGTCAAAGTAAATGCATTTATAGTGTACCAGGTAGATTAGATTATGGAATAAGTAAAATTCTAATTTCCTTGAAGTCATTGAGCTTCCATGTTTTGGTGAGATCAAGTCCTAAATAATAAATTCATTTGATTTTACACACTCTTATAAACAAGCCTTTTTATTTTACAGGGGCTTGGTAGTAATTTTTTGATGAGATCACACATTTAGAACAATACATTTGAATAAATTCTCATCTCCCAAACCCTGAAAGTACAAATCCACCCTTTATATCAACTCTTATTTGAAATTAGTACACCAGCCTCCATACCCTATGTAAACCTTTGTTCCTAGGTTTCAAAATATTATATTAGGACCCGGTAAAAAACAATGTGCTAAATTTCTAACCCATAAATTCCCTGGTATGTCTACGTTAGAGTGTGGAAAAGAGTGTGAGAGATGACACTGATGAACACACAATGACTCGACTTTCATGAGCAGGTTTATATTCTGATTTACCAAGAATGGATGGACACAAATAATGGAGAGGAAATGTGGTAGCAGTGATTGTCTGAACCTTTCAATGAAATCTAGCTAAGGCCAGCATTAGCCTTAGTAGGCTGGGGTGTTCCTATTTAAGGAAATGTCCTGATATGACATATTGATTTCCAAATTAGTAAACAGACTTTTTACAAAACTATCCCTTTTGTCTAGTTCTGATATAAGGAGATAAATTCTTTTGCCTCTCAGCAAATACTGAATAAGAAAATTCTGTCTTTTAATTAATAAGACAAATTCTTTGAATGATAATCTCTACAACAGAGTACATGAATCATTCTTAGACTTCTGAGTCTGAGTCCTAGCAAATATTAGGCATTCACACAAGACCTTTCCCCTTCCTTTCTAACACAATCACCCCCTCTTCCATTTGCTTCCCTAGGTTTATCACCCAAGAATATTAGCAATAAAGAGCTGGAAGAACTAAAATTGAATAGTTTTGCTCCTTAGCATCACACCATCCAGGTTACACCCCTTTTGCATGCCATCTTTTAAACCAACACTATTCTTTCAGGAAAGGACACTGGAAAATCTTTTAAATCTGATCTTAGATTTGTTTTAAGAGCAGACTTTACAAAATTACCTCAAATATGGGGTAGGTTGCCAATACTTCCTACCCATTAGTATTTGTGTTCAGTGTCATGAAAAAAAATTGCCCATTTTGCCAATTAGGTCACACTCATTTGGACCACATATCAGACAGGAAAAAGAAGTCTTCTAATCTATTAGAGTTGAAGGACCAAAATTCAGTAAAATACAATAAATGCATAAAATTCAAGTTGTGAATATTTTGGAGCTTGCTGTGCACATTATTTCTTTGTATTCATCACAGCTGTTTTCCCCAACATATTTAGTTGGTGAATAACAGTTGGTGACACCTGGCCCTCTATGTTTATTTACATCATTTCATTAATTTGTTTCATCTAACTGTGGTTATCCCTTTCATTTTGTTTCTATTAGACTATTGAGCTTTTTTTTCCCTGCATTTTACCTAGCTTCTAGACAATCAGCATTAATTCTTCCTCCATTCAATCACCTTATTAGATACTGGGATGATATCTCTGCCTCTAACTTCCTTTTGAAACACTTATTACTTTTCTCTCTGTTTAACTGTGAAAGATTCCTGATCTGCACATTTAGCCTGAGGTAGATGAAAGCAGTTTTTTAAGTTAAACAACAGTGTGTGGCAGTTCTTTTAAAAAAAAAAAGTCATTTGAAATTAACTCTCCTAGGAATCTATTAACCCCTTATTCATATCTTTGGGATATTTTATATAAAACATAGTACACTGCTGATATAATCCCTGGACTGTTTCAGTTTCTAGTGAACAAAACTAAAACTAAAGAAGGAAAGAGATTATCCTACAGAACTGACATTTGAAAGCATAAATAACATTTTAATTTCTGAGCACTGACAAGTTACTTGTATATGGGGCAAGCAGTTTTTAATTCATAATGTCATTAAGCCCCAATCTGAACCAGGTACTGTGCTAGGCACTGAGGTACACAGTTATTGAAGACAACCCTTCACTCAAGTAGTAGCTGTAGCTTATACACAGAGACAAGAATACAATTATAATACCATCAGTTGTTACAAGTTAAGAACAAGCTAAGGACCAGGTAGGTGCCAGTTTAAAGGTTGAAGAAACTCCTCCTCATGACTGAACAAGTAGGAATAAGGCAGGTAGGAAAGGAAAAATGATGTTCTAGGACACAGGAACAGTATTTGTAAAGGCATAGATGGTAAAGCATAAACTGTGTGTATAAAGGTAGTTAAATTTTAGCAAGTCCTCCATCCTCTAGGATCCTTGAAATTGTAGTTGGTGTCCTTCCCTTTGATTTCCCAAATCATACTTATAATATGGACCAGTGTTAAATTATGTATAGCAAAATACTTATATTAAACAGGCTTTCTACTGTCTGCATATAAGGATCACTTTAAACTTTTTACACTTGACTACTCTCAAGTGGTACCCATTTGTAGATAAATTTGATGGGAATAGACAAGTTGGTTATTTACCACATAAAACAGGTTCTAATTATCATTACATGGGAGAAAAGATATATTCTTTAGGAAAATTATTCAGGTAAGACCACTGTCTTAGACCAGTGGTTCTCAAACTTGAATGCATACCAGAATTCCCTGGAGGCCTTGTTAAAATGCAGACAGACAGGCCCCAAACCCAGAGTTTTGATCATCAGGTCTCGGTAGGGACTGAAAATTTGCATTTCTAATAAGTTCCCAGGTGATGCTGATGCTGCTGGCCCAAGACTACATGGTCTACAGACTTCTTTGAAGACACTGCAGTCATATGACTGTAAATATCAAATCATATTAACTATGTGTTAACCATAAATCAGAGTTTAAAGCTCCAAAAATAACAGATTGCACCCAAGATGGTTTCCAACTGAAGCCTAGAGACTTTAAATCTCATTCATTCCCCCAGTCCCCCAACTCCTTAGCTTTGTCCTCTGGGCTTCAGAAAGCAATGTGATTTAAATAATTTATTCCCATACTAAAAGCCTTGTTTCTGACAAGCACACTCTCTCCTGCACTCTGGTGCTTTCTGAAATATTTTGTTATGTAAGGAACAAATTACTCCCAAATTTAAGCAGATGTCAACAGCTATTACCCTTGTGAAAGCTGCTTGTGAAAGTGTGGAGAGTGATCTTTAATGTTTTCTCTTTCTAGTGAAGAAGAAATCAAGCAAAAGAAACGTCACTCTGAGGGTCCAGATACTTGCAATTGAATTTAAATAATGAAATAAAATGTCAATATTTTCAGGGAAAATTTGTCTTTAGAAAAAAGCTTTCTTTGCTTCCCAATATATATGGCATTTTGGCTAAATGAGGTTTGTTAATATATTCACTAAGCATAGTCACAGAAACCTTCAAGCAAACCAAGGTTCAGAGTAGCCCCAGGTTTTGTTTTGTTTTGTTTTGTTTTTGTTTTTTTTTAATGACAGAATGGCTGGGTTTAAACAAAACATAGGCAATGAAGCTTCATTTTCACCCAGAAGAGCCTTCCCCACTTGCCTTGTTATGAAACCCTGCTGGCTAAGGAAGCCTCTGGTACAATGACTTCACAGTTATTTTAAGTAGCCCTGGGGAAAGAATGGGGGATGGAATGAACACAAGGTTGGTAAATTCACTTACCCACCTCTGGAGGAGTGGAGCTCTGGACAGGGCCCTGCCTTCTTTACTGGGCAAAAAGTGCAATCCATTAGATTTGGCCTAGGGAAAGGTGGGAGGGGGAGAAAAAGGAAAAAGAGAACACTAAATTGAAAGTATTTCGATTTGTCCATAATTTTTGAAGGAAAACCACAGAATAAGCAATAGAATGTTTTTAAAAAATATTTTTAATGACCATATCACTACTCATTCAACTCCTATTTCAATGCTCTTGCTAAACTGAGCTGAAATATCTATGTAGCTCTTATCATCTGTGCACAGTTGGGGCTGTCAGAAGCATGATGAAGAACACCCTGAGCCAAGCCAAGTTAAAAGCAACAGATTTCACGTTGGGCAACATTTTCTTTTTACCTAGAAAACACTCACATACACTATCTGTGGATCTCTTGATGAGGTGATTTCTTGTAGGAAACTTGCCCATACCATAACTTCCCTGTTGTCTAGCCCTTGGAGAGGATTCCCGTCTTCCCTGCAGTTGCCCCCATATCAGGTCATGAGTGTTGAGCTGCTCTCTAAGTCCCTCCCAGTACATTGGATTAGAGAGGGCAGGACAAGACAAGTGAAATAGACACTTTCTCAAATGTCAGGACCCTGACACAGGAATCATGTAATTTAAAAGTAGCCTCATAAATTTTAGACCCAAGCCATAATACCTAAAGAATAATCTGATACTGTAAATGTCATAATACTTAAAGAAAATGTCTCAGGTAACAGAGAAAACATTTGTCAAATGTATAACATCAAAAATAAATGAAGCATATATGGATTAGTGTGAGTATCCATGCTACAGGGTTTGAGAGAATAACCCCAAATAATTATTTGTTTTTTAATATACAGCAAATTATCCATAACTATTGGTTTTGTGGGATAAATTCTATGACTATTATAACCATAGTAATAACTATTGTATTTCATAAATTCTAAGGTGCAATATTTTATACATGTTTATATCTAACAAATCAGGATGCATCTTACAGTGAATAGTGTATCGTGGTTTTATGGGCATTTTAAAAATTGAGTAGCACATAAAACAACAATGCAGTTTATATTCAGTGGAGTCTTTGCTTTGGTAATATGTGTAATTACCTATGATAGGGAAAAACTTTAGCATGAAACATTCCAACTAAGAAATCATATTCTGAATAACTTACTATATTCAAGGGTTCACTTGGGTTTAGTTGATGAGAAGACAAAATTACATAGAATGCACTCCTGATTTCAGATTGAACAATATAGTAAGGGAGGGTCATAAATAAACAGTTAAATAAATGCAAGATTTAGTGCTATGGGAGCACAGAGGAAAGAGAGACATTCTAATTAAGAGATCAGAGAAGGCCCATGGAGGAGGTGATTTTTGACATGAGTCTTGAAGGACTTCCATGATGCACATTTGATTCGGGTATATATAGGTGTAGAAGGTTGAAGAGGTAGGATTAAGCCTGAAGAAGAAGAGAAGCAAATCTTGGAAATCATTCAAGAAATATCAGAGAATTATGATATAAACTAAATAAGGAAACCAACTGGCAATCCTAGTTTGGGTAGGAGTGGGGGTAAGGGTAGAGTAAAATTCAGATTATTTGAGGCATAGTAAGGTTGAGGTATTTATAGGACATTATAGTGGGCATTTGCCTTTTTTGAATGTCCTTCCCACACAGAGGAATTTCCCCACTTTGTAAGTCTTGTTAGAAAGAGGAGCCTACTACCCAGTACAAAAACAAAAAAAAGCTAAATATTTGCATTCTGACTTTCCTGCTGCTAAGGTACAGTTGGTAGCTGTAGGCCGGCCTTGGCCAAAAAGACATGCCTGTCTTGGGGCTTGAATCTTAAGTCAGTGATTCAAAAATGTAAGGCCAGGGAGAATTCTTTTGGAGGTGATATTAGTGGCAGGATCCAGTATCCATTAGAAATTGCAGTATTCAATATTCAGCATTCAGCAGTACTGTTGTCACCACACTGGTTCTGCTGAATGATTTCATCCAGAGTCCCAACTATGAAACCTCACTATATAAATCTTGCCAGTTTTCCAACTTGGCTTTCCAACTTTCCCAGGAATGTTGAGAGATAGACAATATATTTTTAATCAGTTGCTTTTCTACTTAAATCCGTAAGACGTAGTTTCTATGGTTTGCGAAACAAGAACCCAAGGTGCTACTTACATTAGGAGATGTCTGACAAAGACTTGGAAAAGGAGCACAGAGCACAGGAGGGAAGTTGGACTAGACAAATAAAGAGGGGAATCATTTGACTAGGACCAAAAATTAAAGGTAAGGCAGAAAATACAGATATAGACAGAGAAAAGAGTAAGGAAGGAAATAGTATAGTTTGGGGAAGATGATGCAAGAATACTTTGCATATGTGAGAGGGGAGGGAATAGTCAGAAGGCCATAGAAAGCACCTGTTCTGAGGGCCTACTATGTACTAAACATCTTACACATGCTAGTTTCTTTAATATTTACAAATTTTGAGTTAGGTATTGGTATCCTGACTTTGCAGATGAGGGAAAATGGTATGCATAGACATTTATTAAATAGCTTTTTGAAAGCCCCATAAAAAATACATGGTATAATCAGGATTCAAACTCAGATTTATCTGATTCCAACATCACACTGCCTCCATGCCAGAAGCTTTAGGAAAACACTTTGGTATGGAAACCAAGGATAAGTTGTTAACACAAGAGTTCTCAACTCTGGCTGCACATTGGAGAGATAAGGAAACTGCTGAAGCCTGGATCACATCCCTAGAATTTTCCAAGTTATTGGCGTGAGGTGTAGCCTGGGGATCAGAAGCTTCTCAAGTGATTCCAAAGTGCAGCCAAGGTTGAGAACCACTTTGGTAGGTGCTATTTCATCAGAGAAGTTAAATTCCTTGAAGAGTGAGTGGGAAATTAGGCTAAAGAAACAGCAAGTGATGATGGTGGTACAAAGCTTAAGAACAGTGCAGTGAGGTGGGAAAGGTTTTAAAGACATGAGTTTCAAGTGGATTGAAAAGTAAATTCCAAGTGGACACAAAGAAAGTGAGTGTTCAAGGCTATTCTTAAGTTATAACTATGGAGGTGAAGGGCTGTTGCTAGATACGAGTAGGTCTTAGGAGACTTGTAGGAGAATATGCTTTGAGAAGATAAAGAGCAGTCAGAAAGGCTGAGAAAAAGGGGCCCTTGGTAAGTAAGAATTGCAGATAAAAGGGAGAAGGTTGAACTTCTGGAGAAGATGGAGTCTGGCATTCAAGAGAAGAGAAAAGTTAACCTTCAGAAATGAAAAGGACACTTTCTCATTTAATAAAGAAAGAAAAGATATTTTTGTGTCAGAGTGGACTGAGATAAGTGGTGGGAAAATAATAGGAGGAGCTGGAAGGAAGTGAAAGGGCAAGATCGGAAAATGAGCATAAGGAATGAAATAAAGGAGTGAAAATAAAAGAATTGAGTAGTGTTCACCTAGAACGAGATAAAAGAATTTCAAGAGTAATTATTATTAGGATTACATGACTTTAACAAACAAACTTGAGAGTTTTGAAAAGGTAAGAAAATGGATAAGAGAGTTTACCCTGAGTTGGAGATTGCCCAGACTGACTGGAGGAAGGGTCAAGGGAAGAAAGAACTTTGGGGTGCTACTGAGATCACATACAGATGTACATTTGAAATCTAAGCAAGACTTTTTACACAGACATAAAATGTAGTATATTAAGATTTACATGAGCCTCCACCTCTTAATTGGCAAACAAAATATGCGAAATCCATACTATCATGTTGATATCCAAAAGTGTTCAATGACAGATAATGATGACTCAGAGGAAGAAGCTGTGGTTTCAAATCAAGAAATAATTAGAAGTGATTAGACTATTGGCCAGAGGCCTAAATAATTAATTTGGTAATTCATCTTTCCTGTTTTCAGATAGGCCACATATCAAGTACTGGCTAAAACATACAAATTTAGATATAGGTAAAAATCAGCCCAATAAATACAGAATGCTAATTTCATCAATTATGCCTTTTCTAATTTAACAGGGAAAGGAAGTTTCTCAAATATTGCTCAAGCTGAGACATCTGCTCTCTTCTAATTCAGATCTCTTAAGGTTCAACCTTATGATTGTTTCTAAAACCTCCTCATTCTAGTCACAAACCACTTAACAATCAATGTTATTTATGACAACATTTTATTTTATTTATTTTTTAAGTAAGCTCTATGCCCAGTATGGGGCTTAAACTCAAGACTCTAAGAATAAGAGTTGCATGCTCTACTGACTGAGCCAACAAGGCATCTGTATTTGTGACAACATTTTAAAGAAATGTTCCTCTGGACAACCATGGTGTTGAACGTGGTACTATATGTTCTTTGAAATGCTCTCTTTTGACTTCCAGGGAAGACAGTGGAGTCAGAGGACTCTAAACTTACCTCTTCCCATGGATAAAAGTAGATAACACTCACATCAGTATATATAACCCAGAAAATGACCCAAAGACTGGCAGAAAAAACTCTCCACAGCTAAACAGAGAAGCGACCACATCAAAGTGGGTAGGAAGGACAGAGACATGGTTGGGAGCCAAAGAGACCTGCAGGGCTGTCTGCCAGAAGGAGGGACAGTGCAGGTGCAGAGAGGTTTAGAGAAACAGGTTATTACACTGGGGAACCCACATGGAAAAGATGAATACCCATAACATTTGGCTTTGAAAACCAGAGGGATCAAATTTTGCAAGTTCTTTAAATCAGCTGACTTAAAGCCTGGAACTTTACAAATCAGTGGGCTTAGCTCTGGGAAAACCAGGAGGGTGAGAGGAAACTGAGTCACAGTGCAACAGTGCAGGGAGATACAGCATAGAAACAGCAGTTTGAAAATCACCTGGGTTATTCTGGGGGCCAGGGGTGGAGGATTTGTTTACTAATCACAGATTATGCACTGGAGGGACAGGAATAAGATCCATTTTCTCTTTTTTTTTTTTTTTAATTTTTTATTTTTATAAACATATATTTTTATCCCCAGGGGTACAGGTCTGTGAAT
>NC_081575.1:107534049-107549168 GCF_022355385.1 Mustela nigripes | reverse complement strand
TAGCAATTCAGGGCCTTAAATGATTCAGGATGAAATTTAAGTGAAAAACATTTAAAATATCAGTAACCTCATACTCAAAGTACTTTAATTTGACAAAAAAATTTCTTTAGGGATGAATTTTTCTTTTTAGGACTAAGGGTGACAGATTTTATAGGCAACAAGAAAGAATATTTCAGTAATGGAGTTAAAGTATGAAAAATGTTTTCCAGATCTTCATAAGGTGACTGAGTCTATGAATAGGATACTTTAAAATGAGTAAAAAGTAATGAAGCCATGAGATGTGAATTAAATTTAGAATACATGAAACCAATTGGGCTTTGAGGATCATGGCTCATATTTTTTCCCCCTGCTTTAGCTGAATTTAATGAAGACCTTTGAAATTTTCATACCTCTATCATTCAAAAAGCCTTTCAAAACAAGCTTCACTGTAGAAGAGTGACACCACCGACAAATGGAACTGAGAGAAAATAGAAGTCAAAATAAATCATTTAAGAGTTTGTAGATGCTTCTTTTTAATTTAAGATGAATTTGAAAAAGTTATTAAAGATAGATAGGCAAGGCATTTATAAATAAGAATGTTCTTATATTTTTTAAACTTAATGTCTGATGTCTTCACATCTGCTATTTGATCTTCTAAATGGATGTTTCTTTTCTTTTTTTTGAAGATTTTTAATATTTTATTTATTTATTTATCAGATAGAGAGAGAGCATAGGCAGGGGAAGCAGAAGGTAGAGGGAGAAGAAGGCAGAAGGAGAAGCAGGCTCCCACTGAGCAGGGAGCCCAATAAATGGGACTCTATCACAGGACTCTGGAATCATGAGCTGAGCTGAAGAAGGCAGACACTTAACCGACTGAGCCACCTAGATGACCCTAAATGGATGTTTTTAAGCCTCAGTGTGACTCATAGAAAATCTTGACTGTGGATATTCTTTTAAGACTATACTTCACTAATTTGAAAGTTGGAACTTACAAACTATATAGATTGCTCCCTTGAAGAAAGTAATTGTAAAACATTTTAAGGCTTGGCCTGGGCTCTTTTAATCATTCAAGCAGCTTAAGCGACTTTTGTTTTGGGAGTGTGACACCAATACACAGGCTGGACTGTGTACCTATGCTATGAAGTTGAGAAGGGAGATGAAGAATTTATGAATATATTCTTTCTTTTGAAGTGTCTGTTTTATGTAATAAACATTTGTTTGGGTGTCTATTATGTACCAAACACTAGAAGCCTATGATGAACAAGATAGTCTACCTGAGTTGTTCATAGGCCATGTTGGCCTGCCTCACCCCCAACCTAGATATATAAGCAAAATGATCATCTCTTTTGGTAATCATTGTCTTACTTCTTAATCTTCAACTTAATATGCTTCATGACTCAAACCCATGGCCACAGAGGATTAGGACACAGAGAGACACATGGCTCAGGCTGAGCCAACCAGTCAAATTCTGTTCTGAGAATGGGAGTTAAGACTATGAGTACTAAACTGAATTAAGAATGTGGGGAACTTGGGGGCACCTGGGTGGCTCAGTGGGTTAAGCCTCTGCCTTCGGCTCAGGTCATAATCTCGGGGTCCTGGGATCGAGCCCCGCATCAGGCTCTCTGCTCAACAGGGAGCCTGCTTCCTCCTCCTCTCTCTCTCTCTCTCTCTCTCTCTCTCTCTGCCTACCTCTCTGCCTACTTGTGATCTCTGTCTGTCAAATAAATAAATAAAATCTTTAAAAAAAAAAAGAATGTAGGGAACTTGAACAGAAAGGACATGTAAAATCAGAACTAGAGTCAGCATCTTGGTAATTAAGCTTCTAGAATCAAGCCCCAAATTAATGACCTGACATTGCTTTCCACCAAGACTTCCTGACTTCTCTAATCACGCTACTCCCACAAACAGCTATGCCCATTTAAATCTATGCATTTTTTAATCATTTTTTCTCCCATCACCTTTCCATCCTTCAAGAACAACCTCAATTTATTCTTCTCCTCATATCAGGGAGATCATATGATAGTTGTCTTTCTCTGGAGGGTATGTGCTTTGGTGAGTGCTGTGAAGTGTGTAAACCTGGTGATTCACAGACCTGTACCCCTGGGGATAAAAATATATGTTTATAAAAAATAAAAAATTAAAAAAAAAAAAGGATATCTGTGGTTTTCTAAAAAGACCATTAAAATACTCCTCCCTTCTCCGACTATAAAAAAAAAAAAAAAAAAAAAGAACAACCTCAAGCCCTACTTCTTGACCATTCTGGACAACTTCTTTCTCAGATAACACAATAGTAATGGTAATGATAATTATAATAACAATGGCAATAATAGCCAGCCTTTATTGAGCATATACTATATTGAGGCACTGTTTTAAACTCTATACATATATTACTTAATTTACAATAACCTTGTGTAGCTAGTACAATTTTTTTCTTTTTTAAAGATTTTATTTATTTATTTGACAGACAGAGATCAAAAGTAGGCAGAGAGGCAGGCAGAGAGAGAGGAGGAAGCAGGCTCCATGCTGAGCAGAGAGCCCAATACCAGGACCCTGGAATCATGACCTGAGCTGAAGGCAGAGGCTTTAACCCACTGAGTCACCCAGGTGCCCCATAGCTAGTATAATTATTATCACCATTTTATAGATGGGGAAACGGAGTTAAAGAAAGTGAAGTAATTTGCCCACTAAGAGATTATGCAGTACCTAAAGGCCTTGCATATTAGGTTTCATATACTGTTCCATCTTCATATATGCTATCTCTTTTAATCCTTACAGCAACCATATTTAAATAGGTTTTATTATCCCAATGTTGAAGATGAGAAAACTGAAGCTCAGAGAAGTAAAGAACAGTATTCAAGGTTACACAGAAAGTATGCAGCACTTCAAAAGTAAAACCTAGATTGCATATTTACACTCCCTTGATTCCTAAGCACTAGATCTTAAGATTCTGAGGATCAGGGTTACATGCTATCTTTTGGACACAGGGCCCAAGAAATTATTCAATAAACAGCAACTAAAATGCTCTAAAAACATTTGTTCTAATAAGGGACCTAAAAAGAAATACTGGAATAAGTTAGCCAAAAACAATAACTGATTTTTTTTTGCCTATGATGAAAATGAAAATTATACCTTCCTCTAAAACCATAAAGCTCCTAAAAGTTAATTAGCTTTGTGTTAATATTTTGATGCATCTCTGCACTTCTCTAACTGCAAATTATTATTACATGAGCCATTCTGTCTGTGGCAAAATGAGGAAGGATAGAGCACAGCCCCCAAGATTGCTTACCCTTGAAAGATCTTCAGCTTGATATGTTGCTTCTTGCTTTTTGGCTTATTTCACTAGAATAGAAAGAGAGGAATGATTATTGTGTGGGTGGTTTTGCCTCATTTCCTTGTAGTAGAACCATATTTCATCTACCTATTGAGGGTTGAGAATCCTCTGCTTAGAAAAGGAGGTAAACACAACCCATTTTCAATAGAAAGGAAACAGATCAAGTTATACCTGACATTCAAAGAGCCCAAGGGAGTCTACTCTCCACCAATTAGAACAAGATTGAGGCTAGTTCCTTCCGCAGCTATTCTGAAGAAAGGTTTTGGGGTGAAGTTTTCTGAACCTTCTGTTGTTTTGATGAATGATAGGAAGCCATTGTTGATATCAAGGGATTAGTGGAAATGGAAATGAAATATTGACTCTCAAGTTTGAATAGAACTTGGCAGTCATTTAGGTTTAAATATCTTCCACAACTGGTCATTGCCTACACTTAAGATCATTTCAGAGAATGCTTAGATTCCAGAGTTGGTTCATTCCATCTTTGGGTGGCTCTTGGCATTTTGGGGTGAAACATTTCTTCCTCTCTAGTCTCTCCACAGTAATAAGTTATCACTCTAAGTTTGCCATAACTACATGTACATGATATTTATTACTGTTTTATACTTACATAAAATAATATCATAGTTGTATCTCCTAGGAAGATATTTGACAATTATTTCCCACACATATAAAATTATAATAGGTACTGTTTAGGGACCATGATAATAAGAGTTCATAAACATTACGGGCACCTGGGTGGCTCAGTGGTTTAAGCCTCTGCCTTCAGCTTGGGTCATGACCTCAGGGTCCTGGGATCGAGGCCCATATCGGGGTCTCTGCTCAGTGGGGAGCCTGCCCCCCCATGCCTGCCTCTCTACCTACTTGTGATTTCTGTCAAAATAAATAAATAAAATCTTTTTTAAAAAGAGTTCATAAACATTAGTTATTTATTATTATTGAGCACTTAAAGGGTTTTTGAGGCATAATATTAAGCACATTACAGATACTCATGAAATCCTCACACTCACATTATGGGGTAGATGTTATAATCTCTGTAATGCAGATGAGAAAACTGAGACCCAGAGAAATTCAGTCTTTTTTGGTCATTGAGTTAAACAATAGAGCCACATTTCTTTAGGTCCTAAGTTGGTGCTAAAAAAACAAACAAATGAACGAACAAACACACACTAGTCTGTACCACCTCCCAAATCAAGATACTAGCTCTACAGAAACTTTACATAAACTCTTCTGTTTACTGGAGTTACATCTACTCGTAAGTTATCTACTCGTAAGATGTAACTCCAGTAAGTAAGTATGTAGTATTGGATAGATTAACTGTGTGTGTACTAAATGTTTGTGAATTTAAGTCTAATAGTAGTGAAGTACTTAGAAAAAATAAAAACCTCACATCACAGAAGTAGATATTTCACCAATGCTGCTAGAAATCACTTGGGATGAGTCTTCATTTCATGCCATACTGGTGGACAAGAAAATGTATTGTATGTCAACCACACTTCAATTTTTAAAAAAAGAAAAAAAAAAGAAAATGTCACAATCTTTATGGATGTAGTGACTACCATTTTTTTCAGCTCAAGCACACCCAAATCACTCTTTTCTACTTTCTCTGTGCAGAGGGGCAGTGAAATAATGATTTGACATGAAGTCAGCCCAATATATCCACCCAGAGTGGTGTGTACTCTCAGCATTACAAACAAAGAACAATATCTAAAGGTAAAAGAAAATAAGAAAAAGCTCATGTTCTATCTGATAGCACAAAAACATAATTTAATTTTTTTTGCTAGATTTTTGAAACCCTATTAAATAAGTAATGGTTCATTTTGATGTTGCTTTAGGTATTCTTCCAGCTACTATTAGCATAATCTTGTCTCTACAGAAATCATGTGTTTTAGTTTCCAATTCCACAAGCCTGTAACCAGTGTCATAAGTCAGTTTTTTTAAAATGTGATTACTTATTGTGTTACTGTTTGGACCTCATTTGTAAAAGCTCATTTAATTGTCTGCTGTGATTGTTTGCTTGCAAATACATAATGGCCTACTGAAAACCTTGTAAATTAAGGCAACTTCTTGGCAAAAAAATTACTCTCCAAGGATTTTGCAGATACAGAAAGATTGCCTTTTTTGGTCTGGAGATTATAGGAAAATTCCACCAAAGGTCTCTTCAGAGCTAAGGATTGAGCACAATATCCAAAATATGGTTCATCACCATTGTCTAATGTCTGTGTTGCATCTCACATTCATGAGAAGTCCTGGAATAGAAAGTTGTTCCTGAACCACTTCACACCTATGAAGATGGCTATAATGAAAACAATAGAAAATAACAAGAGTGGGAGTAGATGTGGAGAAATTGTAACCCTTGTGGAAATATAAAATGGTGCAGAGGCTATAAAAAACCATTGGATTGTTCTTCAAAAAGCTAAACATAGAAATTCCACTACTCTGTATAAACTCAAAGGATTTAAAAGCAGAGACTAAAAAAGATACTTATACACTAATGTTCATTACAACATTATCAGCAATAGCCAATAGCCAAAAGGTGGAAACAACCAAAGGGCCATCAACAAACAAATGGATAAACAAAATGCAGTATATCCATATAATGGAATATTATTCAGCCTTGAAAAGGAATGAAGTACTAATACATATTATAACATAGATGAACCTCAAAAACCATTATGTTAAGTGAAACAAGTCAGAAGCAAAAGGAGAAATACTGCATGATTCCACTGTACGAGGTATCTAGTCTAGGCAAATTAATAAGAGCAGAAAGTATATTAGGTTTAACAGGAGATGGAAGAAAATTAGGAGTTATGACTTAATAATTTCAGAGTTTCTCTTTGGAATGATAAAAAACTCTTAGAAATAGATTGTGGCAAAGGCTGCACAATATTGTAAATATAATTTACACTACTCAATTGTACATTTAGAAATGGTTAAAATTTCAATTTTTGTTATTCATACATTTTACCACAGTTTAAAAATAATAATGTAATATATGAAAAACCATAGAATGGGTTAATTCTATGGTGTGTGAATTATATCTCAATAAAGCTGTTAACAAGAAAAAATGCTACTGAATTAACAATGGTAACTGTGATGATGATGACAAAGATAATAATTCTAATAAAAGCAACAACTACCATTTCGCAAGCATCATGTGAGAGTTTTATGGGACTTTACCTCACAAGAGTTCCTTAAATTAAAAATAACAGTATGGTCTCTCTTTTCACATGAGATACAGGGAGTTCAGGTAGCCCATACAACTTGCTGAGGGTCAAGAGCTAATAGTGGTGAAGGTGGGATTTAAATTCAAGATTATCTAAATCCAAAATTTCTTCCCAAACCACCCCACCAGAACTACATCTCTTGAAATTTGCAGTATTTGCTAAAATATATTTCTATAACTCCCCATTTTGGGGAGGGAAAAAAGGACTCTCACTCTTTCACTCTAATAAAGGAAGTCTAATGCCTTCACACGGGCATTTCAAGTTCCAGAATGATGCTGGTCTTGAAACACTACATCTCTTTAAGATAAAATCTGAGTTAGGATAAAAGATGGGGACAACTACGGGCATGGCTGCCTAATCAGAACTAATTAGGGAGGAAGAATGTTGTTGAAATTAAAAACTTGGGTTCTGTTGACAGATTGACTTGGATTTCAATTATCACTCTGCCACCTTCTAGCTGTGTGGCTTAGTGAAAGTCACTAAAAATTTCTGAGACTCAGTTATTTCATCTATAAAATGAAACTAACACCTCTACTTCTTAAGTCTGATGTGAGGATTAAGAACAATAACGTCTGTATAGGTTGGCATTTGGAACATCGTCTGGTGGAGAATCCACACTCAACACATGGAACCTCTTACTGTTACAATATTTGATGGGATGGGAACTTTTGTAAAATGAAGAAGGCAGAAACCATATTAATGAGGTAAGACACAGAAATGAAGATGAGATAAAGTCAATATTAAATGGAAAAACAGGTGTTTTTCTTGTGTTTTGCTCTAAAGAACAGAAAGAAATTAAAGTCCTTCTCCAGAGATACACAGGACTAGAAGAATTCTGAAGTTACTTTTGAGGACTGAAACAAAAACATGGTGGGAGGGCAGTCAGGTGGAAAAGTTGAGGGAACTTGGAGCGGGAGAAAAGAGGCAGCGGTGACAGATACAAAGGTAAATTTGTGTGGACTCTTCAGACTTTATGGTAAAAGTACAAAATTGTTTTATCCCAGCCTCTACACTCATTTTATATTGAAGATAATTTTGTAACTTTATCTCCCCCTGCCCCAATTTTTAATTTTTGGCAATTAACTGTATGTGCATGCCATCCCAGTCATTACAGACAGAACTAAGAGATACCTAAGGGGTTACAAATATTATCATAGTAGAGAGCACCCAGATTCCAAAGATGACTTATTCAAGAGTGAAGAACATATAGCAGGTCTCTTAAAGTCCACCTCATGTCTCCTAGTAAGCTAGGGATGAAATAAAGGGGTTTAGTAAGGACACTGGCAAACTCTATCCTGCCTTACTTTTTAAAATTGCAAATATAACATTTACATATGGGAATACAAATTCAAACCATAGGGGGGGGAACTAAAAGAAAATCTTAATGTTTCTCCTTTCCACCTTTGTGTCACTCCTAATCATAACCTCTAACTGTAATGAGCAGTTTTTATGTTAACCTTTCTGTTGATTATTTCCCTTGCTATAAATCAGTGGTTCTCAAATTGCTGGATATACAAAAATTACCTGAAAATCTTGCTGCTTACTTAAAAAGATTACTGGGCCTCCCACTAAAAGTTCTGGGATATAGCCAAGGAATCTCAATTTATCAAAACTACCAACAGTGGGTTTGATTCAGGTAGTTTATGGGATAAACTTTGAAAGAAAGTAAAATTATAAGAAAAAGAAAAAGACTAAGAAGATTGAACCACACTAAATTCCTGGAAATAAGGCAGGTATGAAGAGAAAAAAATATGGAAAACAAAAACTAGCATTTCCAAGAACTTTGTCTTTCTCTTTTATGTTACAGAAGATTTATTATTTTACTCCAGTCTACTTATTTTATTCAATTTTTCATTTTGACAATAATATTTTGAACCTCTATGTCACTCTTATTTGTACTCGGACTACTCTTTTCTCTTGGCAGGTGAATTTTATTTTGTATATACAGCCTCTTCTCAAATGTCTCTGAAGATACCTCATTAAAAGTTTTAAAAATTTATCTTCTCTGAATTTCTTGATTCTGCTATAGGCTTATTTACTCTGTTCATTCACTTTTGTGCTGTTGGTTTCTCAAAAGTAGGATGATCTTTGGTGTCCTTCCATGGTCCTCCAAGGCCACTTCTTTGGATAAGAGAGCTAACAACCTTCAGTTGTGATTAGGATACCATAAATGGCAGCACTCACTTCAGGGTACAGAAGTGAAGTAGCAGACAAGTGGCCTGGATGCCAACATCATTTCCCTTACCAAACTTCCATGTACATTATATACATTCACAAATATCCTTAGATCTCAAGGCACACATTATACCTAAGTTATCCTTCATCACTGAAGTGTGTATACCCAAATATATGTTTTAAATAGTCTGTCAAATAAATTTAGGGGTTGACTTTCAGGAAAAACTGATTAGATGGTCATTGTATTTAATTCTCAAGAATTAATTTTCTTTTTGTTCATTTGTGCTTAAGTTCTTATTACTCTTCACAAAAATCTTTCAAGCTATTTGTTGTTTTTGTGAGGGTCACCTTGATAATGACTGGTTAATATAATAGAAATTAGAAGATATTTAAAGTATAAGCTATCACAAAATGCTGAACATGAACAGATGGTGAAGGCCTGTCTTAGTTTGGGATATATCAGAAACAGAGTCCAAGTAAAGGATCTGAATGCGAGCAGTTTATTTGAGAAGTGATTCCAGAATGCTCAGTAAGAGAGAGGGGAGACAGGAAAGGGAATTAAAAAACACTAAAGGGTACTACTGTGAGTAGCTGGGACATAATCTTGCTGAAAAAATTTGGGAGATCATGTAAGTTATCCTTTAGGGTTATATACTATACACTCTATTTTTTTATTATGTTATGTTAGTCACCATACAGTATGTCATTAGTTTTTGATGTAGTGTTCCAAGATTCATTGTTTGCGATTAATACCCAGTGCTCCATGCAATATGTGCCCTCCTTAATACCCATCACCAGGCTCACCCATCCCGCCACCACCATACCTTCTAAAACCCTCATTTTGCATACTCTTTAGAGTATTCACTCACTGATACTCTGGTTATCCATTTCCCCTTCATTTTTAAGGCCAAAAGGTTTCCTTTACTTACTTGCAATCTCAGCTATGACTAAGGATGTTTGTAATAGTTTATCCAGATTTTCCAACTGTTATATTGTGGGAGAGTTTTAAGTTTATTTAATTCACCATATTGTCTGTTCCCCCCAAGAATAAATGTTAAGAAAGAGAAAAAAATCAACAAATAAATATTAAAAGATATAAATGTCTTAGAAGAATGCCTAGTATGCTGTAAGTGTTCATTAAATATTAGCAATTGCTAATATCGGAGACAGTAGCAACACAAATCATAGAAATAGTGGAAGAAAAAAAGAGAGAGAGAAATTTATGGGGCTACTCTTGATGCTCCTGAGAGGAAGAACAACAAGGTTTGTCCCAGTGCTGTTCTATTTCATCTTATTCCCACTAAAGTCCCATTCTCTGCACATGTCTCAGTTTGCATCACTGAACTTGAACAACATATATGAATTATGTGAGAAAACATTTTATCTCATTATCAGGTGCTATTAGAACTTCTTTGTGGGAAAATAACAGTTTTATTAAAAAGAGCTTTGCTACCAATGGAGCAAGATGTCGGAGGAGTACCAGACTAAATTGACATCAGGTACCAGGAGTTTAGCTAGGTAGTTATCAAACCATTCCAAGCACCTACAGACTCAACAGGAGATTGAAGCCAAGAAGAGCAGCAATTCTAGGAACAGAAAATTGACCACTTTCTGAAAGGTAGGACGTGTGAAGTGAATTTAAAATGACAGGAAGATAGACCACAGAGGGAGGGCTGGCTCATGCCAGGCAGTGGAGAAGTGGAGCACAAAATCAGAACTTTTACAAGTCTGCTCCATTGAGGGACTTTACTCCACAGGCTAAGTGGGGGTGGAGCCCTCACCGGGACAATGAGGTCTTGGGTCCCGCAGGGTCACAGAAAGATTGGGGGAGTCTGAGTGTGGCAGAGCTCCCAGCTATTGGAGTGGGGAAACTGACTACAGAGACAGAGACAGAGCCAAGGAATAAGCTCTCAGCTCAGGGTTACCTTAAACCATGATCCACAGCACAGTCGGACCACTGCTCCTTGAGCAGGGACACTACAAGGGGCAGATCCCGGGAGATTCACCTTCCTCCGGAGGAGGAGGAGCATCCTAGTAGGAATCAGCATGGTAGGAATTTTCTGGGTATGGAGACTCCAAATGGGGCTGTGCACCAGAGATAGAAATGCTCAGTCACAGGCCAGGTAAGCTCGGAGCATGGCTGGAGACCACGGAGATGGGAGTGATTGAGCGCTTTTCTCTGAGGGCACACTGAGGAGTGGGAACCCTGAGCTCTCAGCTCCTCTGGGACAGAGACTGGGAAGCTGCCATTTGCATTCCCATCCTCCAGAGCTCTACGGAAAGTGTTTAGGGAACGAAAGTGCCCGAGAGCAAACTGAGCAGATTACTTAGTCTATCCTCTGGTGAAGGCAGTGGATTTCCACTTTGGGCAAAGAAATTTGAGAATCACTGCAACAGGCCCCTCCCCCAGAAGATCAGCAAGAACGTCCAGCCAAGACCTAGCTCACAGATCAAGGAGAACAGCAGAACTCCAGAGCTATGGAAAAGCAATGCATCAAATTCATGGCTTTTTGCCCCTGATCTTTTAGTCTTCCAAAGTTAATTTTTTATTTTAATTTTTTTCTTATTCTATTTTTTTTAACTTTTCCTCTTTCCTCTTTCAACGTTTTTTAACTAGTTTATCTTAACAATACCTTTCTAAAAAAATCTTTTTAAACCTTCATTGTTATAGTCATATTGTATCCCTTGATTTTATTTAACCTTATTTTTTGTATTCATATAGGCTTTTTTCTTTAAAATTTTGGGATACAATTTCTTCTAATAGATCAAAATATACCCTAAATCTAGCAAATGGCTTTGTTCTAGTCTCCAGCCTGAACACATTCTCTCCTCTTTTTTTCCTTTTTCCAACCAACTTACTTTAGCAATTCCTTTTTTTTTTAGAATTTTTTAAAATTTTCATCTTTACACTCATATTCCATCCCTTCATCATGTTTACTCATATTTTTGTATATATGTAAGTTTTTCTTTCTTTAAAATTTTGTGAGGTAGTTTCTTCTAAGAGACCAGAATATACCCAAAATCAAGTGGGTGGCTCTGTTCTATTCACCAGTCTAATGTGTGTGTGTGTGTGTGTGTGTATATATATATATATTTCTTTTTAAATTTTTATCCCCCCCCCCTTGTTTCTCTGCCCTGTTTTGGGTCTCTTCTGATTTGGTTAGTGTACGCTTTTCTGGGGTTTTTGCCACCCTTTTAGTATTTTATTCTCCTGTTCATATATTCTTATCAGGATAAAATGACAAGGCAGAAAAACTCACCACAAGAGAAAAAAAACACAAGAGGCAATACCAACAGCTAATCAATATAGACATTGGTAACATGTTAGAACTGGAGTTCAGAATGATGATTCTCAAGGTGCTAGCTGGGCTTGAAAAAGGCATGGAAGATACTAGAGAAACTTCTTCTGGAGAAATAAAATAGCTTTCTGGAGAAATAAAAAACTAAAATCAAACCAAGTTGAAATCAAAAAAGCTATTAATGAGGTTCAATAAAAAATGGAAGCTCTTACTGCTAGGATAAATGAGGCAGAAGAGAGAATTGGTGATACAGAAGACCAAATGATCGAGAATGAAGAAGCTGAGCAAAAGAGAGACAAACAACTACTGGACCATGAGGGGAGAATCTGAGAGATAACTGATAACATAAGATGAAACAATATTAGAATATTTGGGATTCCAGAAGAAGAAAGAGAGAGGGAGATAAAAGGTATACTGGAGTGAATTATAGTAGAGAATTTCTCTAATATGGCAAAGGGAATAAGCATCAAAATCCAGGAGGCACAGAGAAACCCCCTCAAAATCAGTAAAAATAGGCACACACCCCATCATCTAGTAGTAAAACTTACAAGTTCTAATGACAAAGAGAAAACCCTGAAAGCAGCTTGGGACAAGAAGTGTGTAACATTCAATGGTAGAAATATTAGATTGGCAGCAGACTTATCCACAGAGACCTGTCAGGCCAGAGAGAACTGGTATGATATATTCAGAGCACTAAATGAGAAAAATATGCAACCAAGAAAACTATATCCAGGGGTGCCTGGGTGGCTCAGTGGGTTAAGCCTCTGCCTTTGGCTCAGGTCCTGATCTCAGGGTCCTGGGATTGAGCCCCGCATCAGGCTCTCTGCTCAGTGGAGAGGCTGCTTCCCCCCTCTCTCTGCCTGCCTCTCTGCCTACTTGTGATCTCTCTCTCTGTCAAATAAATAAATAAATTTTTTTTTTTTTTTTTTTTTTAAAGAACAGTATATCCAGCTAGGCTATCATTGAAAATAGAAGGAGAGATAAAAAGCTTCCAGGACAAACAAAAAATAAAGGTATTTGCAAACACCAAACCAGCTTGACAGGAAATATTAAAAGGGGTCATCTAAGCAAAGAGAGGGCCTAAAAGTAGTAGACCAGAAAGGAACAGAGACAATATACAGTAACAATCACCTTAGAGGTAATACAATGGCACTAAATTCATATCTTTCAATAGTTACCCTGAATGTAAATGGGCTAAATGCCCTAACAAAAGGACATAGGGTATCAGAATGGATAAAAAAAAAATAAGATCCATCAATATGCTGTCTACAAGAAACTTATTATAGACTGAAAGACACC
The DNA here is from genome assembly GCF_022355385.1 of Mustela nigripes. NCBI lineage: Eukaryota > Metazoa > Chordata > Mammalia > Carnivora > Mustelidae > Mustela > Mustela nigripes. Next base: position 107,535,861 of record NC_081575.1, on the reverse strand, counting down.
TCTATATTTAAAGTGAGGGATGGAAAACAATTTACCATGCTAATGGACATCTAAAGAAAGCTGGGCTGGCAATCCTTATGCCAGATAAACTAGATTTTAAGCCAAAGACTGTAAGAGATGAGGAAGGACACTATATCATACTTAAAGGGTCTTTCCAACAAGAAGATCTAACCATTTTAAACATCTATGCCCCTAACGTGGGAGCAGCCAACTATATAAACCAATTAATAAAAAAATCAAAGAAACACATCGATAATAATATAATAATAGTAGGGGACGTTAACACTCCTCTCACTAAAATAGACAGATCATCCAAGCAAAAAGATCAACAAGGAAATAAAGGCCTTAAATGACACACTGGACCACATGGACATCACAGATACATTCAGAACATTCCATCTCAAAGAAACGGAATACACATTCTTCTCTAGTGCACATGGAACATTCTCCAGAATAGATCACATCCTGGGTCACAAATCAGGTCTCAACTGGTACCAAAAGATTGGGATCATTCCCACATATTTTCAGACCACAGTGCTCTGAAGCTAGAACTCAATCACAAGAGGAAAGTTGGAAAGAACTCAAATACATGGAGGCTAAAGAGCATCCTACTAAAGAATGAATGGGTCAACCAGGAAATTAAAGAACAATTGAAAAAATTCATGGAAACAAATGAACATGAAAATACAACTGTTCCAAATCTGTGGGACATAGCAAAGGCGGTCCTGAGACAAAAGCATATAGCAATATAAGCTTTTCTTAAGAAACAAGAAAGGTCTCGGGGCACCTCGGTGACTCAGTGGGCTTGGGTCATGATCTCAGGGTCCTGGGATCGAGCCCTGCATGGGGCTCTCCGCTCAGCAGGGAGCCTGCTTCCCCCCTCCCTCTCTGCCTCTCTGCCTACTTGTGATCTCTCTCTCTCTCTCTGTCAAATAAATAAATAAAATATTAAAAAAAGAAATAAGAAGGACCTCAAGTACACAGTCTAAACCTAAACATAAAGAAGCTGGGTAAAGAACAGCAAAGAACGCCTAAATCCAGTGGGAGAAGAGAAATAATAAAGATTAGAGCAGAAATGGATGAAATAGAAACCAAAAGAACATTAGAACAAATCAAAGAATCTAGGAGCTGCTTCTATGAAAGAATTAATGAGACTGAAAACCCCCTGGCCAGACTTATCAAAAAGAAAAGAGAAAGGACTCAAATTAATAAAATTATGAATGAAAGAGGAGAGATAACAACCAACACCAAAGAAATATAAACAATTATCAGAACATATTATGAGCAACAATACACAAGCAAATTTGACAATCTGGAAGAAATGGATGCATTCCTAGAGACATATAAACTACCAAAACTGAACCAGAAAGAAATAGAAATCCTGAACAGACCCATAACCAGTAAGGGGATTGAAGCATTCATCAAAAGTCTCCCAACAAGAGCCCAAGGCCAGAAGGATTCCCAGTAGAATTCTACCAAACATTTAAAGAAGAATTAATATATATTCTCCTGAAACTGTTCCCAAAAAAATAGAAATGGAAGGAAAACTTCCAAACTCATTTTATGAGGCCAACATTACCTTGATCCCAAGTACAAAGATCCCATCAAAAAGGAGAATTACAGAAGGGGCATGTGCACCCAAATGTTTATAGCAGCAATATCCACAATAGCCAAACTAAGGAAAGAACATAGATGTCCATCCACAGATGAATGGATAAAGAAGATGTGATATATATATAGAATAGAATACTATGCAGCCATCAAAAGAAATGAAATCTTGCCATTTGCGATGACATGGATGGAACTAGGGGG
>NC_081575.1:107486335-107529049 GCF_022355385.1 Mustela nigripes | reverse complement strand
ATTCACAGACCTGTACCCCTGGGGATAAAAATATATGTTTATAAAAAATAAAAAATTAAAAAAAAATAATTAATTTTAAAAAGGGCTTTGCTAAGCTTACTGTGAGGTAGAAGTAATTCTAAGATTGCTCAAGTTTCATCAGAAATGAGAAAAGTCACTGCATATTAAGTAAGAATAAATTTGAGAATTTCCTGGAGCAAAGATCAAGGAGATAAGGCCCTGACTGTTGGAATGTCTGAAGAAAGATTTTTGAAAGAATCAAAGTGCTGAATGGAGAGTTACTTAAATATCCACAATGTGTTGTAAACTAAAATCCCTCTCTTAACAGTCTCTTTGAAACCCTTAATATAGGTCTCCTTACTCACTAACCATTTTATGTGAATGGAGTTTCAGTTTGAAGGAACTCAAAAAGAACTACCAAGGGATGTTTATATATCTGAATGATAGCAATTCCTTTCTTCCTTGGGAGTAGAAGCCATGAGATACTCTATGAGCTGTCCCTTCTAACTAAAAGATGAAGCAGAGGGTCGCCTGGGTGGCTCAGTGGGTTAAAGCCTCTGCCTTCAGCTCAGGTCATGATCCCAGAGTCCCGGGATCAAGCCCCGCATTGGGTTCTCTGCTCAGCAGGGATCCTGCTTCCCCCACTCTCTCTGCCTGCCTCTCTGCCTACTTGTGATTTCTGTCTGTAAGAATAAATAAAACTTAAAAAATCTTTAAAGGGGCACCTGGGTGGCTCAGCAGGTTAAGCCTCTGCCTTCAGCTCAGGCCGTGATCTCAGTGTCCTGGGATCGAGCCCCAAGTCAGGTTCTCTGTTCTGCAGAGAACCTGCTCCCTGCCCGCCCCCACCCTGCCTACTTGTGATCTCTGTCTGTGAAATAAATAAATAAAATCTTTTTTAAAAATCTTAAAAAAAAAAAGATCAAGCAGAGTGAAAAGGGGCATTCGGGGGGAGAAGTACAGCATGAGCATCTTTCTGGAACCGAGCAGATCAGTGAAGGTAGATTCCAGGGTACAGGGTGGTGGTTAGATCCCAGGCTACATAGTGGTGTTTAGGCAAGAGGTATGACCAGAAGAAATGGTAGGGAACAGACTACGAAGAGCCGTCAGTGCTGTTCCAAGGGTATCAAATTTTTAATAGAGATGATGAGGATTACTGAATAGTTTTCAAGCTCAAAATTGATTCGCATTTAATATTGTGGAAAGACAATTATTAGCATAGTTTTGGATAATGCTTTAGAGGGAAATAAGACCAAAGGCAGTCTAAAAAGCTAATTTGGGACTACTGCAGAGCCTTAGCCTAAGGAGAGTGAGAACCTGGATAAAAGAAAGAGTAGCTGTGCTGAGGGTGATGGGAACAATTTGAGAGCTCTCTATAAGACAGAAATGACTAACTTTGGAAGAGTAATGCATACATTAGGTAGGCTAAACTGTAAATGATGGACCTGAATATATATAATGGTTCAAACAACAAAAAGGTCCATTTCTTGCTTATATTACTGTCCAAGGAAGATGTTCCTTGACAGCTGGAGCATCTTCTTCATTTGGGGATTCTGGAATCTGGGCTCCTGCAATCTTATGGTTCCACTATCCAGTAAAACTTCATGATAGCACAAAGGAAAATAGAGTGTGAAGGGGGAACACAACACATTCATTTTAATAGCTTTGTTCAGGAAATCGCTCATAACACTTCCACACACATTCTATTCACTAGTATATCATGGCCACATCTTACTGTAGTGGATGCTGGGAAATATAGTATAGCTCCATACTGAGGGAAAAAAAAAGAAATGAAGTTTGGAAAATATCTAGAAATCTCAGTATAATCAGTAAGTGAAAGAAAGGATCTTGAACTAATTCTTGATATTCAGATTAACTAGCTGGATGACTATAGGTTTGCTTGGAGAAAGGTGGGGTAATGAGCTCAGTTTGGAACATATTTGAGTCAGAAATAGCTGTGTGGAGATATGCATTATATCTGTCTATGCATCTCCATCCTTAACGATTAGAGATGTACAGCATTGGCAATTATGTTAATTTATTGTTTTATATAAGCTTTTATATAAGCCAACATATATAAGATCTATTTAAATAAAGTCTCCAAAAGCTCTTCCACTAAATCCTTTGTTGGTCTATACTCACAGGCACAGACAGGGAAAACACAACTTAATATTATTCCAAAGCAGGAAGCAAATTGATTTCCAATGAAAGCTAAACAATTATGTTCTATTCAGAACTAAATTATTACATACTGCACAGCCATCCACAGTGGAAAAAAAAAAGACTGGGAGCATTGTCCTGGTGTGGCTGTGCTTGATTTCAAATCAGGGGAGACAAGCAGAGTTGAGATTCTTTGCTTGTTTATTTTTCATAGAACTCCTTTTTAAAATTATGCCCCATATAGCTGAAAGAGGTGAAGAGGAACTATTAAAGTATCTGATGCTTGAGAACAGGCTCACCTCGCTTCAGTTCTGATTCCTTCAAAGTAAATTGTCTCAACACTGGTGTACCTGGGTGGCTTAGTTGGTTAAGTGTCTGTCTCGGCTCAGGTCTTGGGGTTGAGCCCCAACATCCGGCTCCCTGCTCAGTGGGGGGTTTGCTTTTCTCTCTCCCTTCGGTCCTCTCCACCCCACTCCTGTTTTCTTTATCTCTCTCAAATAAATGAATAAAATCTTTTTTAAAAAAATGTAAATTGCCTCAACATGAAATTAATCTCAAGTTATCCAGGAACCATATTCCCCCTGTCTATAAGCCAACCACTAAGATTAATCTGTGTTCTTAGGACAACTTGGTAAATCACTGAGATTTCAGGGTCCTTTCTGACTATCTTGTGGTCTGAAAGTTCTTTGTCACCTCCAGGACAGAGCTTTTTCAATTGAATGATCCAGGTGACTGAATTAATTAAAATATTTCTATCTTTCTTTTCTTTTAACTTTTAAGAACATTATCAAGTGTATATATTTATTATTAATAAACCTGGGTAATAGTACTTAAATTAATATTTTCTGTACCTTTGATGTGTCAGATTTTGTTTCATTATTGTGTGATAACAGCTCAGGATGAGGGTGGGGTGGAAGCATTAAATGACTTAGTGGCATCACCACAAAATTTGCAGTTAAGTGATTCTATGTGTTTCAACATATTCAGTCAGGGTCAGCTGGGATATATAATTCATTAATAAATGCTATAAAACATGCTTAAGAATTGTCCAAAATGTTATCATGTGAAATACAAAACAATAAGACCAAAAAAATCAATTATAAAATGAAAACCCTATGGAAACCTATATATCACAAAATATACTGAAGTACTTGTGAGTGGGGGCAGGTGATAGGGAGAGGGAAAGAGTGTGTATATGACACTTTTTGCCCTTGGGAGAAAAAACTGGCAGTATAATAGTTTGAGTGTTAGAAAAGACCTCAGCACAAACTGCCAAAATGATATAAATAAAAACTCCCCCCTTGCTTTTCTTCACAGAATAAATATTTTTCTATTTGTACCAATGAAAACCCCAGACACTAAGCAGCTAGCCAATCTGTATTTACTTCTCCCTGATATGTAACCTGTCTTTCCCCTAACTCTTACTCCACAGGGGAGCCAGAGATCTACAAACAGCCTAAGATGAAATTATCATTATTATGGCTTTTGCATGCAGAGTTGTGGCTTGGTCCCATAATTCCAAGGACTAAACCCATAGAGACAAAAAAGATTAGCAAAGGCTCTTTGCCACTCTAGCTGCAGGAGTCCACTTGCAGGGCTTCTCCACTGACTAACCCCCATGGAAACCCAGTGCCAGATCCTGTAACACTACAAAACACAAGGTTGCATGACATACTTCTTTATGTGGATGCCAGATGGAGCTGCCAGTAGGGGAAAGCGACCAGATCTTGAATCTATGTTTCTTCTAGGGTTTGAGGGAAAAAGGAAAACCCATCGCATGTCGATTAATAACATGCCCTCTGTCCTTGCCCTTCTCCCTCATTGGGAGTTCACTACTCCAATTAATTTCTACCTCAATTAATATTCATCAAGTGTCCACAGTAAGCTAGGCCCAGCTGGGGGTGGGGGACCAAATAAGGACAATCACTCCCTCTGTCCATATTTCTAGTGTGGACTGTATTAATCAATATGGAAATTTATAGCACCCCTACTGACCTTGAATAGCTGGTCTTCATGATCTCTTCAGAAGTAATTATTAGGCCATCTGCCTTATGTAGAGATATATGACCCTAGAGGAATTCCAGTGCAAGTAAGAGGTACATCTGTCTGATACATCTGCCTTTGTCTGTGCCAAGGACCTTTTTATAGAGGTTTCTGTAGTAAGATGTTTAGAGGATGTCAACAAAGTACAATCCTCACTACAGACAAAAATGTACATTTTATTTTCCTTTGCAAAAAAAGAAGAGTAATAATGTTGACTTTCTGAATGTATTCAGCCAGTAGTTTCAGATGAATCAGTTTACACACATATACACAAAAAGAGGCATAAAGACATAATCCAGTGTTCCCAGTTCTCTATGGAACAAAGCTGAGTTGTTAAAGGATTTCTAAATGTGAAGTGATGACAATTTTCTAAGTTTCCTTTGCTCTGAAATTTATTGCTTAATATTTCTCAGTGGCAGGCACGGTCAGTGGTAGTTTCATGTATACTTTTCAAGATAGCACAGCAAACCTGAATTAGTACTAGTCTGTTACCTTTAGAGCTATCTATGTATGCAAATAAGCTTTTACCTGAATTTTCTATATTTGAAAACTCACCCACTCACAGGTAGATATGAAGATTGCTATGTAAGTTCTCAACAAGTTGGAGACATTTTTTTTAATTTTTTTATTTTTTATAAACATATATTTTTATCCCCAGGGTTACAGGTCTGTGAATCACCAGGTTTACACGCTTCACAGCACTCACCAATGCACATACCCTCCCCAATGTCCATAATCCCACCCCCTTTTCCCAACCCCCCTCCCCCCAGCAACCCTCAGTTTGTTTTGTGAGATTAAGAGTCACTTATGGTTTGTCTCCCTCCCAATTCCATCTTGTTTCATTGATTCTTCTTCTACCCATTTAAGCCTCCATGTTGCATTTTTAAGGCTATTCTGAATGATTCTAAATTATTAGTTTTGGCTTAAAAGAAGTAATAAAAATTGTACAGTCTCCATGGGAAATTAATTTTGTTACCTTTTTTAGTAATAAAAGCAAAACTCTCTGGGATCTAGAGTTTTGCTAGTACCTTCCAAAATGTTCATTGTTTATTCTGATTATTTCAAATTGAAGGTAAAATGTTTGCAATACCAACACCCCTTCTTCACAGTAAATGGGCACCTCAATTTACCTTGAATAGCATATAATAGTATTCTAAGCTGGAGCCTTGCATAAGCTGGGGAGAGTATCTATATGGGTTCAGCTCAGCCTTCAGTTAAAAGGAAGCAGTGAACTCCTGATGACCAGAAAGAGAGGACAACCAGGGGATAAACAACCTCTCCTATTATTCCCACCTTCCTATTTCATGCAGGTGCTTCCTACTGACCAAGTGGGGAGCCAAAGGACAAGGGAGCCTACTGAGATAGTCTGCAGAGGTCAGTAGCAGGCAGAGTGATATAAGGATATGGGATAAAAAGGGGAACATATAAAACATTCAGCCTAGGGATGCCTGGTGGCTCAGTTGGCTAAGCCACTGCGTCTGGCTCAGGTCATGATCCTAGGGTCCTGGGATTGAGTCCCACATTGAGGTCCTTGCTCAGTGGGGAGCCTGCTTCTCTCTCTTCCTCTGCATGCCACTCTGCCTGCTTGTGCACGCTCTCTGACAAATAAAATCTTAAAAAAAAAAAAAAACCTCAGCCTAGACCCTGCTTCATTGTTGGATGTTTTTGTACTCTGCTCTGATGTTAATGAGAAGATCTCTTTACATCACAATATGAAAGGCAAGAATAATACAACATGTAGTGCACTATGAATACAATAATTTAAGTAAACTATGTAATAAATAGTGTATTGTGAATGCAACCATCTATAGTTATGACATACTACTTGTTTTCTGAAAATTCAGCATACCAGAGTTATACTGGCTCCAGAGGTCAAAGATATTTACCAATAACATATGGGAGATGCATGAAGTGAAATAATCTGTTGTAGGAGATTAATGTGAAGTTATGAGTCATACTAACATATTTTGAGAAACTTAAATACATTTATAACTTAATCTTTAATTTCTTTTTATTTTTCCCAAAGTTTCCCTGCATATGAAGTAATTATAACTTGAATTTAATGCATTGTTCAAATCAACACAACTGGTTTAGTCCTGAATACAAAAAGTCATAATACGACAGAAATGTTCACTTAACTCTAGATCACAGAGTTACCTGAATAATCAAATAAATATTCCATTGGAAATTTTTCCTTTTTCCTTCCTTTTCTATATAAATGATTACAAATACCATCTATATACATTATTTCTGCTGCATTAATGACTTTTGGACTAAACATACTCAACTAAGTCATGATGTATGGGCTAATTTACTTCTAAGCTTCTGTCTCTCTCTTCCATTTCTAGAGGCATCTCTGGGTAAGTAACATTTTGAATAACTCATTCACCAGTTGGCTCTTCCACTACTGTAAGACCTCCATTAGTATCTGTTGATTCCCATTTCCTGTTGTAGAATGGAATAAGGGGTCTCCATATATAAATGCCCAGCTATCCCTTGAAGTCCTGTTCATTGTAATAAATACTTCAGTCTTCTCTGAAGAGTGCTAACTCTTCAAATACTCCTCAAGCAGAGCATTTGGCTGTTAATGTGATCCTACCCAGGGAGTATTTAATGGCTGACCAAGGAGCCAGCCCTCCTGACTGATTCACTCTGCCAATCTACCACTGAAACTCCTCACAGCAGTCTGTTTGTACATGGAGGCAAAGCCCAGATGTTAGGTGGCAAGGACTTTGTAGTCCTTTAAAGAGCCTTTTTTTTTTTACTACCACTGCTCACCTATACAGACTTTTTGGACATATTCTTCTAAATAATCTCCTCACACCATGAAATTTTAATACCACAGAATCACTATATAGCTGTTTATATACTTTTTGACCTTTTGCAAGGTCACAAATCATTATAGGATATAAGGGTTTTTTACCCCAACAAGAACAAGTATGTACCTCCTTGGAAGTAATGATCACTTCCATTGAGAAGGCAAGCTTTATTTGGAGAACTTGAAGACTTCCAAAGTATAAGATACAGGTTTACTGATTTCTACTTTATCTGGAAGTGAAGGAAGAAGAGTGAAGGATAATGGTGGAAAAGAGATGAAAATAAAGGACTACCATTACTTTGACCTAAGGTCCTAATCAATCAATCAATGAGAGATTTACTAAGTCCTGACTGTGCTGTATAGGTATGCATATATAAAAGAAACAGGATAGGGGTGCCTAGGTGGCACAGTTGGTTAAGTGACTGAGTTAATTTTAGCTCAGGTCTTGATCTTAGGATTGTGAACTCAAGCCCCAAATTGGGCTACACACTGGGTGTGAAGTCTACTTAAAAAGAAAAAGGGGGCACCTGGGTGGCATAGCCAGTTCAGCATCTGACTCTTGATTTTGGCCCAGGTAATGATCTCAGGGCTGTGAAATCTTACCCCATGTTGTGCTCTGGGTTCAGTGGGGAGTCTGCTTGAGATTCTCTCTCCCTTTCCCTCTGCCCTCTCTCCTGCCCCCCTAAAATAAATAAATCTTTAAAATAAATAAATAAAAATATAAAAAATTAAAGATCTAAAATACAATTTTAAAATGTTCCATTCTTTAAATATCTATTTCGTACATACTCACACTGACCATCTTCTGATTGCCCCATATACTTGCCAATAATTTCAACACAATTAAATATAAAAAAATAAAGACTTCATTTTCTGGAAGGCACTTCTGAAAAAATACTTCTCTATATACAATTATACTTACAAAGATGTGAGAAATCACAAAAATACAATGAAAACTCAGCCGTAGTCACTTTCTAGAGTCAGAGGAAGGAATGCATGAATGGCTTTCAAACCAGGAGCTTCTAGGTTTCATGCCAACCCAGGAAAAAGTAAATTGCTACACCAGCAATAAAATTCCCTTCATAATTATCTCCTAACTTCTATTTCATATTTCTTCCCATAGTAGCATACTCCTGTGGTGATGTGGTTTAGAAATGTCTGGTGATGACCACCCAATATGTAAGTAATTCAGTCCATATGCCATTTGGAGAGAAAACTGATGCATGGGGTCATATTTATTATAATGTCATCTTCACTCAAAAAATAATTCAGCCTCTACTACACGGTGCTGGAGACATAAATGGCCTCAGACCTCATTGGTCTGGTTTTCTACAAATATTAAAACATGCAGAGACATGCTCAGAAAAAAAATGAGAAAATACAGACACTAAATGCAGATATAACTATATAGACATGTACCTGAGGTATGTGTGTATGGGTGTGTGTGTGTGTGTGCCTTTAGTGAGTATGCATATATATGTATATATGTTCAGGATCACTTCCATTTCCCTTCCCCAGTTGCTTCCCACAATTCACTCCCTATTCTCCACATTCTTTGTATCCTGGGAGACTGACCTATGTAAATTATATCAATGGATTTCCTCACACTCTGGCCTCCTGTTAGGTTCAGACAATGGGAAGAGCACCAGCAGAAGATCAGAGGGCAGTAAAAGAGAAAGGCCTGGATATTTATTTCTTTGACTCCTCGTGAGGTCACTATGGTTGGCCATATCCTCAGCTAGAAATCACAATTTCTCTCAATTCATCTTTCTCTCCAGGTTCCAGTTACTGTTCTTTTCCTTATCCCTTCAGTGGTGAAAGCACTTTATTGTGACCATCTCCTGAGATATTCTACTAACCTTTTGATTTCCCTATACCCTGTCTACAACTTACCAATAGTATCTTTATTAAACTCTTTTCAGATTATCCAATCTGAATGCTATCTGTTTCTAGCAAAGACCCTACTTAATACAATATGCCCTGATAACTCACAAAGATTAATAGTGTTCTTGCAGTCTATTACACCATACTGGACTTTACAAAATCATACTTATTTGGTCATAATCTAGGTCTATTAGACTATAAGATTTTCAAGAGCAGTTATCATACCACACACATGGTTGTAACATTTGCAGGCCTAAATAGATCCTGTTCATAGTTGGCACCCAACAATTATTGTGAGGAATTGAATTGAATTAAAATACAACATAGCTATTCCTAGGCTATGATCTTGAATGAACAAGATAAACATTATCTTAATCATGACATAAAAATCACATGATCCTAAAGAATGGAGGAATGTTAACTTGCTAAACATAATACCCATTTTAATGTCTTCTTCATGCAGAAATAAATGGTGTTTAAGGGTATAAATACAACTTGCTGTGTAATTACATTAATCAGAGAGTGCCTCTTCTGTTGGTTCCTTTGCTGTTGCCATGGTAGCAACCACATATTTGCAAGTAGAGAGCATACATAGAACCCATTCTTAATTACACATGTAGCACTACATTTCAGAGAACACAATAGGTATGGAGGTCATGGAATACGTGGAAAGGAGATATGATGAAAAAGAGATTTGCTCTCTAGTTTTTCTATCTCTTGGTTATTCCTAAACCCTTTATTAGTATGACTCCCTGTTACCCTTTCTCTTTCACTGCAGTAAAAAGGCCTCTGCAGCCACCCACCAAATTATAATCCTCTACTCCTGGAATGATCCAGAACTATCTCTGATAAAAATGTCAGTAGGAAATTAAGTCCTGTCATAACAAAAATAGAGTGGAGTGAGTGTCCAGTGACAATTTTCTAAGAAAAGTGACACTATCTTTGTCTTTTTTCATATCATAGCAAAGCATCAGAAGCCCTCCTTTCTAAATAGTTTGTATTACTAAGAATTTTTTTGTGCTTAAATACCTTGTATGGCTGTGCACTTTGAATAATAATGTTTGCTATTTACAAGGATATTGCCAAGATTAATTATTGCACATTTTAAACAAACCAAAAAAGCAAAATACTGAGTTTAAAAAGAAATTTTTCAATCAAAAGTTTTCATTATATCTAGGCTTAATGATACCTTCTCTTTTTCTTCTTCTATTTCTTGGTATTCCTTAAGGAAGATAACATTCTTTGGAGGAACAAGAGGTAGTCAGTCTTTCCTTAATCCTAATTAAGTCTTTCCAAAGAAGAACCATATACTAATTCAATCTAGTTGAAAAACTTTTATGTATTTTAAAGATTTTATTTATTTATTTGAGATAGAGCAAGATAAAGAGGAAAAGTGGTGGGGGGGCAGAGGAAGAGGAGGAAGCAGGCGTTCACTGAGCAGGGAGCCCCATGCAAGGCTTGGTTCCAGGACACTGAGATCATGACCTGAGCTGAAGGCAGACACTCAACTGACTGAGCCACCCAAGTGTCCCAACTTTCATTTATTTTAAATAGTCCCACAGTTTAATCACATATTTTAATATTACTTTTGGCTAATAAAAACTAGTCTTATATGGGCAATAAATTGTCATTGTGCAAAAACCGATTTGTTTTTGCCTCCTTTTGGACTTCATCTCATCACCATTGATCATTTATTTATCCTTTTTATCAGCATGTTGCTAACTACTAATCATGAACTTAACACTTTGCCAGACTCAAAGGATAACTGAAATGAACAACCTAACTCTCTAAAAGTTCCTATCTAAAGAAAGACATGAACAAAAAGTCAACTTCAAGCCAGCTGTTTATGGCCTATGAAAGTCTTAGTGGGAACCACTTAGCTCCGCTCCCTGTATTCAGTCATCTCCTAGCAGCTATCCCCAAGATAGTTCTCATGGAAAGGGCAAAGAAAGAAAAGAACAGGAAGTACATAAGGGCTCCTGAGGTCTAAGCTTTAAACCGGCCCACTGTATCCTGTTGACCATGGCACATCACAAGGCCAGCTCAGATTAAAGGGATAATTATAGTGGGTTCCACCTCTTGAAGAAGGATAAGCTAAGTAATGATGCAAAAGTTGTGGATGCAGGGAGGAGTGGACAAATGGGGCCATTTTTTCAATAGTACCAAATGCACTGCAAGACAACAAATCCAACCTAACAGGAATTGGAAAAGGCTGAATATAATCTTAAAACCTGAGTAGGATTTACCACAATAATATGCATTGAAAGACAAATTAATACTTAGATACTATAAAGGAGTCCAAAATATACAATTGAGTTTCCTTGTTACATTTAAGTGTCTCCTTGCTACACTTTCCACTTAGCTACATCTCTAAAAAATAAAGTAAGACCTTTTTACCCTGAGTTTTAGCTAAATTAAATTCTGATTAAAGTCAATTCAGGTCTTATATTCTTACAACCACTTCAATACATAAAAATTCTTATCTGTCAACAACTGGAGAGCTACAAATATTTCAGAGACAAATTTAAAGTGAATGCCTCCTAAGTATTTCTTTGCTGAACAAATCAATTAATTAATTAAGGGATGAATGAAATAACTTTCAAAGACTTTAAAACTTCATTAGGTCAGCCAGGCAATACCAACAAAGATTATGCCACAAACAGCAGTCCAAACTGGGAAGCCTCTTTAACTCCATAAGCTTGAGACTGATTTTCCTCTCCCATCAAGAGAAACTGAACAGGCCAACCTTGGGAAATCCCATCCTCTCAGGCGGCAGCAGCCGCAAAGACCAATGGGAGTTTTGGTGGTACTAGATAAACTGAGCAGATCAAACAACTGTAAAATCTCTGAAAATTAAACTGCCATTAGAACTGAAGACCACAAAAGTTGACCAATACCTGTATGCCAAATCGAAAGAGGAGGAGTACCTACTAACATATAAAGATTTAAGTAGTATTCTGAGTTTCTGAACATAATAACAAAATGTACAGCATAGTATAAAAAAACGACCATAATTCCAAGAAGCAAGAAATCGCAACTTAAATGAGAAAAGACAGACAGCTAACACCAACACAAGGATGAGTCAGACGTTCGAGTTATCAGAGAAAGATGTTAAAGCAACCTTAAAAAATCTTCAACAATCAATTATACTTTCTTTTTCAAAAAATGCAAAACTCTCAGCCAAGATCCAAAAGTTAAAAATTACCAAATATAGGTATAAAACTAATAAATGTAATATTTTTTTTTACAAACCTTTTGGGGGCAGTTTAATAGTAAAGTTGAGTGACATGGAATAAAAGCAGCGAACATGAGGTCAGAGCAATAGAATTCACCTAATATGAAAATAGAAAAATGAACAGAATCTCAGAAACTTGTGAGATAATGACAAAATATTCAGTACTGTTATTATCAGAGTCACAGAAAAGGAAAAGAAAAATAATGGGCTGAAATAGTGTAAGAAAAAATAATAGCTGAAAATTTTCCCATTTTGGCATAAGACACCAAGCTATAGATTTAGGAAATTCAGTAATATTCAAGTAGGATGAATTAAAATATATTTACACAAAGATACATCATGTTTAAACTTCTAGAAACTAGAGACAAAAAAAGTCTCTTGAAAATAAACAAAAAGAAACAAAAATTTACCTATATAGGACCACCAGTTAAAATCAATTAAAATTCAAAGAAAAAACTATAAAATCCAGAAGGAAGTGGCATTTTCCACATTATACAAGAAAAGAACTTTCTTTTTTTTTTATAAGATTTTATTTATTTATTTGACAGAGAGAGATCACAAGTAGGCAGAGAGGCAGGCAGAGAGAGAGAGAAAGGAGGAAGTGGGCTCCCTGCTGAGCAGAGAGCCCAATGCGGGACTCAATCCCAGGACCCTGAGATCACGACCCGAGCCGAAGGCTGTGGCTTAACCCACTGAGCCACCCAGGCGCCCAGAAAAGAACTTTCAATTTCAAATTCTATATTGGTGAAAGTATCCTTCAAGAATAAAAGGAAATACAAATATTCTCAGATAAAGGAAAACTATAAGGATTTCTCATTAGTAAATCTACCCTTATAGAATGGCTAAAGGAATTGTTTCAAACAAAAAAAGAAATTATAAAAGAAGGAATATTAGAGAATCAGGAAGAAAGAAAAATGGAAAGAACAAAAATATACTTATACAAATAGACTTATACACTTATATAAATAGACTATACATTTTGTAAATCATATATGATATTATATGAAATGAAAATTATAATATGATCTGATACTCAAGACAATGGTATTTAAAAATGGAGAGAGTAAATGGAATGATAAATGGAACAATAAATGGAAGTATGGTTTTATATTTCACTAGAAGTGATAAAATGTTAATACCAGTAGATATCACATACATGCACACTCTAATACATACATACTCCAATATCCACATAAATTGCTATAAAAACTAAAAATACACATTGAAAATGCTATAAATAAAACAAGATGAAATTCTAAGAAATATTCAAGTAACCCACAGGAAGGCAGGAAAGAGAAAGCAAGAACTAGTAAAAACAAACAGAAAAAAATAATAAAAAGGAATACTTAAGCTCTAAAATATCAGTAATTACCTTAAATGTACATGGTCTAAATAAACTGAAGAAAAGACAGATTGGGAGAATAGCTAAAAAACATGACCTAACTGTATGTTATTTCTAAGAAACTGACACCAAATTCAATAACACAGGTGGGTTGAAAGTAAAAAGATGGTACAAGATATAACATGAAAACATCAAAAACAAGCAGAAAGAGTGATATGCATATTAGACAAAGTACACTTCAAAGCAAACAAAACTACAAAAGAGAAAAAGGAAAACTACATAATGACAAAATGATTACTAAACCAGCAAAATGATACTACTTGTGTATATATCAAACAAAATCATAATATATGAAGCAAAACTAATAGAGCTGAAAAGAAAAACAGACAAATTCAAAATTATAGCTGGGTGCTCCCTTTCAACAACAGATAGAACTAGTATAGGGAATAATCAAGTATGTAGGAAATCTGTACAACACATTCAACAAACAGGATCTAATTGACATATATAGACTATTCCATCTAACAACAGCAGAATACTCCATTTTTTCAAGCACACAGGTAATATTTAGCAGATACACTATATCCTGGGCAAAAAAACAGCCCTCAATAAATTTCAAAGAAGTGAAATCATACAGACTGTTCTCCCACTATATCAGAATCAAACTGGATAACAGAAGGACAACAGGAAAATATCTAAATGTATAGAAATTAAAAACACATTTTGAAATAATCCATGGGTCTAAGAGGAAGTTCAAAAATATTTGAAAATCGATAAAACCTAATTAAAGTGAAAATGCAACATATTAAAATACATAGGACGCAGCTAAAGTAATGTTGGGAGGGAAATTTATAGTATGAAATGCTTATGATAGAAAAGAAGAAAAGTGGCAAATCACTTAATCTACATTCCCACTGCAAGAAGCTAAGAAAGTAAGAACAATTTAAACCCAATGCTGGTTGTTTCCCCAGCCACTGAGGAAAACAATTGGAGATTCTTCACAATGTTAAAAATAAAACTATCTTACAACCCAGCAATTGCACTACTAGATATTTACACAGAGGATACAAAAATACAGATTTGAAGGGGCACATGCACCTGATGTTTATAGGAGCATTATCAACAACAGCCAAATGATGCAAAAAGCCAAAATGTCCACTGATTGATGAATGGATAAAGAAGATGAAGTAAAGAAGATGAAGTGGCGGGGGTGTGGGAGGTTGGGGTACCAGGTGGTGGGTATTATAGAGGGCATGGATTGCATGGAGCACTGGGTATGGTGAAAAAATAATGAATACTGTTTTTCTGAAAATAAATAAATTGAAAAAATTTAAAAAAAAAGAAGATGTGGTATATATATACAATGGAATATCACTCAGCCATCAAAAAAATGAAATCTTGCCATTTGCACCAACAACATAGATGGAGCTAGATTGTATTACACTAAGCAGAGTAAGTCAGTTAGAGAAAGACAAATACCATATGATTTCACTCATATGTGGAATTCAAGAAGCAAAATAAATGAACATAGGAAGGGGGGAAAGAGAGGGAAGTAAACCATAAGAAACTTTTAACTATACAGAACAAACTGAGGGTTGATGGAGGAGAGGTAGATGCAGGGTGGTTTAAATGGGTGATGGATATTAAGGAGGGCACTTGTTGTATTGACCACTGGGTGTTATATGTAAGTGATGAATCACAAAATTCTATTTCTGAAACCAATATTACACTATATATTAACTAAATAGAATTTAAATAAAATTGGAAGAAAAATTGTTAGGGGTGCCTGGGTGGCTCAGTCATTAAGCGTCTGCCTTCAGCTCAGGTCATGATCCCAGGGTCCTGGGATCGAGCCCCACATTGGGCTTCCTGCTTGGCAGGAAGCCTGCTTCTCCCTCTCCCACTCCCCTGCTTGTGTTCCCTCTCTCAGTATCTCTCTCTGTCAAATAAATAAATAAAATTTTTTAAAAAATAAAATAAAATAACGTTTTTATTATTTTAAAGATTTTATTTATTTATTTGACAAAGAGAGATCACAAGCAGGCAGAGAGGCAGGAAGAGAGAGAGAAGGGAAAGCAGGCTCCCCACTGAGCAGAGAGCCCAATGAGGGACTCCATCCCAGGACCCTGAGGTCATGATCCAAGCTGAAGGCAGTGGCCCAACCCACTGAGCCACCCAAGCACCCCTAAAAAAGTTATTTTATTATTAGAAAAAATAAACCGGATGCAATCCAAAGGTACAAATAATAAGCATAAGAGGAGAAAATAATGAAGGCAGAAATAAGAAACAAAAGAGAAAATGAAATAATGAAACAAAGAGCTGGTTCTTTGAAAAAATCAAAACTGATAACTAGGAAGACTGACAAAAAGGAAAAACATAATCATGAGTATCAGGAATAAAAGAGAAACTATCAGTAGAGATCATGAAGCCATTAAAATAATAAGTGCATAATACTGTTATGAGTTACACTGTGCTCCCCCCAAAAAGATATGTTTAAATCCTAACCCCACTGTCTCAGAATGAGACCTTTTTTGGAAATATGATCTTTACAGAGGTAATCAACTAAAATGGGATCATTATGATGGGCTCTACTCCAATATGAATGGTAGCCTTATAAAAAGGACAAATTTGGACTTTGAGAAGGATACACCAAAACAGAGGATAATATGAAGAGGCACAGGGAAAATGTCATGTGAAGAGGAAGTCAGAGACTGGAATTATGCTACCATAAGCCAAGGAACAAGGGGGCTATTAGAGCAAGAAGAATAAAGGAAGGATCTCTCTCCCACACGTCTTAGGATCATGGCCTAGCCCGTACCTTGATTTTAGACTTAGCATCCAGTAGAAGACAATAAATTTCTGTTTTTCTAAGTCACCCAATTTGTAATAATTTATTATGGCAGATATAGGAAATCCATAGAAATATGAAGAACTTCATGCTCATAAATGTGACAACTTAGAAGAAAGGAATTTATTCCTGCCAAAACTCAATTACGACAAAATAATCTGAATTGTCCTACTCAGGAAACTGAATCTATAATTTAGAAGACCCTGAAAAATAAATCTCTGGGCCCATAGTTGCACAGGAGAATTGTGTGGAATACTAAACAGATTTAATATCAATTTTACACAAACACTTCCAGATACTTATTCCAGATAACAAAACAGGGGATACTTCCCAATTCATTCTGTGATACCACTTCACTCTTACACCAAAACAAATATAATACAGTACCAAAACAAAAGTTACAGAAGAACATCTCTTACAAACTCACATATAAAATTCTCAACAATACATATTAGCAAATCAAATCCAAACATGTATACAAAGACTTATATACCATGACCAAGTAGCAATTGTTCCAGTAATAGAAGAGTGGTTTAATATTTGAAAATCAACATAATATACTTTATAAACAGACTAAAGGAAAAAAGTAATATGATCATATCAATCATTATAGGGGAAAAAAGCACATGAAAAATCCAATATTCATTCATAATAAAAGCCCTCAGCAATCTAGGAATAGAGGGAAATTGCCTCAACTTGTAAAAGAACATCTAAATAATAACTACAGCTAACATCACACTTCATGGAGAAAGATTGGAGGCTTTCTCTCTGAGGCTAGTAATAAGTGAATAATGTCTGTTCTCACCATTCTTATTCAAAATAACTTGAAGTTATTTAGAGTCACTGCAATAAGGCCAAAATAATAGACCTGGCAAGCCAGAAAAGAATGGCAAGACATATTCAGGGTATTAAATGAGAAGAACATGCAGCCAAAAATTCTTTATCTGTCAAGGCTGTCATTCAGAATGGATGGAGTTATAAGGAGCTCCAGGACGACCAGAGACTAAAAGAGTATGTGACCACTAAGCTGGTCCTGCAAGAAATATTAAGCAGGGGTGGTTCTATAAAAGGAGAAAGACCTCAAGAGTGACATAGAACAGAAATACATATAGATAATCTATAGAAACAAGGGCTTCACAGGCAACATGATGACAATAAAATCTTATCTTTCAATAATCACTCTCAACATGAAGAGCCTAAATACTCCCATAAAATGGTACAGGGTTGCAGATTGCAGAAAAAGACAGGACCCATCCATATGCTGTCTACAAGAGACTCATTTTGAACCTAAAGCTATATACAGACTGAAATTAAAGGGATGGAGAACCATCTTTCATGCCAACAGACCTCAAAAGAAAGCTGGGATAGCAATTCTCATATTACATAAATTAGATTTTAAGCTAAAGACTATAGTTAGATATACAGAAGGGCACTATATCATTCTTATTAAGGTGTCTAGCCAATAAGAGGATCTAACATTTGTAAATATCTATGCCCCCAACATGGGAGCAGCCAACTATATATAAGGCAACAATTAACCAAAATAAAGAGACATAGTGATAATATCATAATACATTATTAACAGAAGGAGACCTCAACACTCCCCTCTCAGCAACAGATAGATCATCTAAGCATAAAATCAACAAAGAAACAAGAGCTTTGAATGACACACTGGACAATATAGACCTCATAGATATATACAGAACATTCCATGGTAAAACAACAGAATACTTATTCTTCTCAAGTGCACATGGAGCTTTCTCCAGCGTAGACCACATACTGGGTCACAAATGGGTCTCAACCAATACCAAAAGACTAAGATTATTCCCTGCATATTCTTAGACTACAATGCTTTGAAAACTGGAAATCAAACATAAGAAAAAAATTGGAAGAAAGTCAAACACTTGGAAACTAAAGACCATCCTGCTTAAGAATGTTTGGGTCAATCAGGAAATCAAAGAAGAACTTAAACAATTCATGGAAACCAATGAGAATGAAGATTCATTGGTCCAAAACCTATAGGATATGGCAAAGGTGGTCCTAAGGGGGGAATATATATTCATCCAAGCCTCACTCAGAAAAATAGGAAAATCCCGAATTCACCAACTAAACTTAGAGCTTGAAGTTGAGAATAAACAATAAATGAAGTCTAAGCCATGCATGAGAAGAGAAATAATTAAGATTAGAGCAAAGATTAATGAATTAGAGACCAGAAATACAGTAGAGCAGATCAATGAAACTAGAAGCTATTTCTTTGAAAGAATTAAGAAGATCAATAAACCACTGGCCAGACTTATCCAAAAGAAAAGAAAAACCAAATTAATAAAATTACAAATTAAAGGCAAAAGATCACAACTAACACCAAGGATATAAAAACAACTACCAGAAATTATTATCAACAACTATATGCCAAGAAATTAAGCAGCCTGGAAGGAATGGATGCATTCCTGGAAACCTATAAACTACCAAGACTGAAATAGGAAGCAATTGACAACCTGAATAGAACAAAAACCAGTAACGAGATAGAAGTAGTGATCAAAAACCTCCCAAAAAACAAGAGTCCAGGACCTGATGGATTCCCTGGGGAATTCTACCAAACAGTCAAAGAAATAATACCTATTTTCCTGAAGCTGTTTCAAAAAATAGAAGGAAAACTTCAAGATTCTTTCTATGAAGCCAACATTACCTTGATCCCAAAACCAAGCAAAGACTCCATCAAAAAAGGAGAATTTCAGACCAACATCCCTGATGAATATGGATGCCAAAATTCTCAACAAGATCCTAGCTAATAGGATCCAACAGTACATTAAAAGGATTACCCACCACAACCAGATGGGATTTATCCTTATGATGCAAGGGTAGTTCAACATTAACAAATCAATCAATGTGATAGAACACACAAATAAGGAAGAGTCAAGAACCATGGTCCTCTCAATTGATGAAGAAACAGCATTTGACAAAATACAGCATTGTTTCCTGATTAAAACTCTTCAGATTGGGGACACCTGGGTGGCTCAGTAGGTTAAGCTTCTGCCTTCGGCTCAAGTCATGATCTCAGGGTCCTGGATTGAGCTCCACATCAGGCTCTCTGCTCAGCAGGGGGCCTTCTTCCCCACCCCCCGCCTGCCTCTCTGCCTACTTGTGATCTCTATCTGTCAAATAAATAAGTAAAACCTTAAAAAAACTCTTCAGAGTGTAGGGATAGAGAGAAGACTTCTTAATTTCATAAAATCCATCTATGAAAAACCAACAGCAAGTATCATTCTCAATGGGGAAAGGCTGAGAGCCTTTCCCTTAAGATCAGGAACATGACAAGGATGCACACTCTTGCCACTATTGTTCAACATAGTACTAGAAGTCCTAGCAACAGCACTCAGACAACAAAAAGAAAAACAGGTTTTCGAATTGGCAAAGAAGTCAAACTCTCTCTTTTTGCAGATGACATGATACTTTATGTGGAAAACCCAAAAGACTCCACCCTTAAATTAGTAGAACTCATACAACAATTCAGTAATGTGGCAGGATACAAAATTAATGCACAGAAATCAGCTGTTTTCTTATACACTAACAATGTAACTGTGGAAAGAGAAATTCAGGAATCAATTCCATTTACAATAATATCAAAAAACATAACATACCTAGGAATAAACCTAACTAAAGAGGTAAAGGATCTATATTCTAGGAACTACAGAACACTCACGAAAGAAATTGAAGAAGACACAAAAAGATGGAAAAACATTCCATGCTCATGGATCAGAAGAATATACATTGTTAAAATGTCTATGCTGCCCAGAGCAATCTATACTTTCAATGCCATTCCAATCAAAATATTAACAGTATTTTTCAAAGTGCTAGAACAAACAATCCTAAAATGTATATGGAACCAGAAAAGACCCCGAATTGCTAAGGATATGTTGAAGAAGAAAAACAAATCTGGGGGCATCACGTTGCCTGATTTCAAGCTATATTACAAAGCTGCCATCACCAAGATAGCATGGTACTGGCACAAAATCAGACACATGGACTGGTGGAACAAAATAGAGAGCCCAGATATGGACCCTCAACTCTATGGTCAACTAATCTTCGACAAAGCAGGAAAAAATATCCAATGGAAAAAACTCAGTCTTTTCAATAAATTGTTCTGGGAAAATTGGATGGCTATATACAGAAGAATGGAACTTGACCATTCTGTTACACCATACACAAAGATAAACTTAAAATGGATGAAAGACCTCAGCGTGAGACAGGAATCCATCAAAGTCCTAGAGGAGAACATAGGCAGTAAGTTCTTTGACATTAGATACAGCAACTTCTTAAAAGACACATCTCCAAAGGCAAGGGAAACAAAAACGAAAATGAACTCTAGGGACTTCATCAGTATAAAAAGCTTCTACACAGCAAAGGAAACAGTCAACAAAACAAAGACACAACCCACGGGATGGGAGAAGATCTTGCTCCTCTTCCCCGTGGTACTGGGATTTTTAAAAAAGCTCCCCAGTGATTCCAAGGTACAGCCAATGTTAAGGCCTACTGCACTAAACAAAACCGAAAACACAGCTCTGTCACCAATCATATTTAACTGGATAGTTAAGGTAAATTATTTGCAAGATAATTTTCTCAAAGCAAAAAGCAATTCTGTCAGCATAACAAAATATTCTTCACAGCTGTAGCTAATAATACACAGTTTATTCCTGACTATTGATAATAACTCATTTTATCAAGAAAATTTTGGTCAAAGAACTAGGATGTATAACATATTCTATCATTTTTTAAAAATCTGACATGGACTAATCAAATGCAATAAAAACAGGTACTTCAAATTGTCAATGACTTGCTAAAGTTCCATTATTATGCTATAATTCTAAGTATGCATATTTCTAACTGCTAAAACTTTTATGGGAATATTTTATGCTGAGCGCTTAGGCAGGGTTAGACAGGATAGCAAATAGTATCATGGCTTTCTTCAAGCTATTTATATTATTGACATAATAATAAAAGCATTTTTTTGCTTTTGTCTCATTACCCATATCTGTTTCAGTTTAAAGGTTAGTCATATTATTAGCTAAGTAAAATCTTCTTTATACAGGATGTCTAAAACAAAGGTCATTCCAAATAAGGAAGTGTTATAGTTGTGATGTATGCAATTCTACTTCATTTCACCCCATATTAAAACACTGAAAGCTAACCCCCTATAAATCTATGCTGCTCATAATTTAGTTTGAAACAAACAGCACAGGCATCACTTGGAATTTTGTTAGAAATGCAGTGTCAGGCCCCTCTCACACCTACAGATTCAGAATTTTTTTTTTTAAATAAAGATTATTTATTTATTTAACAGAAAGATAGAGAGCACAAGTAACCAGTGCAGCAGGCAGAGGGAAAGGGAGAAGCAGGCTCCCCACTGAGTAGGGAACCTGATGTGGGACTCAATCCCAGGACTCTGGGACCATGGCCTGAGCCAAAGACAGCTGCTTAACCGACTGAGCCACCCAGGTGCCCCCAGACTCAGAATTTGCTTTAACAAGATCCCCAAATGATGTACACTAAGGTTCACATGACCACTTTGGATGATTTGTATTCACATGAAAGTCTGCATGACCACCTTGCCAAATTCTCTAAATTTACCAAATTACCAAAAGCATGGTTTAAGGAACAGTGTTGAATTTATCTAATTAATATATTCAATACCCATATTCTCCTTAGCAGCATTTTTAAGTAATGTATAGCTAGTCAAATGGTCAGGGTCATTGAACAGCATAGTCTATTAATCTATTTTTATCAATATATTTAAAAGGAATAAAACTGAATAAAATGAAGTTATTTAAATATATTCTCAAATGTAAAAATATTAATAATAAAGGATATATTCATAAGCATATACATTTAATGTATATTCTTAGTCTTTGAAAACAAATAATATTTTTGGTAAATTTCTAAATTTGGAAAAGTGGCCATTTGGTGAAATGGTCATTTATCAAATTAAGTTTTAGAACAAATGGTATTTGGTACATTGATTTCCAGTGATCAGCCTCTCCCAGTGGATAATACCTAGCATGGCAAATCTACCAGTATTTGAACTATACTTTTTTTTCACTGTGGTTTTAAAACCATATAAGTAAGCTGATTAATAATTAGACAATATTAAGTAGTATTAAGAGCAGATGTGGGTTGGAGTACACAATTCACTCCCTGTATGATCTTTTTTTTTTAAAAGATTTTATGTATTTATTTGACAGAGAAATCACAAGTAGATGGAGAGGCAGGCAGAGAGAGAGAGAGGGAAGCAGGCTCCCTGCTGAGCAGAGAGCCCGATGCGGGACTCAATCCCAGGACCCCGAGATCATGACCTGAGCCAAAGGCAGCGGCTTAACCCACTGAGTCACCCAGGCGCCCTTCCCTGTATGATCTTGATTAAATTATTTGACTCTCTAAGATGTTTCCCTGTCCACAGGACTCTTGTGTAATCAACAATAATACAGAAGTCCCTAGTGTGTATTATTCTCAAGTTTTTATTTAAATTCCAGTTGGTTAACATACAATATAATATTAGTTTCAGGTGTGGAATTTAGTGACTCATTACTTCCATACAATACCCAGTGCTCACCCCAAGTGCCCTTCTTAATTCCTATCACCTATTTAACACATCCTTTTGCCAAACTCCCCCCCTACAGCAACACTCAGTTTCTACTCTATAGTTCAAAGTCTGTTTCCTGGTTTGCCACTCGTGGTTTTTTCCCCCTACGTTCATCTGTTTTGCTGCTTAGATTTCACAAATGAGTGAAATCATATGATATTTGTCTTTTTCTGACTGACTTATATCACTTAGCATAATACTCTCTAGCTCTATTCATGTCATTTCAAATGGCAAGATTTCAATCTTTTTGATGGTTGAGGGATATTCTATTTTATATATATACCATATCTTTATCCATTCATCAGTCGAAGGACATTTGTGTTCTTTGCATAATTTGGCTATTATTGATAATGTTGCTATAAACATTGAGGTGCATGTGCCCCTTCAAATCTGTATTTTTATATCCTTTGGGTAAATACCTAGTAGTGAAATTACTGGGTCATAGGGTAGTTCTATTTTTTTTTAAGTAATTCTTATTTATTTATTTATTTGACAGACGGAGATCACAAGTAGGCAGAGAGGCAGGCAGAGAGAGAGAGGAGGAAGCAGGCTCCTTGCTGAGCAAAGAGCCCGATGTGGGGCTCGATCCCCAGACCCTGGGATCATGACCTGAGCCGAAGGCAGAGGCTTTAACCCACTGAGCCACCCAGGTTTCCCTAGTACTATTTTTAACATTGTGAGGAACCTCCATGCTGTTTTCCCGAGTGGCTACACCAGTTTGCATTCCCACAGTGTAAGAGGCAGTTACACCAGAGTGCAGGAGCATGAGATTTGAAACAAAGCAGGCTAAACGGTCAGTGTCTGGTATAGCCACCCTCAGGAGGTGTCTCTGTACCTATGCTGAGGGGCAGGGGAAAGAAATGGTGCCCACCAGCAGCTTTGTCCCTGGAGAGGTGTGTCTGTGAACACTATCTCTCACAGATTAAAGAAGAATGAACAGTCTCTCTCTGTGTGCCTTACACAATCCTCAGATTGTGCCATTTGCCTCAGGGTTGCTTGCCTGCCTTCTCTCCAGTAGTAGGACAGTGCCCTCTGGGTTCTATCCCAGCCAAGCCCAGGGACCTCTAAATCTCCAGTCTTTGAGACCTACTGGTTGCAAAAACACCAAATTAGGCTCTCTCATTATCCCAGTCAATGATTTTGGGGAAGTATTCTCTTTGTGCGTATCCCTTTGTGTGTGCTCTACTCTTTCTAACATTTCTAACAGTTCTCTGCAGGCAGGGCTCCCTCCCTTCTGCAGCACCCTCCAAACACATCTCCACACTTCCTACCTTTCCTGAGGCACCCTCTTCTCTCTCTCTAATTTTACAGTTTGTTCTGTCAGTCCTCAGGCCAATTTCTTGGGTATTCAGAATAACATCTAGCTATGTTTGATACATAAGGCAAGCCTAGGGTCCTCCTACTGTGCCACCACCTTAGCTCTCCTTGTGCGTATTATTAATAATACACAAATCCCATATTAATCACTCACTAATTCTTATTTTAATCATTCTGTCATCAAAATATTTTGTTTTCAGATGAAGAAAATAAAGTGAGCAAAAGTCACACTGATATGCTTTATTTTATTTCCCAACATGGAGAAATGCTTGAATATCCACTTTCCCAGAAAAAATACTGACAAAGATGATTGATGACCTGGGTCTTTTATCTTGTTTTTAATTTCTTTAGCTTGTATCTATGATCCCTGTTCCAGATGCAACATCTCTTTTCTCAGAGACTGTCAGTCATTCTAGGATACAGAAGACAGTGCTGCTTGCTTTTAGTACCCTCAGCACCCAATGACAATCTCCTACAGAATCTTAGAAAACAGAAGAATGGTACCAAAAGAGATAAATGATTTGAGGCCAATGGTGTGACTAAGGTATGAATGGAGTACAAAAAAATCCTCAGAAAACTTCCATGTCTAACTCAAATGAGAGATAATTTTACTAGCTCTCATGTAGTTTAATAGAAAAGAATTCAAGCAGATAGGACGATTCAAGTTATCCATAACAATATATACTATAACCAATTCATTACTTGTGTTTTCTTAGATGGGAAAAAAGTGAAATGAGATTTCCTATCATGGGAAAAAAAAATTCTTACTCACTTTTAGATAGCAAATGATATGTTAAGATCAGCTCTGGTATTAGTTTTGAATTAAAAGTAAATTATGTAGGCTCAGTGAACTGACTGATAGTCTGTGTTAACGTAATGCTTATACAATGTGCTACATCAAAGGCAGAGAGCAGAATTACTAAGTCATGTTTACTCTTTGCTGGGTACTTTACACAGTTATATCATTTACCACAACTCTGTGAGGTAGATGTTCGATCACTAATAAGAAATTAAGATTGAGGTTAAATGACTTGCCCAAGAACACACAGCTGGAAAATGCAAAACTGAGGTCAAATGCCAGGTCTCACTACCACTCAAGTTCAGGCTTTTCATAATGCTCTATGCAACTCTCAGTGCCTAAATTACATTGGAGAAAGCCCATATGATTTGTCATGGAAAGAGGTGCAATCATTATGACTTTTGGGCCATTGACAACTAATATTATGATCAAGTGAATTATTTTACCTCTATTTCCTTATTTATAATATTAAGAGTTAGATTAGAAGGTTGTTAAGGCCTTCTGTCACTTCCAAAAGAATGTTATGTTATGTTACCTGGTACACAGAACACAGTTTCATATACATGCCTTGCTCATTAAATTCA
Organism: Mustela nigripes; assembly: GCF_022355385.1. Classification (NCBI taxonomy): domain Eukaryota; kingdom Metazoa; phylum Chordata; class Mammalia; order Carnivora; family Mustelidae; genus Mustela; species Mustela nigripes. The sequence goes on along the minus strand of NC_081575.1, from coordinate 107,503,388 downwards.
TTCATTTAAAAATTCAATCTATTTAAAAATATATTTCACAACTATATTTATTAAATATTCACATTGTTTTCCCACATTGTTTCCATACCAATACTGTTTGTGCCCAAGGGATATTTTTTTAATGTTTAGGAAAACACCAACATAGATGAAGTCTGCCCCTGACTTAGTCTTTAGCTATAAATACACAAATAGTTATTTATGGGGAGTTGGGTTGCTTACAAATCCCAGGATTAATGAAATATACATCCTAGTACTAATAATGAAGCTGAAATTTCTTCTCGAATAATTATAGTAATAATAATAACTACCATTTATTCCAGGTCTCTTTGGGGGAAGATGCTTTGTGTTCATCACATCATTTTCATGCCTTGTATATCAAATTCTTTTTGTAATATTTTATAAATATTGATTCAGCATAAGAATTTGATAAGGGTAATCAGGTACAGAAGGTAGGAAGTTTTCCAGTCTCAAAATGTGCAACAGATTCTGTCTTGTTCAGTGCCAAGTCAAGGCAGAAGCATGAGCTGCATTATGATGACAAACGATACGTCTATTTGTCAATGCTTTATGTCCACTGGAAATTCTCTACTGGTTCAATTGTAAAATTCTCATACATTTAATAGATGCATTTTGCCAGTGATATATAAAAAATTAACAGTTTGTTTAATCCCTACTCAGTTGAACCCCCAAAACCACAGCCCTAAGTAAATTCATTTCTAAGGAACAGACAGCCTTGGAATCAAGTGAAGAGAGTCCCTATTGGATTATGTCAAAATATTTTAAGCTTGAAGCTGCCACGACATTCCCTTGATGAAACAGCAATCAGCCAGTTCCTGCCAAAAAGGAAAAGAATGAGTTGCATGCAACAACCAACATAGCATTAAACGCCATACATGGTAGAACTGATAGATTTGCTACTCAGAGTCAGCACAATGAACTACATACCTTGGTTAATAAATTTCAGGTCTTCAAATAATAATTAGAGTTGATTGAATGTAACAAAAATGGATACTCTGGTTATGAAACTGACGGCAGCTAAAAGAGGGTTTTTTAAAAATTCTCTTTGGGGAAAAATCATGAAAAGGAGGACATAATGTAGAAAAGTTTCTTTTAACAAAAACATTTCTTTCTTTTCAATGGAAAATATGCTACAGTGTGCTCTTATACAACTTGAACATATTTCTCTTCTGTTTACCAAAATAATGGCCATTTGTACAGGGCCAGTTTAATATCTAAACAAAGTAGGCAACAGCTTGTCTCGCCCTTCCAAACCATGCTCCCACCAACCTAATTAGGGGCTTGAAATTGCACTAATTCTCCCTTTGAGATAAGAAATGTTATGTTCCACGAAATGCCTAACATAAATTAAAAAGGTTAAAATATAAACTCATCAACAGTCTTTAGCCCATAGACTCAAATAAATTAATGTGTTAAATTTTTACAGTAAGACATAGAACATAGAACAACTAATTCTGACAAGAGAAGGGTAAACAACATATGAGGCTATGTCCAAAGGTTGCAATCTAGAACAGTAGAATTTAATGGAGAGACTCTGGCAGACACTCTGGACCTATATTCCCACTGGTAAAAGAGAAGAATAAAGAGGGAGAAAGAAGGAAGATGGATGTGAACTGTGCCTGTATTTCAATTTTGCCTTAGGGAAGCACTGGTAATTTTGTTTGGATGTATCCATATCACTAGATTCTGCTTTGCATATTTAAACTTTCTCATTTAAAAATGATGGCCTTTCTAATTTTTCAGAGTGAGATACAGTATGAATAACCCATCCTTATATTACAGTATGGTTATGTAGGTACCTGGGGAGCTGCTGGTCCAGAACAGATGGGAAGAAAAATGGTATAGCCTCTGTTTAAGAAGAAGCAATAAGGGGCACCTGGGTGGCTCAGTCTTTAAGCATCTGCCTTTAGTTCAGGTCATGAACCCAGGGTCCTGGGTTCGAGCTCCACATCAGGCTGCCTGCTGCCTGTTTGTTGGAAGGCCTGCTTCTCCTTCTCCCATTCCCTCTACCTGTGTTCCCTCTCTCGCTATGTTTCTCTCTGTCAAATAAATAAAATCTTTTTTATAAAAGAAGATATAAAGATAAGCATTGGCAGTAGAAGTCTTATTTTCTCCTGTCATTCAAGGGCACAAATGTTAATGCCTTTAAAATCTCTTCAGCAAGCCTTTGGGGCTCTCTATGAGCAGTTTTTGGTGGCACACCACTGGGAACCAGGAAAGACAGATCAGATTCAGTCCTTGCTCTTAAAAGTTTTTCCCACAGAGGACTTTGATATGTCACTAAAGACACAGAGCATTTGTCAGTTGATTACAGCTATTTTAAGCTCACCTAAAGGGTCTTGCTTCATTCTAACATAAAGGTTTATTTGGTGTGCTTGGCTTTGAGTAGTTTTCTACTATAGGTGAAACAAAGTGACCTGTTTTAGCCATGGTTGCTTTTACCAGGGCACTCTGACAAAACACAAGAAATTATGCTGGGAAAAATCATGTATTGTGGGAAAAAGTATGAAAGGTGGCAAACAAGGGACAGTCAGAAATGTACCAAGATTAGGAGGAAAAGATAGTTACTATCTTTTTTCAAAAAACAAAAATCCACAAGTCATGAAAATATGAGTTTTACAGAATATCTCCTGTATTTTGACTTAGATCAACAACAGTTATATCATTAATTTAAAAGACACCTCCTCAGAGTGAGTGAGAACCCAGGATCTCAACAGTCCATGGTATAGAGCCTATGGCCTCCAGAACAAAAGGTCTTCCACAGTGATAACAATGTGGGTTTTATCTGGTGCACATGAACTAAGGGTAGAGAATTTGCGAGATATATGGAATTACTAGCTCTATATATTTTTTTTCCAATTGTTTTTCAATCTTCTTGAACTAAGAATGTCAGTAAAGAGGTTTGGCCATTTCTTTGTCTCATGTAGAATTAGAATGCAGTATTTGTCAATATGGAGATTACTAGCCTAGAAAATGCCCTTGGTGTGAAGAACATTTCAGGTAACCATATGCTACTTTTATCCACTATGCATTTCCCTTTTTACAAGCCCTTTTGTCAAGGACTGACTTTTAATAGATAGTAGGGAGGGAGCTGCTTTACTACATACAAAACCTAACCCAGAAGCAAGTAATTTGTGAGTGGTTTAGCAACACGTTCGTTTCCCCATGATCATGCTTTTGTGTGACTGGTGAGTGGACAGCCCCCTTTTGGGCTAAGCCTCTTTTGGGAGGGGGGGCTCTCCATACTGGATCTGGCCAACTGGCAGGCAGGGATGGTGGGGGACAGCTTTGATGTCAACAGAGGCCCCAAGGCACTGCCTTACCATTCATTCTGCTTGGATGGGATTCTAACTTAGAGGTGTTCAGTCATAATCCCACAGATGATTTTATCCATGATTTAATTTAGTTACATTAAATCTTTCTGGAAGAACTTAGAAAAGGAAGGAAAGAATAAAAAGAGAAAATGAAGATGAGAGGAAAGGAGTTTGGTTAAAAAAAAAAGAAAATGAAGATGAGAGGAAAGGAGTTTGGTTTATAGAAAGGGAGGAAGGCTGTGGTATTAACAGCTTAACCATTTTACCTATTTTTCAATACTGTAATTTTAGCTGGGAAGAGGAGGTTAACTAAACACAAGAGAACAAGAGAAGATTTCCAATGAAAAATAGTGTCCTAAACCAAAAAAGAAAATGGATTCTTACTCTCCAATGTTAAAAAGAACTGCCCAGTCTCCTACTTCATTTGCAGTTGACCCATGTCATAGATTAGTTCCTAGAAGCAAAGCCCGAGATACAACTCTTGTGTAAGTAATTTATTGAGGGACTGCTCTCAAAAGGATCCTGTAAAAGAATAAAGGCATAAAGACAGAGCAGAGGGAAAGCAAAGGGCAGATGTGGTGTCGGCTTGAGACTAACTTCAACTTGATCTCCCGGTGAGTTCCAAACCTTGCATTTCACATCAAGACATGATGGCCAGATTTTGGTACCTCAGTTTCAGTCAGTCATTGCCTGCAGACTGTCCTATGACCCACAGGAAGGGGTACTGCCTTCCCAGGGAAAGCAGTTCCCCTCTCTCAAGGTCAGCTGTTTCCACAGAAGGTTGTAGTTGTGAGCCTTTAGCAGCTTACATTCACAACAGCTAGCAAATGGATGGATCAGTTCAGTAAGCGGGATCTGAGTGAGGCAGCACCTACTACTATCCCTTTAACTCCAAAACCAGAAAGTTAGATGATGTTAAGGGTTTAGAGCAGTAAAAACAACCTTATCATAGGAATCGTTTTGTACTAGTGCTGTCATCTAATTTCCAGGGATCTTACTTGAGTCCTTTTATGGAAAGGTTTCTGAGAAAATTATAGGAGCTATAATATAATATGGCATTTTTCCCACTAGCCATACCTCTGCAGTTCATGCTTTAGAAGAGATTCCTAATTATAGTCTCACAAGTATAATCTTAAAAAGTATAATATAGTTTAAAACCACACTCCAAAAGCCCTAAAAGAGGAAAACTCAATAAGGTTATGAAATTATGCTTTGAGATCCCTTTTATACCAAGCTGTAAGAGCAAAATATTTTATTTTGTTCTGTTGTCTAATAGATTTTATTCTTGATATAGGGGTTATGTATTTATTATACCTGGTTTATATCATTTAACAAGATGCTAAAACTAAGATTTTGATTTGATTCCTCTCTCTCAGCCCATTTACTAACAATTCTGGGCCTTTTGATGAGAGATCTATTACCCCCATTCATTCTTCCCAATGGGTAGTTGTCACTAATTTCACACCTTCTCTACCTTTACTTTCTTTTATTTGACATATAAAATGTAAAGAAAAAAATGTTACATGACTATGAGGAAGGCATGAGTAAGACAAACTTAACTGAGTTGATCCCCCTTCTCAATTCTTAATAATCTCAGATATTTGTTCTCATGTTTTACTTAATTTATAATATATTTTAATTTAAAAAGAACACTAATAGTACATTTTGGTCTGAAGTGATCCCTCTCCTGAAATGCCAGATGCTAACTGTAATTCTGTCTTTAAAACAAAAACCCTGAATGTTTAATAAAAATGAGAACTAGTTGGCATTCTACTCTTAACCAGCTAGCCTAGGAAAAGAGGCCTTTGCATAAAAGTAGTGTGGTAGGCAAACTTCTAAGATGATCCCAAATTATCCCTGCCTCCTCCACACTCTTGTGTAATCCTTTCCCCCTTGAGAGTGGGCTGGACCTAGTGACTCACTTCTAATGAACAGAATATAACAAAAGCAACAGTATGGCTCTTCTCAGATCAGGCTTCATAAAGATTCTAGCTTTCCCTTTATCATTCTCTTGCTTGTTTTCAGAGAAGACTGCTACCATGTTGTGAAATACTCTATTGAGAAGCTTATATGACAAGGAACCAAAGGAGGCCCCTGGCCAACTGCCAGGGAAGAACTAAGTCTTCAGTCCAATGACAAGAAACTAAATCCAAGATTGCTGGGAAGACAGAAGAATAGGAGGACCCTAAGCTCACCTCATCTCATGGGTACAACTAGATAACACTCACATCAGTGTAAACAATCCAGAAAATGACCCAAAGACTGGCAGAACAAACTTCCCAACTAAATGTAGAGAAGAAGATGCACTTAAGAGGGTAAGAAAGATGGAGATGCACTCAAGAGCCAAACAGACCTGTGGGGCTACCTGCAGAAGGGAGGGACACACTGACACAGAGAGGGAAGAGAAACAGACTGTTCTACTGGGGGAGCCTGCATGGAGAAGACGAATCCCCGTAACATTTGGCTTTGAAAACCGGGAAGCCAAATTTCATAAGTTTTTACAACCAATGAAACTTAAAACCTGGAATTTTAAAAATTATGAGGGGTACCTGGGTGGCTCAGTTGGTTAAGCCTCCAATTCTAGATTTCAGCTCAAGTCATAATCTTGGGGTTATGAGATCAAGCCCAGTATCAGGCCACACACTCAGCAGGGGGTCTGCTTGAGATTCTCTACGTTTCCCACTATCTTTCCTTGTGCTCTCTCTCTCCTCTCTCTCTCAAAAACAAACAAATAAATCTTTAAATAAAATTAGTGGACTTTGCTCTGGGAGAGCTCAGAGGGTAAGAGGAAACTGAGTCCCCACTCTTACACAGACAGCAAAACAAACAGTCCACAGAGAAAGAGCACTGAAGCATCAATTTGAAAAACACCTGGGGCATGTGAAAGTGAGAGTTAACTCATCTCAGAGATCACTGTGGGACTTTTCCAGGAACAAAGGAGCTGGCAGACACCATTTCTCTCCCCTGTTCCCCAGCATAAACATGCAGCCCCCTGCAGGAAACACTGCAGCAACTACACTCCCCACCTAACTTGCTGACACTGCTCTGTGGGTATTTTGGTGGATCTGTCCCCCTCCAGCTAGGCCTGTCTCGGGTCTGGCTATGAAGGTCCCATCCCCCAGAGGACGTGCACACAAACCTTGCAAACACTGTGTGTCTCACCCCATGCGCCTTTTGAATCAACCTCCTCCCAATAGGCTCTTGACTAAAAATCATCAAAAGGAGTACCACAAGCCTGGTGGTGTACAATCAGCCCCAAGAGTTGCAGAACCACCCCAAAGAGAATTCTTCCCTTGGGAGAAGAAAGATAATTATACACACCAGTCAGACTGCAGCCCCAGCAATGGGCTGAGAGCAGATAGCTAGTCTGACTATAGGCTCTGCCCAGCTATGAAAGCGTTTCAGGGAACAACACAAGGAGAGTGCCTTGCAGTTTGGTGCTACTGTGTCTTGCACATGCCTGGTTTGATTCAACTCTAGCCCAAGGCAGCCCCAGACTGATCCACTAACCAAATAAGGACTAAACTTTGCCAACAACAGGCAAAGAAAGCCACTTCAGGTGAGGGAACAGAAGGAAAAAGTGGCTCAGCCACAACAGCAAGGCATATAACACACATAAGAGACACCTCTGAAGTGCCAAGTTCCAGTGAAGAGGGGACACTGAACTGCAAGGCACTACAGGATCTCTTCTTCATTAGGCTGCTATTTTTAAGGCCAGAAATGTAGCTGACTCTACTGACATGCAGAAAAAACACAAGGAGAATTAAGTCAAAATGATGAGACAGTGGAACATGCCCCAAGTGAAAGAGGAAAATATTACAGCAAAATGCCTAAGTGAATTGGAGATAAGGAGTATGCTTGATAGAGAATGACAAGTAATGATCTGAAAGGTAATCACTGAAAAGAGTGGAGGACCGCAGTGACTCCCTTAATGAAGAGATTAAAAAAAAATAAGAGATGGAGAACACAATAAATGAAATTAAAAATACACTAGATGGAGGGATACCTATGTTTCAGTCAATTAAAGAGCCAGCTCTTGGAGCGCCTGGGTGGCTCAGTAGGTTAAAGCCTCTGCCTTCGGCTCAGGTAATGGTCTCAGGGTCCTGGGTTCGAGCCCCATATCGGGCTCTCTGCTCAGTGGGGAGCCTACTTCCTCTTCTCTCCCTGCCTACCTCTCTGACTACTTGTAATCTCAGTCTATCAAATAAATAAATAAAATCTTTAAAAAAAATAAAAATGAAGAGCCAGCTCTTGATTTTAGCTCAGTTCATGATCTCAGGGTCCTGGGATCAATGCCCATATTGTGCTCCATGCTCAGTGGGGAGTGTCCTTTAGGATTCTCTATCCCTCTCTCTCTGCCCCTTCCCCCTTAAGTAAGTAAAACTTTTTTTTTAAAAATGCACTAGTTGGAATAAATAGTAGACTAGAGGAAGTAGAAGAATGGATAAGAAAACTGGAAGACAGAGTAATGGAAAGTAACCAAGCTGATCAGGTGTGAGAAAAAAATTATGCCAAATGAGAAGAAACTCAGGGAACTCAATGATACCATCAAGTGATATAACATTCATATTATAGGGACCCAAGGAGAAGAGAAAGAAAAGGGGGCAGAAAAATTAGTTGAAGAATTTGTAGCTGAAAATTCCCCTAATTCTGGGTTAGGAAACAGAATTCCAGATACAGAGGCATAAAAAATCCACAATAAAATCAACCCAAGGAAGGCCACACCATGACACATAGTAATTAAAATGGCAAGTTAAAATAGGAGTAATGAAAGAATTTTAAAAGAAGCAAGAGAAAAGAAAACAGTTACATACAAGGGAAATCCCATAAGATTATCAGCTTATTTTTCAGCAGAAACTTTGCCAGAAGAGAGTGGCATGATATATTCCAAGTGCTGCGAGTGGGGGGAACACCTGTAGCCAAGAATACTCCATCCAACAAAACTATCATTCAGAATAGAAGGACAGTTTCCTAGACAAACAAAAGTTAAAGGAATTAATCACTACCAAATCATCCCTGTAAGAAATGTTAAAGGGGAATCTTTGAATGGAAAGAAAGACCAAAAGTAAGTGTAAGAAAAGTAGGAAGCACAAAAGCAGTAAAAATAAATATATCTGTAAAAATTAGTCAAGGAAGTCACAAAATAAAAGGATATAAAGGACTTTCCAATGTAAATTTGCACAGTTATGGAATAAACAGAGAGTTTTCCTGTATCTTCTGGGGTTTTATTGCCTTTAACTTGAAATAATCATGATATCACACATTTTGGGGTGTCTCATCTTGTAACCCTTCACTAACATACATGTTCAGATGCCTTCCTCCCTACTTCTTTATGCTCCTGGTAGGTCTAAATCTCAATAGTAAACCAAAAGTTTTTGAGCCCTTTGCTGCAGCTCCAGAAGGACCATTTCCAAATCAGTTCTCCTGGCTCCTGGCTCTCCACCTCCACTGTCCTCCTCATCCTGGCCTGGTCTAGGCAGGGAAGCCTGGATATGGTCAAGATAAGGAGGAACCCAAAGGCAAGTGACAAACTAGAACCTTTAAAGAGCTTGTTTGTTTTGCATTGAAATTTTTGGTGTAGTTGGCAGCAGGATATCAGAGGAACTCTCCTGAAGTCGCATGGAGGTCCTCTAGAACTCAGTGCTCACTCAGTATCAGCATGGGCCCCCTGTGACTTCTCACACTGCACAGATGTATCTGCTGTGACAGCACCTACACTTACTGCCATGGATAATGTTCATCTACTTCATGAGGAAGAAAATTTTCCACATTGCTGAACCCTGGTTTTTCATTGTGCAGATGACATGACCCTCTCTGAATAGACCAGGAACTCCCTTACTCCAAGATAAGGACACAGTGTCTTGTTGTTTTGTTGTTTTAAGTTGTAGTTAAAAAGAGACATCACCTGCAACATGGGGCTTAAGTGGATAGGAGAAGAATAAATGAAACAAGATGGGATTGGGAGGGAGACAAACCATAAGTGACTCTTAATCTCACAAAACAAACTTAGGGTTGCTGGGGGGAGGGGGTTTGGGAGAAGGGGCTGGGATTATGGACATTGGGGAGGGTATGTGCTTTGGTGAGTGCTGTGAAGTGTGTAAACCTGGTGATTCACAGACCTGTACCCCTGGGGATAAAAATATATGTTTATAAAAAATAAAAAATTAAAAAAAAGACATCACCTACAATTTAAGAAATAATAATAAAAGGATACAAAATATAATATCATATACCCAAATGTGGGAAGGGAAGAGTAACTAATGACTTCAAACTTAAGCAAACATCAACTTCATATAGACTGCTATATGCAGATGTTATATACAAACCAAACAGTAACCTCAAATCAAAAACCAGTAATAGATAGAGAGAAAGGAATCTAAGTATATCACTGAAAAAAGCCAACTAATCATGACAGAAGACAGCTAGGGAAGAAAGGAAGAGAGAATATTACAAAAACAACCATTAACATGGTAATAAATACATACATATCAATAATTAATTTGAATGTAAATGGACTAAATGTTCTAATCAAGAGACTCATTTTGGACATAAAGACACAGCAGATTTAAAGTGAAGGAATGGATAAGGACTTATCATGCAAATGGAAGTGAAATGAATGGGAGAATATATTTGCAAACGACATAACCAATAATGGGTTAGTATCCAAAATATATAAAGCACTTACACAACTCAATACCCAAAAAACAAATAATCCAATTAAAGCCAGCAGAAGACATGAACATACATTTCTCCAAAGTATATATACAGATGGCCAACAGACACATGAAAAGATGCTCAATATCACTAATCATCAGGGAAATGCAAATCAAAAACACAGTGAACTATCACCTGATACCTGTCAGAACGGCTGAAATAAAAAACACAAGAATCAACAAGTAATGGCGTGGATGTAGAGAAAAAGGAAACCTCTTACACTGCTGGTGGGAATGCAAATTAGTGCAGCCACTATAGAAAACATTATGGAGGTTCCTCAAAAAAACTAAAATAGAATTCCCTTAGGATCCAGGATTTCACTAGTAGGTATTTACTCAAAACACTAATTCAAAAATATATATGCACTATATTTATTGCAGCATTATTTACAATAGTCAGTTATGGAAGAAGCCCAAATGTTCATGCATAGATGAATGTATAAAGAAGTGGTATGTATATACTGATATATATACATAGATAGATATAGATATAGATATGATTCATATGATGGAACACGACTCAGCCATAAAAAAGAATAAAATCTTGCCATTTGCAAAATAAATGGACCTGGAGAACATAATACTAAATGAAATAAGTCACTTAGAGAATGACAAATACCATATGATTTCACTCACATGTGGAAATAAACAAACATAGGAAGAAACAAAAGAAACAAACAGGAAAATAGAGACAAACCAAAAAACAGACTCTTAACTATAAAGAACAAAGAGATGATTACCAGAGGGAAAATAGGTGGAGGGGGGAAGGGTGAAATAGATGAAGGGGATTAAGAATACATTTTCTTGGGGTGCCTGGGTGGCTCAGTGGGTTGGGCCGCTGCCTTCGGCTCAGGTCGTGGTCCCGTCATCCTGGGATCGAGCCCCACATTGGGCTGTCTGCTCGGCGGGGAGCCTGCTTCCCTCTCTCTTACTCTCTGCTTGTCTCTCTGCCTACTTGTGATCTCTCTCTGTCAAATAAATAAATTTTTTTAAAAAAAGTACATTTTCTTAATGAGCACTGAGCAATATACAGAATTGTGGAATCACTGTGTTGTACATACACACCTAAAACTAATTTAAGACTATATGTTAACTGTCTGGAATTAAAGCTTAAAAATTAAAATTAAAATTAAAAAAACTGCAAAGAAAAAAGAATTGAATCCATCAACAGCTACTTGAGTAAGCTTGAAAACATGCACCCACCTCCAGCTGAGCCTTAAAACAAATACAGTCCCTAACAACACCCTGATTGGAGCCTTTTGAGAGGGACTGAGACAAAAAAGCCAGCTATTTTCAGATTCCTGACCCACAGAAACTATGAAATAATAAATGTTGTTGTTATAAGGCATCAATTTTTGGAGTAAATTTTTGTGGAACAATAGATAATTAATACACAAGTATTGAATAATTTTTTTCTGTTGTAAATCTTTCCCAAATCCTTCCTTCTATCCTTAAAATAAAGCAAATACGTGCTTCACAAGTATTTTTGGCAGGTGGTGATTTAAATGTTGACAGTGATTGACTCTTTGGATTTAAATTGCCATCACTATTTCCATAGGGAGTATAGGAGCTTTATGGAAATGTATGAAGAAAAAGCCTAAATTTGATATAGAACATTCCCAAAATGTGAATTGAGAGCTGTTTTGCCTAAAATACAGATAAATCTGTGTTCTTTTATGCTACCTTAAATTTTAGTGACTTTCGTTTGAATTTTTACAAACTTCTGAGCATCAGTGATGATATATTCATTTTTTCTCAAAGACATCCTGATGAAGCACTAAGCATTTTCACAATGGAAAAAAGTAAAATATTGCTGAAAAAGAAAAGGAATAAAAAGGAATCTAAGAAGCTAAAAAGTAGAATAGTAAGAATATTTGCAAGTCTTACATACCAACTATCTTTGTTCTCTATCATCATGTGCCAAATATATGTAAGTCCTTGTGGTATTTTAAAAATTCTTTTTGAGGGACTTTTTAAAGGAATGATTCATGAAAGTTAGCTTGATCCTTAACAATAATGAGAACAGGTTTGTTTTTTTTTTTAATTACTTTGGATTTTCTCTATTCCTAATTTCAGGAATTCAAGAGTCAAATGGGGATGTAGTCAACAATATCCTCTAGCTACAGAACTCAGACTTAGCTTCTAGATTATTTATTCCCCTTCCTACATAGTCATTCCAAAATTAAACAAAATAAAATGCCTAATGTTTAAGAAAAGGATTCCAGAATTAAAGTATTCTTTTACATAGGCTATCTCATCCTGGTCCTTTAAGCATTATCTTCTTTGGTTTTAAAAGGCATGTATCTGGAGCACCTGGTTGGCTCAGTTATTAAGTGTCTCCCTTCAACTCAGGTCATGATCTGAGGTCCTGGGATGGAGCCCCATATCCAGCTCCCTGCTCAGCAGGAAGCCTGCTTCTCCCTCTCCTAATCCTCCAGCTTGTGTTCCCTCTCTCACTGTCTCTGTCAAATAAATAAAATCTTTAAAGAAAATAAAAGGCATGTATCTTTTATTGTGGCTTTCAAATGGCAATAAATGGGTTTTATTTGGTAATGTTATGATTAGTTATTTGAGACAAAATGTCCTAGCATAAAATGAATTAACTAAAGAGATAGGCATTCTAGTACCATGTTGGAAATTTTCTACAAATAGAGTGGGTGCATTCTGTTGGACACTATTATTTCTAGGCACTGAAATTACAAGGATGAGTCAGATATCTGAATAGATAGCTACAATTTTAAGCATGTACAGGTATGCATAAGTACATATACAACACAGAAGAGGAAGGCTTTTTAAATGAGAAATAATTACCCAAGTAAACATGAGTGTGTTGGTTTGGGAAGGGGCATGCTGAGAGAATTCCAGAAAGAGGTGACTGCATGGGCTGATTCAAAAGCAAGAAACGGTATGTTATGTTCCAAGAATCTACACCAGACCAAAAAATACAAAATTCTCTAGCAAACCTGGCAAATAATTTTCACTCATTACCAAAGAGAAACTAAAATATTGTACCAAAAACTCTCCCTTCTAGTTCCATACATCAGTTATAGTTGATTATTTATGTTGAAATTTATTATATAAATAAACATGCATAAACCTCATGTAATTAAAAAGGTTTACTAATTTTCAATAATATTTTTTTCTAGCAATTCTTGAAATACAGAACACCTTCATAATTATAGATTAATATCTAGACTGGGCCAACTCTATTTGAATCTTCTCATTGTAAATAAGGAGCCATTAGAGGGCCAAACCAGGTAAACATCAGTCACTAAAAAGGACTTTTTCAGCAAAGGATGGTTGTTGTTTTTTGTTTGCTTGTTTGTTATTTACTTTCTGGGTATGCAGTAAGTTATCCAGGAGTTTTGTAGGCATTTTCCCTATTCTACCCCAAATACAGCCACTCTACTCCAAGTATGCTTTTCTAAGGCAAAGACAGTTAATTATACCCAAAAGATATTTCTTGATCCGACTTATTATTTCTCTGGTACCATTTATTATTTATATTACAGCCTTTCAACTTTTAGGTCATACTTAGCAATGTTGTCATGGGGACAGATGCTCTTTGGCCCTGTATTTGGCCCAGAAAATAATTTCATTCCAAGAAGTGGAAGACAGCAGTGAAAGATATAATGAAATATAACTATAATCCCCCACATTGAGTGTTTGTTGATGGTAAACTCCTTGATTATTTATTTATTTTTGTCACTGCCCAAAAATATTATTTGTAGCAAACTTAGTCAAAGAATGGTTGAGTACATTTTTTTAATTGTTCATAAACTTTCTAGCAACTTATTTTTCTGCTGTAGAAACGTTTCATCATCCCATTTGTTTTTTGTTTTGTTTTGTTTTTGAGAGAGAGAGATGATGGGGAAGGCAGAGGACAACAGAGAGAGAATTTTAAGCAGGCTCCATGTTCATCATGGAGCTGAATCTCCCAATCCTGAGTTTATGACCTGAGCTGAAATCAAGAGCCAGAGGCTTAACCAACTGAGCCACCCAGGAGCTCCTAAAGGTAATGTATTTTAAATGGGATATATTTTTCTGCCTGGTATATAAACCAAAACTATCAATGAAAGGCTACAACAAATTATATTTAATTAAGCACTACTCTTAGATTTAATTTCTCCTTATAAACTCATTACTATAGGTAGATGAGAATCATTTAGATAAAAAGTATAATTTCATTCCTTTTTCCACTTGAGTGTTTATAAAAGAGGACTTAAAAACTTACTAGAGAATAAGAACTGCTGCATCGGAGTAGAGGCAAGATGGCAGAGGAGTAGCAGACTGAAATGACACCAGGTTGCAGGAGTTCAGCTAAATAGTTATCAAACCATTCCAAACACCCACAAACTCAATAGGAGATCGAAAAGAAGAGCAGCAATTCTAGAACAGAAAATCAAACCACTTTCTGAAAGGTAGGACAGGCGGAGAAGTGAATCCGAAGGGATGGGAAGATAGACCGTGGTGGGAGAAGCTGGTTCCCAGAAAGTAGTGGAGCAGTGGAGCACAAAATCAGAACTTTTAGAAATATGCTCCACTGAGGGACATCACTCCAGAGGCTAAGCAGGGGTGGAGCCACAGGGTCACAGAAAGTCTGAGGGTGTCTGAGTGTGGCAGAGCTCCCAGGAATCAGAGTAGGGAGCTGATGAGAGAGACAGAGCCAAGGAGTGAGCTCTCAGCTCAGGATTACCTTAAACCATGATCCGCAGCACAGTCAGGCCACTGCTCCTTGAGGAGGGACACTACAATTGGCAGACCTGGGGAGACTCACCTTTGTCCTCCAGAGGAGCAGCGTGGCAAGAATCTGCTGGATATGGAGACTCCAAACAGGGCTGTGCTCCAGAGATAGAAACACTCAGTCACAGGCCTGGTGAGATTGGAGTGTGGCCAGAGACCAGGGAGTCGGGAGTGACTGACTGCTTTTCTCTGAGAGTGCACTGAGGAGTGGGGAGCCTGAGCTCTCAGCTCCTCTGGGCCAGAGACTGGAAAGCCGCCATTTTCATTCCCGTCCTCCAGAGCTCTATGGAAAGCATTTAGGAAACAAAAGTGCTTGAGAGCAAACTGCGATTACTTAGTCTATCCTCTGGTGAAGGCAGTGCACTTCTGCCTCGGGCAAAGAAATTTGAGAATCACTGCAACAGGCCCCTCCCCCAGAAGATCAGCAAGAACATCCAGCTAAGATGAAGCTTACTGATCAAGGAGAAGAGTGAAACTCCAGAGCTAGGGGAAAGCAATGCATAAAATTCATGGCTTTCTCCCCATGATCCTTTAGCCTTGCAAAGTTAAATTAAAATGTTTTAATTTTATATTTTTATTCTATTTTAAAAGTTACAATGTCCTATTTTAACATTTTTAAACTAGTTTATCTTAACAATACCTTACTAAAAAAATATCTTTTAAAATTTCATTATTATAGTTATATTTTATCCTTCGTTATATTTAGCCTTATTGTTTGTATACATACAGGGTTTTTTTTTTTCTTAAAAATTTTGGGATACAATCTCTTCTAATAGATCAAAATACACCATAAATCTAGCACAAGGCTTTCTTCTAGCTCCATCCTGAGCACATTCTCTCTTCTTTTTTTTTTCTTTTCTTTTTCCAACAAATGTATCTTATCAATTCCTTTTTTAGAATTTTTTAAAATTTTTTAAAATTTTCATCTTTACAGTCATATTCCATCCCTTCATCATGTTCACCCTTACTTTTCTTTATATGTAAGATTTTCCTTCTTTAAAATTTTGGGAGGTAGTTTCTCCTAAGAGAACAAAATAAACCCAAAATTAAGTGAGTGGCTCTGTTCTACTCACTAGTCATATATATATATATATATATATATATATATATATATCAATATTTATCTATATAGATATATAGATATATATTACTTTTTTTAAATTTCATTTTAACACCTTTCTTCTCCCTGTGGTTTGGGGTCGCCTCTGATTGGTTAGTGTATACTTTTCTGGCATCTTTGCCACCCTTTCAGTATTTTATCTCTTGTTCATTTATTTTTATCTGGAAAAAATGACAAGGTAGAAAAACTCACCACAAGAAAAAGAACAAGAGGCAGTATAGAAGGCTAAGGACCTAATCAACAAGGATGTTGGTAATATGTCAGATCTAGTGTTCAGAATGACAATGCTCAAGGTGCTAGCTGGGCTTGAAAAAGACATGGAAGATATTAGAGAAACCCTGTATGGAGAAATAAAACCCCTTTCTGGAGAAATAAAAGAACTAAAATCTAACCAGGCTGAAATCAAAACAGCTATTAATGACGTGAAGCCAAAAGTGGAAGCTCCGACTGCTAGGATAAATGAGGCAGAAGAGAGAATTAGTGGTATAGAAAACCAAATGATGGAGAATAAAGAAGCTGATCAAAACAGAGTCAATCAACTACTAAACAATGAGAGGAGAATTCGAGAGGTAAGTGTTAACATAAGACAGAATAATAAAACAATAATTGGGATCCCAGAAGATGAAGAGACGGAGGGGCAGGAGGTATATTGGAATAAATTATAGTAGAGAATTTCCCTAATATGGCAATGGGAATAAGCATCAAAATCCAGAAGGCAGAGAAAACCCCCCTCAAAATCAATAAAAATAAGTCCGCACCCCATCATCTAATAGTAAAACTTACAAGTCTTAGTGACAAAGAAAAAAATCTGAAAGCAGATTGGAAAAAGAAGTCTGTATTGTACAATAGTAGAAATATTAGATTGGCAGCAGACTATTCAGAGACCTGGCAGGGCAGAAAGAACTGGCATGATATATTCAGAGCACTAAATGAGAAAAATATGCAGCCAAGAATACTATATCCAGTTAGGCTATCATTGAAAATAGAAGGAGAGATAAAATTCTTCCAGGACAAACAACAACTAAAATAATTTGCAAACACCAAACCAGCCAGGCAGCAAATATTGAAAGAGGTCTTCTAAGCAAAGAGAGAGCATAAAAGTCTAGACCAGAAAGGAACAGAGACATTACACAGTAACAGTCACC
>NC_081575.1:107461669-107471335 GCF_022355385.1 Mustela nigripes | reverse complement strand
ATTTCTTGCAAATAAAAACCACAATGAGATATCACTTCATACCTCTAAGGATTGCTAGTATCAAAAAGTAAATAACAAATGTTGGTATGATTGTGGAGAAAAGTGGATAGAATCTGGTACACTGTTAGGAAGAATGTAAATTGATACAGCCATTATGGAAAATACTATTAAGTTTCCTCAAAAAATTAAAAATAGAACTACAATATGTTCTAGAAATTCCACTTCTAGGTAAGGAACTAAAACCACGATTTCAAAGAGATACCTGTATTCTCATGTTCACTGCGGCATTATTTACAGGAGCCAAAATATGGAAACAAGCTAAATGTCCATCAACAGAAAACTGGAAAAGTAAAATGTGGTATGTACATATACTGGAATAGTTTTCGGAAAATTCTTAACCTTAAAAATCTAAGCATTTCATAAAACCCAATCCCAAACTCTAAACAATTACAAAGTACATCTAGAAAAAGAAACTTGTGGAAAGAACCAGGAATTTCCTAATTTTGAGAATAATTATAAAATATATAAGGATGCTCTTATCTTGTCAAAATGTAAAATTTAATATGTACTTTGATAGTTAAAATAACATGTTACTGATTAGGAATAGGCCAAGATATAAAATGAATAAATTGGTCAAGCCTAATATCGATAAGAATTTAGCACATAAAAATGGTGGAATTTCACGACTGTAGAGAAAACATCAATTGTCAAAAAATGGAGTTGGAACTGGTTTGCCAAGAAGAAAAGAAAAATACATGTTTAGAGCAGTCCTTTCATAGGAATAAACTTAAAGATGAATAAAATATTTTAATGTAAAGTATAAGATATAAAAATATTAGAAGAAATTATAAAAGAATATTCTAATCTTGAGGTAATACAATATGACACAGAAGCCAAAAATTACTTTAAAAAACACTGATTTTGTGACCACAGGTTAAAAAGATAAATAAGAAACAAAGTAAAATATTTGTAACATGTATTTTTTGCGAAGTACTTTGGGAAAATATAAGAAAATAAGAATGACAGCCAGTAATAATAGCATAAAAACACTAACAGGTAATTCATCAGAGAAATGGATAATAAAACCACATCAGTAAACAACAAACTAAATTAAGAGTTTTCTTTCATTTATCAGATTAACCAAAATTAAGGGTATGGTGAATAAGGCATTCTCAGACACTGTTGTTAGAAGTGTAAATCACCACATGTGTTTGGGCAGTAATTCAAAATTTTCTATTATACTGTGAAATATGTATTTTTCATGACTCAGTAATGCCACTTTTACAAATTTATTCTATAAAACGCTTGTGCAATTGCACAAGAACATGTACATCTTGCAGCACTGTTGTGAACAGATATAATGAACCTATATGTCCATTAACAGAAAGGGGTAAATAAATTACAAAATATCCATACAGTGGGATATTGAACCACCATAAAAAAAATTAGGTAGGAGGAAGGCATGATGGCAGAGGAGAAAGGGACCCTGTTTCAACTGGTCCTCTGAATTTAGCTGGATATCTATCAAACCATTTTGAACACCCATAAAATCAGCCTGAAACGTAAGAATATATACCTGGATCTCTACAAGCAGAAAAGCAACAGCTTTTGGCAAGGTAGGATGTGCAGAATTGTGAATCTGTGGGGAGATATCAGAAGATAAACAGAAGGTGGGTTGAGCAGCCATTAGCTGTCACCTAGAAAGTGATATAACACCAGAATGCAAAATTGGAACCCTGAGAAATATGCTCTAGTAAGAGACATCCCTCTCTGAAAGGGGGTCTAGAAATGAAAAGGCAGAATTCTGGGTAGGGCACTATGAGGGACCACAGAGCAAAAGTAGATCCCTGAAGCAGTAGAGGGCCCAAGCATTGGACACAGGAAGCAGGTTACGGTCAGCAAGCCCAGGAAGAAACTCTCAGCTCAGATTGCCAGAAACCTCGAACTAGGCAAGTCCATACTCACTTCTTCCTTGAACAGCCTGAAAAAATCTGAAACCAGTGGCTAGGAAAGAACTTTAGGGGGGAAACAGAACTGATTCTGGAGCTTCAGATGCTAATGCAAGCCCATAGCTACTAGCGGTTTTAGAGGCACAAAGGGCAGAGATACCCCCAGGACCCTGAAAACACTTCTGAGAGAGTAGCTATGGGAGCACACTGTGGGAGGCTTCAGTTTTCAGAGGCAGAAGCAAAAGAGGAGACTGTTTGTACTACAGAGTTTATTAAAGAGGGCAGACTGTGAATTTTCTCCTCTGGGGCAGAGGTTTGGCTGTAGCCATTTTTGCTCTGATCCCCTGAAGAGGCTCAGAAAGGCCCCAGGGAACAAAAGAGGCACAAAAGGCCAGTTTCCATTGAGCCCTTCCCCTGATAGGGGGTGGGACAACTCCACACAGGCAAAGTTACCTGAGAAATAGTATGGCAGGCCCCTCCTCACGAAGACAGACTGGAGGAACAGATGGATGACAAAACTTTGGACCCTACAAGATTGTAAAACCCCAACACCAGGGGAAAATTGCATATTGAGCTCCAAGTGTGGCCTTACAAATTGCTTATTTTTCAGATATAATTCTCCTTTTCTTTTCTTTCTTTTTTTCCTTTCTCTCATGACATTTTCCCCTGCTATATTTTTCTTTATACCTTCTTCTTATTTCACCTAGATGTCTATTATACCAACTCATTTTTCACAGTTGCTTTTTTTTAAAGATTTTATTTATTTATTTGTCAGAGAGAGAGATAGAGAGCGCACAAGCAGAGGGAGCAGCAGACAGAGGGAGAATCGGGTTCCCTGCTGAGCAAGAAGCCCAATGCAGGACTCAATCCCAGGACCTTGGGACCATGACTTGAGCTAAAGGCAGATGCTTAACTGACAGAACCACCCAGGCATTCAGTTTGTATTTTTATGTCCTATATGTTTTATAGATATATGCTTTATTTTAGCTCTTTTTTCACTCTACTCAGTTTTACCTTTTTATATATACAAGTTTTACATTCCTAGTAATTTTGGGACATAGTCTCCTCTAACATAGAGATTGAAATATACCCAGGAATAGTTGAAATATCCTGCTTTGTCTACACAGAGAGAGTATAGTCCCCTTTCCCCTCCCCCCTTTAAAAATTTTTAAACAATTTTTTAAATGTTGAATTTTTTTTGTATTTTCAATTTTTAAATTTCATTCTTGTGTTTCACTTTGGCTTTGTGTTTTCAGTGGTGGTGGTGTTTGACCACTCCAGATTTTGCTGGGGTACATCTAGTTTGAGTCCTGGCTGCTATTCTGAACTCTGTCCATTCGTTCAACCATTCCTCAACAAAATGACTAGGAAGAGGAACTCCCATCAAAGAAAAGAACCAGAGACAATGTCCTCTGCCACAAAACTAATGGACATGGATATAAGCAAGATGTCAGAGACAGACTTGAGGATAACAATTATGAAGTCAATAGCTAGGCTTGAAAAAAAATTTAGTGACAATATAGAATTCTAAGGGCAGAAATGAGATCAAATCAGGCCTAACTTAAAAATGCTATGACTGTAGGCTCTGAGAAACAAACTAAGGGTTTTGGAGGGGAGGGGCATGGGGGGGTTGGGTGAGCCTGGTGTTGGGTATTATAGAGGGCATGTATTGCATGGAGCATTGAATGTGGTGCATAAACAATGAATTTTGGAACACTGAAAAAAATTAAATTAATTTTTAAAAAATAGTATGAGTGAGATGCAGTCTAAACTGGATACTGTAACAGCCAGGTTAAATGAGGCAGAAGAAGGAATTAGTGATCTAGAAGATAAGCTGATAGAAAGGAAGCTAAGGAAGATAGGGATAGATAGCTAATAGCCCATGAAAATAGACTTAGAGAGATCAATGAAGCCATGAAATGTTCCAATTTCAGAATTATTGGGATCCCTGGGTCCAGCATGGAAATTGAAGCAGTAATCAAAACACTCCCAACAATATAGAAGGTATATTTGAACAAATCATAGCTGGGAGCCTCCCTAATCTGGGGAAGAAAACAAGCATTTGGGTCCAAGAGACAGAAAGGACCCCTCCCAAAATCAATGAAAATAGATCAACACTCCAAAATGTAATAGTGAAGATCGTAAATCTTAGAGCCAAGGAAGATATCCTGAGAGCAGCTAGGGGGAAGAGATTTTTTTATGCACAGAGGGAGGAACATCAGAATAACATCAGACATGTCCACAGAGACCTGCCAAGCCAGAAAGGGCTGGCAGGACATATTCAGGACACTAAATGAAAAGAACATGCAGCTAAGAATACCTTACCCAGCAAGGCTGTCATTTAGAATGGAAGGGGAGATAAAGAGCTTTCAGGGCAGGCAGAAACTCAAAGAATATATGGCCACAGAGCCAGCACTGCAAGAAATATTAAGGGGGATTCTGTAAGCTAAGAGAAACCCCAAGAGTCACATATACCAGAAAGAAACAGAAAACCTACAAAATTAGGGACTTTATAGGCAATGCAATGGCACTAAATTCATATCTTTCAATAGTCATTCTCAGCATGAAAGAGTTGAACACTCCCATCAAGAGACTCAGGATTTCAAATAGTATAAAAAAGCATGACCCATCCATATACTGTCTACAAGAGACTCATTTTGAACCCAAAGACACTTCCAGATTGAAAGTAAGGGCATGGAGAACAATTTACCATGCCAACAGACCTCAAAAGAAAACTCAGGTAGAAATTCTTATATCAGAAAAATTAGATTTTAAATCAAATACTGCAGTAGGAGATCCAGAGAGATACTATATCATACTTAAAAGGTCTGTCCAACAAGAAGATTTAACAGTTGTAAATATATATGTCCCCAACATGGGAGCAGCAAATTATATAAATGAATAATGAAAATAAAGAAACATATGTATAATAATACATTAATAGTAGGAGATCTTAACACTCCACTCTCAGCAATGGACAGATCATCTAAGCAGAAGACCAACAAAGAAACAAGAGCTTTGAATGACACATTGGACCAGATGGTCTTTGTAGATATATACAGACCATTCCATCCTAAAACAATACTCATTCTTATTGAGTGCACATGGAACTTTCTCCATAATAGACCACATACTGAATTACAATCAGGTCTCAACCAATACCAAAAGATTGAGATTATCCCCTGAATATTTTCAGGCCACAGTGCTGTGAAAGTGGAACATAATCAAAAGAAGAAATTTGAAAATAATTCAAACACTTGGCAGTTAAAGCACATCCTTCTAAAGAATGACTGGGTCAACCAGAAAATTAAAGAAGAACTTAAACAATGCATCAAAACTAATGAGAAGGGACACACGCCAGTCCAAAACCTCTGGGATGCTGCAAAGCCAGTCCTAAGAGGGAAATACATAGCCATCCAAGCCTCTCTCAAAAAATTAGAAAAATTCCAAATGCACAAGCTAACCCTCCACCTAAAAGATTCAGAGAAAGAATAGCAAATAAGGCATAAACCAAGCAGGAGAAGAGAAATAATAAAGATTAGAGTGGAAATCAATGAAATAAAAACCAAAAGAAACATAGAACAGATGAACAAAACTAGGAGCTAGTTCTTTGAAAGAATTGATAAGCTTAATAAACCACTGGCTAGACTTACCCAAAAGAAAAGGGAAATGAACCAAATTAATAAAACCATGAATGAAAGGGGAGAGATCACCAAGGAACATCAAGGAAATAGGAACAATTATTAGAAATTATCACCAGCAACCAGATGCCAACAAATTAAGCAAATTAGAAGAAATGGAAACATTCCTGGAAACTTGTAAACTATGAAAATTGAAACAGGAATAAATAGATAATCTGAATAGATGAATAACCAGCAAGGAAATTGAAGCAGTAATCAAAAACAAGAGTCCAGGGCGAGATGGCTTCCCAGGGAAATTCTACCAACTTTTAAAGGAGAAATTATACCTATTCTACTAAAACTGTTCCAAAAAAGAGAAATAGAAGGAGAACTTCCAATCTCATTCTATTAGGCCAACATTACCTTGATCCCCAAACCAGAAAAAGACCCAAACAAAAAGATTTGCAGACCAATATCCCTGATGAATATGGATGCCAAAATACTCAACAAGATTCAAGCCGAGAGGATCGAACAGTATATTAAAAGGATATTCACAATGACCAAGTGGTATTTATTCCTGGAATGCAAGGGTGGTTCAACATCTGCAAATCAATTAATGTCATAGAACACATTAATAAAAGACAAGAATCATATGATCATCTCAAATGATACAGAAAGAGCATTTGACAATATACAGCATTCTTTCCTGATTAAAACTCTTCAAAGTTTAGGGATTGAGGGAATATACCTCAATATCACAAAAGCCAGCTAGTGAAAGCCCACAACAAATATCGTTCTCAATGGGGAAACACTGACAGCTTTTCCCGTAAGGTCAGGAACATGACAAGTATGCCCACTCTGACTATTATTGTTCAACATAGCACTAGAAGTCCTAACAACAGCAATCAGACAACAAAAAGAAATAAAAGGCATTCAAATAGGTAAAGATGAAGTCAAACTCTCTTTCTTCACAGGTGACATGATAATTTATGTGGAAAACCCAAAAGACTTGAACCGCCAAGTTATGAGAACTCATACAGCAATTCAGCAATGTGGCAGGATACAAAATCAATGTACAGAAATCAGTTGCATTTCTATACATTAACAATGAGACAATAAAATGATTAATCAAGGAGCTGATCCCATTTACAATAGCTCCAAAAGCCATAAGATACCTAGGAATCAACCTAACCAAATTAGGTAAAGTATCTATACTCTAAAAACTACAGAACACTTATGAAAAAAATTGATGAAGAAACAAAGAAAAGGAAAAACATTCAATGCTCATGGATTGGAAGAATAACTCTTGTTAAAATACCTTTGCTACCTAAAGCAGTCTACATATTCAATGCAATCCCTATCAAAATACCATCAACTTTTTCACAGAGCTGGAACAAACAATTCTAAAATTTGTATGGAACCAGAAAAGACCCAGAATCACCAGGAGAATGTTGAAAAAGAAAAGCAAAGCTGGGTGTATCACAATGCTGGACCTCAAAGTATATTACAAACTGTCATCATCAAGACAGTATGGTATTGGCACAAAAACAGACACATAGATCAATGGAACAGAATAGAGACCCCAGAAATGGACCGTCAATTCTATGGTCAACTAATCTTCGACAAAGCAGGAAAGAACATCCAATGGAAAAAAGACAGTCTCTTCAATAAATGGTGCTGGGAAAGCTGGACAACCACATACAGAAAAATGAAACTCAATCATTCTCTTACACCATACACAAAGATAAACTCAAAATGGATGAAAGACCTCAGTGTAATATAGGAATCTACCAAAATCCTCAAGGAGAACGTAGGCAGCAATTTCTTCAACATCGGCCACAATAATTTCTTTCAAGACATGTCTCCAAAAGCAAGGGAAACAAAAGCAAAAATGAACTTTTGAGACTTCATCAAGATCAAAAGCTTCTGTACATCAAAGGAAAGAGTCAACAAAACTTAAGAGGCAATCCATGGAATAGAAGGTATTTGCAAATGACATTTCAGATAGAGTTGGTACCCAAGATCTCTAAAGAACTTCTCAAACTAAATACCCAAGAAACAAATAGTCAAGTCAAAAAAAGGGGAGAAGACATGAACAGACACTTTTCCAAAGAAGACATTCAAATGGCCAACAAACACATGAAAGACTGTTCAACATCACTAGCCATCAAGGAAATACAAATCAAAACCACAAAGAGATACTACTTTACATAAGTTAGAATGGCCAAAATTAACAAGACAAGAAACAACAAATGTTGGTGAAGATATGGAGAAAAGGGAACCCTCTTACACTGTTGGTGGGAATGCAAGCTGTTGCAGCCATTTTAGAAAACAGTATGGATGCTCCTCGAGACATTAAAAATAGAGCTACCCTATGACTCAGCAATTGCACTACTAGGTATTTACCCCTAAGATACAGATGTAGTGAAAAGAAGGGGCAAATGCACCCCAATGTTCATAGCAGCAATGTCCTCAATAGCTAAAATGTGGAAGGAACCCAGATGCCCTTCGACAGATGAATGGATAAAGAAGATGTGGTCCATATATATAATGGGTTATTATTACTCAGCCATCAGAAAGGATTTGCATTTGCATTGACATGGATGGAACTGGAGGGGATTATGCTAAGTGAAATAAGCCAAGCAGAGAAAGACAATTATCACATGGTTTCACTCATTTGTGGAACATAGAGTGGAGGACAACAGGGGAAAGGAAGGGAAACTGAATGGGAAGAAATTATAGAAGAAGAAAAACCGTGAAAGACTCTGGACTCCAGGAAACAAACTGAGGATTGCAGAAGAGAGGGGAGTAAGAGGATGGGGTAACAAGGTGATAGGCATTAAGGAGAGTATGTGTTGTGATGAGCACTGGATGTTATTAGCAACCAATGAATCATTTAACACTACATCAAAAACTAATGATGTACTATATATGCTGGCTAACTGAACATTTAAAAAAAGGAATTAGGTATAGCTACCTGTACTGATATGGAACACTGTCCATGATATATTATAATTTTCACCTATATATGCACTATATGCAACAGCTATGTTGCCTCTGCTGAGGGAAAGCAGGATCTCAGGGAAACCACATCAGGAAAAAAAAATCAGGGAGACACTGAAAGTTGGAAAAATCTCATCTCTAGACTTCTGATTATATAAGATAATAAACATCCTAATTAAGTCCATTTTAGTCAGTTCTCCTGTTACTTAGCCAGAAAATTCATAACTATCATGGTTGCCTTATTAACACAACTGTAAATCTGTAATGTGATCATTTAAAAATAACTGATGGCACATTTTTGGTATTACATATGCATGGCCTTTCCAAAGAAAGGAAGTCCAAGGAATGAAATGGAGAATGAGTTCTACCTGCATGATCCATTGTTTCTTTTCATGAGAATAAGATTAAATTAAGTCAAATCTCCCAGATTTAGACATCAGGTAACATCATATATATTATAAATATAAATGTTAAAACATGAAGAGTTATTCTAAAATACAAGTAAAATTACTTGTATAATTTGTTGAAAGGGATAAGAACTTGAGGAGATACTTTTCCTTTCAAATTCATTTTGCTTAATACAACACATCACACTTTATTTATATTAGTGATACTTTTAAATTTGTATATCTTAGTTTGAATTCCCCCAAAAAGCAATCTGACACACTGGAAAGCCTGAAATAGTGAAGGAAAGAAACCCAAGGAAGTGCTTTATTGAGCTACCTAGTTCTCTTGATAACTTGGGGCACAAATCCACTGGGAACCCTGCCATGAAACATGTAGAATGCACTGCAGATTTGCATCCCTAAGGCCTTTCTGAGGCTTCGCTTCCTTCAACTGCAAAATGAGAACTTTTTTTCTTTCCATGAATCCCCAAATCACATACAGTTCTAAAATTTGTATTTATGTATAAACACAAATGCTGCTCTGATTAACCAAAAACAATACAACAAAAAACATCGTTCAGTAAGCATGCGTTAAAAATGTGTTTTGTCAAAATGTATTTTGAAATATATACCAAACTCCTACAGTACTGTTGCATACAATAATGCACAATGGGAAATGCAGTAAAAAAAAAAAAAAAAAAAAAAAAA
>NC_081575.1:107446586-107461569 GCF_022355385.1 Mustela nigripes | reverse complement strand
TTTTTTTTTTTTTTTTTTTTTGTATTCTAAAGTATCTACTATGCCCAGACAGTGCTGGGAAACAAACTCAAATGACTAAAGTAAGAGCTAAGAATAGCTGATTCTTCAGTTGAGAATGTTTGGGATATTTTCACTCTACCAATAAATATTTCATTATATTTTAAATATATATTGATTCAATCATAATAACTATGTGCAATCAAAAGAAAAGGGAAATAGAAACTGCTATATCTAAAATAAGAGTTTGTTACAGTGATTCCAATTTGAAAGAAACTTTATCACAACTAACATTAAAGTTTTGGAAGTGTTTATTATAGTTGTTTATAACTGTTTTCTTCTTATGTATTTATGTTACATCATAAATTATTTTAATCCATTGTTACATGTTCATCTTTTTAAAAAAATTTTTTAGTTACATGTTCATCTTAACTTACTTTATGACTTACCATTCTACATGGGTATTTATTATAATTTTATAGGTTAGAGTAATAGTATAATGTCTTCTAATTTATTAATTTAATTATATATAAAAAATCAGATTTTTATTAATATGCTTATGAAAATTCCCTTTCCTTAAGAAGCAAAATTCCCTTTTCTTAAGAAGCAAAATATTTTCCCTACATTTTTGGCAATTACCTTTATATTCATAACTAACAATGACTTAAGGGAACATTTAAGAATATTTAGTTTTATTTTTTAGATTTGAAAAATGAAAGAAATTTCACAATGCATATCATTTCTTTGGTCAATTTATTACATTATTTTATGGCTCTAAATTGGTGTTTATATGTTTGTTAAGATTAAAAAAACATTTTATATTTCTGAGATTTTAATTTTCTCTAATGATGTTAACTGGTCCTCTGTATTTTTAAGATTTTATTTATTTTGAGAGAGAGAGTGAGCAAGTACCTGAGCAGGCAGAGGGAAAGACACAGAGGGAGAGAAAATCTTAAGCAGACTCCATGCCAAATGCAGAGAGCTCATCTCAGAGCTCAATCCCACACCAAGAGTTGGACATCACCAACCAAGCCATCCAGGTGCCCTAACTTCTCCTATATTTTAATTATTGGAAGAAAATCTTTGAAATAGTCATCACAAAACTACCCAAGCAGATTTGATGTACTCTTTATATACTTACACTGTAACTATTCTACTTATCTCTGATAATCAATTACTTCCCAAATCACCTTGGAATTTAGTGGACATCTTGTAGATTATAAGGAAGGCCTGAGTAGCATGGCATAAAAAGCATTTTACTGTAATACTGATAGTCTTTGTATTGTTCAGGGTTTGTTAATATTGCATGAAATTCTCTAATGTAAAAAGAATATATACTAGTATGTACATACTTTTGAAGGTGGATATAAATCTTCTCTCTTTTTTTAGATTTTTTTTTTTTTTTTGTCAGAGAGAGAGCAAGCGAGAGCGAGCACAGGCAGACAGAGTGGAAGGCAGAGTCAGAGGGAGAAGCAGGCTCCCCACAGAGCAAGGACCCCGATGCGGGACTCGATCCCAGGACGCTGGGATCATGACCTGAGCCGAAGGCAGCTGCTTAACCAACTGAGCCACCCAGGCGTCCCTAAATCTTCTCTTAAGCAATGAAATGAACCAAAGATTTATGTGTTCACTGTGGTGTATCTCACAACATTGTGCCTCTATTAAAGTCCTTTCCCAGTACTAATCTTTTCCTAATCCATAACACAAAGCAGTCTGTGTTTTTGTGTGCTGTTGAAAGGGCCTCATAATTGAACTCACAACAAAACTCAACTGTGGCAGAATTATTTTCATTTTTGTAGATCTCTGTTTGGAAGAAGTGTCACCTAAGGAATTTAAAAAAACAGCACAAGTGTGAAATAGGAGTTTGCATCTCATTAAGAATTTGGGATTTTATATAAATTGTTTCTGACAAATGTTTGGCAGATGAACATTTATATGTGATGGTTAGGAGGAGTCATTAAAGGAAAACAGCTGTGCTAGAAACCTTAGTATCTTTTTTTTTTTTAAGATTTTATTTATTTATTTATTTATTTGACAGACAGAGATCACAAGTAGGCAGAGAGGCAGGCAGAGAGAGAGGAAGGGAAGCAGGCCCCCTGCTGAGCAGAGAGCCCGATGCGGGACTCGATCCCAGGACCCTGAGATCATGACCTGAGCCGAAGGCAGCGGCTTAACCCACTGAGCCACCCAGGCGCCCGAAACCTTAGTATCTTAACCACTGGAAAAAACGTAAAAGTGTTAAGACTTTTAGTAACTCACTTTAAAGCTTTATACAGATCAACACTTACACAGTCGAGAGTCTGAAAAAATGGAGACCCCCCCATAAGTTTCTCTTTTTATCATATAAATTTTTCAACTAAATCTATTTATGCAGTACTCCAATTATTTTTTAATTTTCCTGCCTACTTCAACCAATCCTGAATTATCCAATAAATAAATTAAGTATATGCTAAGACACCAATACAAGAGCAGCATCCAAAAACCCTTTATAAAAAAAATGTGAGAGCTGATACCTAGACCCCTCCTCCTGCATTAAAGTAGAATTGGCAAAGCTATAACTTAGTATTCTTTTCTTTAGTATTAACACCATTTCTTTTGACTTATTTATCAGGGCAGAGCACCATACTTTTCTTTGTTTAGAACCTCTAACTGTTGTCTTTGTTTCTAAAGTTTTATTATAGATATTTTCAAATACTTAAATTGAAAGACTAGTATCATAAACCTACGTACACCTATCACCCAGCATCAACATTCTATAACTCTTGATAATTATTTCATCTATACTTCCACCTACCATTATTCTGAAGCATACCTCACATATTATATCATTACATTTGTAAGTATTTAAGTGTGTATCTCTAAGAGACTTTTTTGAAAAATTGAAATCTTCAGAAAAATTATAAAAATAGCACAATGAATACTGATATTTCTTTACCAAGATTACTGACTATTTATTAATATTTTGTCAGGTTTACTTTATCTTTTTCTATGTAGTATATAAATATATGTGTAAACATATTCCAATTATTTCTGCTGAGTCATATAAGAGTAAATTCAAATTGCAGATATCATGACCCTTTACCCTGAAAGAGTTCAGCATGTGTCTCTTAAGAATAAGGATCCTTGCTTATATAGCTTTATTACCATGATCAAATTCAGAAAATGTAACATTGATACAAAACTATTGTTTAATGCATAGTTCACCTTCAGATTTCTCCAATTTTCCCAATAATACCCTTTATAGTGAATATTTTCCAGTGATCTAATCCAGGATTGCATTTAGTTATCATATCCCTTTGACCTCATTTAATTTGAAGTAATTCCTTTGTCTTTTTTTTTTTTCCTGACAATGGCATTTTTTAAAAGATCAGTTGGTCTGGGAATATTCTGAATTGTCTTTCTATAGCCCTGACATCAACCATCTTCATCCCTGATCTCTAGGCCTCTCACCTCTTTTGGGTTTATGGATGCCATAGCGAGAGATGAAATTGTCTTCACTTAGAATCTCTTTGATATAGAGAAATTAAATGTGTTTGGATTTGTAGGAAAGTAGAAAGGCAATGCAGAGAAGAAAACAGGAGTGGACACTGCAAAGAATAAGCTCAAAGTCATTAAGATTCAAACATTTAATGTTTTCATTATAGGCTTTTTCAACTGTTTTCTGTTACTATTTTTAGAGATTCACTTGACAAGTGTTCCAAAAAGAACATTTTAATAAGCAAGTGTGTGTATCTAATGAGATTTGGTGAACAGCTGAGACCACTGCTTGTAATACACTAGTTTGCTTTCTACTTGCCCTAGGCTGTTGCAGCCTCTTAAATTCATCCTTCCACTGCAATCAGAAGAACCTGTTTAAAAACACAACTATAATGATGCTGTTCCCCTGCTGAAACATTATGAATGAGATAAAGTTCAAGCTCCATGGCACAACACAGAAAGTCTTTCATGACATGATATATTCTAGTTACCATTCCAGTTTCTCATATTTCCTTCTGAGCTTCCCAAAGAAGAATATGTATGTGTCCAGAGAAATGAGACACTATGCCAGAGAGATCAGTATTAGTGCAGTTTTCTAGAGCTTCAACTTTACACAGTGATAAGGAATTGTGGCATACTGTATTTTCCAAAGATGTATGCCAAAATATATCTCAACCTACACACTCCTCTTAAATGTAAAATTTAACAATCCTCCCATCAAGAGATAGCTCTATGTGACTTTCCCCTGAAAGAAATGAGAGAGATTGTGTGTGTGGTGGGGGGCAACATCTGCATTAAGGCCAACCATAGCATAAAAATAACTTCATTTTCAAGGTTTATAGCAGCAATGTCCACAGTAGCCAAACTACCAAAAGAGCCCAGATGTCCATTAACACATGAATGTATAAAGAAGATGTGGTATAAATATACAATGGAATATTATGCGGGCATGAAAAAGTGAAATCTTACCATTTACAAGCACATAAATGGAACTAGAGGGTACTATGTTAAGCAAAATAAGTCAATCAGAGAAAAACAATCATCATATGATCTCACTGATATGTGGAATTTAAGAAACACAACAGAGGAGAAGAGAGGAAAAAAATAAAACAAGATGAAATTAGAAAGGGAGACAAACCATAAGAGACTCTTAATCACAGGAAACAAACTGAGGGTTGCTGGAGGGGAGGAGGTTGGAGGGATAGGGTAACTGGATGATGAACATTAAGGAGGGCATGTGATATAATGAGTACTGAGAATTATATATGAATGATGAATCACAGATGTGAACCTCTGAATCCAATAATACATTATATGCTAATTAATTTAATTAAAATTAAAAATTAAAAAAAACTTCATCTTTCAGAACTGTCATACCTACAAACTTAGTAAATCCAATCATGATTTTAGACCACTAGTTTTCATTGTGGGAGGTATATACCCCAGGGGATTTGCAACATTATCCACTAGGATATGGGGGAAAATAACTAGAATGTGGAACTTCCTTTTATATAATTTTTATTGTCATATATCTTTAATTTATATTTTATGTTTTTAAATTTTTTTAAATTATTTTTTAATTTTTTATGTAGGCTCCATGGCTGGGTATGGAACCCAGTGCAGGGCTTGAGCTCATGATCCTGAGATCAAGACCTGAGCTGAGAGTTGGGAGCTTAACCAACTGAGCCACCCAGGTGCTCCTATATTTTATATATGAAAAATATAAAACTACAGTCTCAGATACTATAGTTATTAGTCACACATAGTTATCAAACACTTGAAATGTGACTAGTCTGGACTAAGATGTTCAAAGTTTAAATACACAACAGATTTCAAAGATTTATTATTTAAAACTATATCTCATTATAATTTTATATTGATGTTATGTTGAAATGATATTTTTGAAATACTGGCTTAATTAAAACATTAAAATTAATTCTACTTGTTTCTTTTTATGTTTTTAATTTGGCTGCTAGAAAATTTAAAATTACATATGTAGCTCTCATGTGTTGCTCACAGTATATTTCTACTTGACAGTGCTGACATACAGTTTTATAGTGTAGGAGCCCAGGGCAGGTCCCCCAAAATATGTCACTTTGGTATATTAAGTATTTTGAATTAAAGTTACTTAAGAAACACACAAATGTAGGAAGACTACTTTGACCCTCCTTTGTCCTCAGAAAGCAGGAAATAAATCCCCCAGGTGAAAGGTACCCTTCTATATATAATGGGAGGTAAAGAGATATTCTTATCACCAGGGATAGAGAATTCAAAGCTTAAAAGGCTGTATAAACAAACCTTGTTACCTTTACTAATTTACTACCCTAGGCCACATACTGTTTAGAATTCCTTACTATTTGAAGCCCCCAAAGTTAAGTTTTCTTTGTCCTGTCAATTCCTCATAGATTTGTCTAAAATTTATAAAAACAACATGCCTTGGACATTACTTTGGGTCTCAATTTCATAATTAGGCCCCCATGTGCACATAACAAAAGTTTAGTTTTTTTCTCCTGTTAATCTGTCTCATGTTAATTTAATTCTTAGACCCAAGAGAAGAATCTTGAAGAAAAACACTTCCGTCCCCATCTTTAGTAAAGATATATATATATATATATATTTTTAAAGATTTTATTTATTTACTTGATAGAGATCACAAGTAGGCAGAGAGGCAGGCAGAGAGAGAGGAAGAGGAAGCAGGCGCCCTGCTGAGCAGAGAGCCCAATGTGGGGCTCGATCCCAAGACCCTGAGATCATGACCTGAGCCAAAGGCAGAGGCTTAACCCTCTGAGCCACCCAGGTGCCCCAGTAAAGATATATATTTTTAAACTAATAAATCTGTGTTGGAGAGATATGTATTTATACATTTTTGTGATAGGATTGGGCAAATAGAGGTGTTTGGAAAATGCTGATCTAGAAAGCCAATTGGGAAATCCCTCTTTTGGCAAGGGGTATACCTTTTACATAGGTAGGCCCAAGGTACCAAAAGGAAAGAAACAGCCATCTCTATCCTTTTGCCTTTCGTCCTACAAATTCTCCAAAAATATTCATTATTCTACAAATCAATACTCCCCTACTAGGAGGGCTCAGTTTGCACTATTTTGAACTTTGTAGTTTGCTCCATGTATCCTACTGGCAAAACTGCTAGTGTAGGTCTTTCTTGCTAACCAGCTGTCTCATAAAAAGTTGCTCTCTTAGGTGACCTCAGGTCAGGAACTGACTACTTACTTATGTGGGTCAAAAGGAATGGGGGTCCTTTGTTCAAAAATTATTAAACATTTCAAGAAACCAAAAACAGGACATTAAACTAAGTGCAAGGCCCTTCTGAGCCCTTGGCCCTGTGCAACTACACAGGTCACATGCCCATGAATCTGACTCTGCCTCAGGTCATGTACCTTCTCAGAGTTTCCAGGTGTTCTCAGTTCTTTCATACCCCCTAGATAATTACTTTGAGGTGCTGAGAATTCCCTATCCTAATTTAGCAGAATGATTATAGGTCTCTATAATGATAGTTCTTGAAGTAAAGGCTCTGCTCTTTCATTAAGCTGCAAAAACCATATGTTTTCTTAAGTCTTCTCTTGAGTCTCTCAGAATGTTTCTGGATGGAGCATTCTTGGCCACAGCAAAGAGGAAGTTTTTACTGTCTTCACAAGAAAAAACACCTCATTCTTTAGCATTCTTGGAAGCTGTTTGATTAAATCTGAAGTAGAATGTTTTTTTTTTATTGAGTAAGAGACAATGTTTTAATGATAATTATTTCTTCACACAATATAAGGCCTAAGTGACCTAAGCAATGCTAAAAGAAATGTGGATGGCTGTCATTCTCAATATTTCATTAAAATAGAAGAAATACTAACAACTTTAAATGTCTTATTACTGGGCGCCTGGGTGGCTCAGTGGGTTAGGCCGCTGCCTTCGGCTCAGGTCATGATCTCAGGGTCCTGGGATCGAGTCCCGCATCGGGCTCTCTGCTCAGCAGGGGGCCTGCTTCCCTTCCTCTCTCTCTGTGATCTCTTCCCTTCCTCTCTCCTACTGTGATCTCTCTCTGTCAAATAAATAAATAAATAAAATCTTTAAAAAAAATAAATAAATAAATAAAAAAAATAAATGTCTTATTACTGTATGAAATTCTTTTAAAAGATTTTATTTATCTAGTTGAGAGACAGAGATCACAAGTAGGCAGGCAGAGATAAAAAGCAGGCTCCCTGCTGAACAGAGAGCCCGATGTGGGGCTTGATCCCAGGATCCTGGGATTATGACCTGAGCCGAAGGCAGAAGCTTTAACCCACTGAGCCACCCAGGTGCCCACTGTATGAAATTTTTATCCCAATTTAAAATATCATTATTATGCCAGAAAGCTGCTTAAGAATGATAAAAGGAAGGTACAATGTTTCTCTTGATTTCAAAAAGGTGAGTTTTTATCAACAGAATTCAAAGAACTGGTTCTAATTAACTTTGTGCAAATAAATCAGAGTAATGATTGTACTATAATAACATAACATATAATTTTTATTCATAAACTGACCTTCAATAAAGTATGCCTTCTGAAAGTAGAGGAAGTTGAAAACTATGCTTCTCATTGTGGAACAGAATAGCAGCTAGTACATGGGAACAGGCATGAGTAATAGAGGTGTGGACATACAAAACCTGAGTGATTCAAAGATACAATAAGAGGGTACATTTCATTAAACCAACAGCTGCCATAAATCCCATGACTTAATTTCACTCCAATGACAGATGGTTTACTTTTAAATAACTTATGCCCATACCATGTTTGTTTTCATTTTAAACTTAATTGGGGATGAACTGAACAGAAAATAAAATGTAAAGTTTTAAGTCAAGGTAAGTAGGTATAAATCAATACATTAGACAACTTTCATGAAGCTATCTTGTATTTTTGTAATAAAGCATTTGTATAACCAACACAAAATTTCTAACATTATATGTAGTCAATTAGAATACTAACAGAAATTACTTTTATAATGACATGTCACCTGGCAATACAGTCAGTGTCAAAATTTATTTACTTTTGGTCAGCATCTTTCTCCCCAGATATACAGAAAATAAAGTAGTAGAGATATTTTAAATTATATTATAATGTAAACATATAGTAAATGCCCAAATGAAGTGTGCTGTTATTTTTAGTAACCACTGACTCAATGTCTATTAAGAGCGAAACACTTTTTATCTCTAAAAAATAATCATAATGCTTGCTCTGCTCATCCAAATGAGAAAAAAATATAGAAAAAACTACAAAAAAAGTCTACAAATCACTGTATAACTATATCATATTTGTGTATCTTAAATCCTTAGGACTGTTTTAGTTCTGGGGCTCATCTGGGGTCTCTTCTCAGTCAAATGCTTTCTCCATGTAGTTTAGATTATTTTTCAGCTATGCTATGACTGTTGTCCAAATGCTACCATAGCATGTTTCCTCACATTGTGGATAAACACATGGTGAGGATGATGTCCATCTCAGGCATACCACAAAACAATTAAATTTTTGCGTTGTATCATGAGTAACATGACTGTAACTTACACAAAACATTATAAATAAAAAAGATTCTTATACATATATTGCCTAAGTAAACAATCTGACTTAATCACTACAATTGAACTTCCAAGCTAGTGTGAATTAAGTAAAAGAAGAATGGGTCTTAAAAAGTTGCATTTTCTTTAGATAGATGACTTATTTTTCACATGGCTATTGATTATTCTGTGACACATGGAAGACAGCAGGGGAATGTGAATGAAAAAGGTCACTTTGTTCAAAGTAGGAAAAATAGCTGTGATGTGATTTTCATAACAGTTAATCATATTGATCCATATAAATGCAGAGAGTGACAAAGCCAATTCTAAAATGAAACACTTCTTACTGTGTTTCTAGGAATAAAGGAAAAAACCTTCCTGAAGATCAAGCCAGCATTTCCAGTGGCCATTTAGTTCTCTTTCCAAAAAACAGATCACAGTCATCTTATTTTGGTTATATATTATAAATGTGCTGAACATGATTTTAGGGGAAAATCTACTTATCCAAAGGCATTCTATCACAACAGGATGGATATGATGAAATAAGACATAACATGGGTCTGATTCAATTATAGTACCCAAAGAATTGGTGTTTACTACTTGGTAAGCATTATAAAAACTATGTATACAATAAGATCTCTAATTTTATTCTAAAGACTCAGCTCCATTCTGAGTTATGACATTACAATTTCTCACTCCAAAATCCAATTTCAAGGGACAAATTTTTAAAAGGTAAAGAAATAAAAAAGGCTCCTGGGTGGCTCAGTGGGTTAAGGCCTCTGCCGTTGGCTCAGGTCATGATCCCAGGGTCCTGGGATTGAGCCCCGCATCAAACTCTCTGCTCGGCAGGAAGCCTGCATCCCCCTCTCTCTCTGCCTGCCTCTCTGCTTACTTGTGATCTCTATCTGTCAAATAAATAAATAAAATCTTTAAAAAAAAAAGGTAAAGACCATGGTCCACATTAATTAGTACTTGGTTCATATCATAACAAAACAGTAAACTGGAAAAGACCACAATGATTTTATTTATTTCATGACATATATAAGTACACTAAGGCCTAAAGAGGTAAAATGACTACTAAAGTATGTTAACAGCAGAGAAGAGCCTAAACTTGGGCCTCTGAGATCCTAATATATATTTTTATATGAAATAAGTTGCTCTTGTTACTTTTGAAAAAAAAGATTACTATATTTCTTCCTTGTAGGATTTTGTGTCACATAGACACTTGAATAAATCCTAAATTCTGGTTTCTCTCCACCTTACACACTAGCACTAACAACAACAACAAAAAAAAGCTAAATAAGTAAATATTTGGCATCATTCAAATCTCACCCTTTTTCTTCCTTGGAATTGTGCTATGAACCATTTCAATTCTGATTTTCTAATATTATCATCTCTGGAGCTTCATCAGAGAATAGGTAAAAGAAGAAAGTTCTGGTTAGAGAACAGTAGAGACCTACAAGTTCACAAAGGCAGTCTCAGTCCTCTCAACAGACTATCTTCCCAAGAAAAAGACAAAAAATGTTGCAATTTCTTCTTCTTTTTATACCAAAGCTATCCAGGGCATCTATTTAGACTGACTGTTTGGCTGTGTGGTTGTTATAAGTAGACTACAGGGTTTCACTGACAACTATAAACACCATGATATACCATAGGACCTCTTTTGGCTGCCGCTTCTTGGATCATGTATCATTTCTAACCCATCAGGCTCTTTCCAGCAATTAACATTGAGCAAGTGCTTTTTAACATCTTTTGTATGTCAGGAAATGTGTTGGCATTGAAGATATGTGACTATGATAAACCAGGTACCATCTCCATGAAGCTAAAATCCAAATCTGGCATTAGAAGAAACAAATGAAGCTAACAATGTGATAAACAGAATCTGAGGAAATTTAAAAAGTAATGTGATTGGGGCGCCTAGGTGCCTCAGTCCTTAAGCATCTGCCTTCAGCTCAGATCATGATCCCATCCATCCTGGGATGGAGCCCTGCAATGGGCTCCCTAATAGGCAGAAAGCTTGATTCTCCTTCTCCCACTCCCCCTGCTTGTGTTCCCTCTCACTGTATCTCTGTCAAATAAATAAAATCTTGGGGCACGTGTGTGACTCAGGCATTTGGCATCTGCCTTCAGCTCAGGTCACAATCCCAGGGTCCTGGGATCGAACCCCGCATCGGGCACCCTACTTGGCAGGAAAACTGCTTCTCCTTCTCTCACTCCCCCTGCTTGCGTTCCCTCTCTTGCTGTGTCTCTGTCAAATAAATAAATAAAATCTAAATAAATAAATAAAGTAATATGATAGTGCCTGAGTAACTTCCACAGGTGGTTTAATTTCAGTAAAAGGGTTGAGGAAAATCTTTCTGAGAAGATAGTATTTGAGCTAATCCCTAAAAGGTTAGGAAGTTGATGTGGTTGGTTTGTAAAAAGTACAGTATTGTGACATGAAATGGAACTAGGAGATAGAGGCAGGGTTGATCATGTAAAGCTTTAAAGTGTTGAAGGAGGTTTCGATTTTGTTAGTGCAACAGAAAGCCACTGAAGGCATTATGGAAGGAATGACCTTTTTATAATCTCAAAATACAAAAACAGATGAGACTACAGTGATTACTTTGTTTAAATATTTTATTATAGAGATAAGGACAGTAAAGCCTACAGAAATAAAATGACTAAAAGAGTAAGTCAATAGCAAAGCTGAGCCTAAACTTGGGTCTCTGAGCTCTAGAGAAAGGCAAAAAAAGGTAAATGTCAGGAAAAAGTAAAGAGGAGATATTTTTAGATCATTATATAAGAGTAAAAGTAACCATGGGATAAATAAGTTTTAGGTAATTTCTTCTAAATGAAGAAAATGTTCAGGCAAAGCAATAGCCAAAAAGATCGAACTGAAGGTCAGAAGAACTGTAGCAACTTTTCTTTGGCAAAGGCATCATGGACATTTGTGTATTTTTAGGTCATTACACTCCAAAAAAAATCCTAATTTCCCCTAGTAATCCTACTATGACTGTAATTGATAAACACTGTGCTATCTATATACATTTTCAGCCATACCATCCCTTATGATTCTGCTTCCAATGTTTGCTACCTAGTATATATAACTCAACAGTGACATTAAATAAAATTCTGAAAGTTTTCTTTAATATCTTAAACTTAATTAATCTCAAACATGTTTCCAAATGCCAGAATAAATTTGCAACAATAACCATTAGTGGTTAATGTTTGTTGACAGCTATCACTAAATGCTGAAGAAAGTATATTTTTATTTTTATTTTTAAATCATTGATTATTTCACATATTCTGAAGGGAATATTTACTTTAGCAGAAATGTATTTATTTATAAATATATTTATTTTCCTAAAGTGCTTTATGCTTTCAGCATGTTGTACAATCCTGATCCTTAGTTATTTCTCAAATAATACTTATAACTACTTTAGCACACTACATTTTTTTTTCAAGTGAACTTTTTAAAAAAATTCAAGTATAATCAACATAGGGTGTTCTATTAGTTTCAGGTGTACAATATAGTGATTCAACATGCCATACATCACCAGGTGCTCATCAAAGAACACTCCCTACTCCCCATGATCTATTTCACCCATCCCCTCCACCACCTCCTCTCTGGAGGAGCTTGTTCTCTATAGTTAAGAGTCTATTTCTTGGTTTGTCCCTCTCTCTTTTTTCTCCTAGCTCATTTGTTTTGTTTCTCATTTGTACAAATGAAATCATATGGTATCTGTCTTTCTCTGACTGGCTTATTTGGCTTATTTTGCATAATACTCTGTAGCCAAATCCATGCCATCGCAAATGGCAAGACTTCATTCTATTTTATGGTAATATTCCTCTGTGTGTGTGTGCGCGCAAATACATATATATTTAGATTTTTGTATACATGTATGATTGTATATCTGGGATAATTTCCCAGAATTGTCATTATTGGGGACATTGTATAAAGTACTTGTTTCTAAGTTTACAGCATATATTTCATAATGATTTAATAGTCACTTTGCTGTTTAACTGATATTTAAGGTGTCGCAAGAATTGCTTTGTCTTCTATAATCAGTATTGTACCTATTTCTGGTTTCTTACTAAGCAACAAGCAGTAGCAATAACTACTATCTTAATTGGGTATGAGTTGATTGTACAGCCTGCAGAATGTATATAAATAAAGGTTAAGACAGACCAGATGAGCCATGGCATGACTGGCTCATTGTCTTACTGGCATAAACTTTATCACATGTAAGAAGTGTACATACTCCCATTTAGATGTTCCATCAGCCTAGAAATAAAACACAATGACTTGTCTAGAAAATTGGAATAATAATTGCCTATTTCTCAGATTACTCCCAAAGAAAGGATGTGTGAAAATTTGTGGATCATTTCTGCACATAAGAGTAGGAAACCTGCTTTATCTAGAATGTTATGGCAACATTTATGGACCAAACATTGTTATTATCTGTCTCTGTTGATGTGTCATATTGCACAGCTCTGATGTACTACCATTTTAATTTTGATATTCTATCCATTCAAAAATTTGTGATAGGATAAACATTTTTACTTTAACTGACTTTAGGTAGAATTAAGGTACACTGAAATATATGTCAATTTTGTTATGGGCAGTATATAGTCTTTTTCTGAAAAACCACAAACCAATAGAGTTTAAATAATCAATAATTAATATAAATAAATATTGTGATAGTACGGAACATCTCTTCTGGCTCAGAAAGTGTTCACTGAATCCAAATCTTAAATCAGTTATGAAATCTAGACAAATGATTTGAGAATAAAGGCTTAAGCAGTCTTTATTCTGAAAGCTAAAAGAAAAAAGAATTGAGATTTCCTCTTTCAAGATTTTCCACTTCCATCAATGAATTTGATATCCTAGGTAAAACTTAGGAAGGTAAGAATAATGCTAAGGTAGTTCCCAAAATTAAAACAATATATAGAACAGTTATTTCTAAAAACAGTTGCACATCATTGCTATAATTCTGACAGATACTTTATTTCCATCCTAAAGCTATCATCCTAAATGAAGGAATGAATGAATGAATGGCATTTCTAGGGTAGTCAGATGGAAGACCAATTACCCCATTCAACCTGCTAACTAAAACACAAAAATAAATTAAAAATGGATTAAAGACCTAAATGTGAGACCTGAAATCACAAAAATCCTAAAAGAGAGCATAGGCATTAATTTCTCTGACATGAGCCACAGCAACATTTTTCTACATATGTCTCCTGAGGCAAGAGACAGCAAAGCAAAAATAAACTATTGGAACAATACCAAAATTAAAAGCCTCTACTAAATAATTAAATAAATAGCTTCTGCACAGCAAAGGAAATAATCAACAAAATGAAAAGATAACCCACTGAAAGGGAAAAGATATCTGCAAATGATATATTTGATAAAGGGTTAGTATCCAAAATATATAAAGAATTCACACAATGTAACACTGAAAACAGCAAATAATCCAGTTTAACAATGCGAACAAATAACAAGAGAGCAAGAGAAAAAGAAAGGGGAACTGAGAAAACTTCCAAAAAAATTAGAGAACAATTAACAGAATGAAATAAGCACCTTTAATTACTTTAATAATTATTATTTTAAATGTGGAAGAGCTAAATGCTTCAATCAAAAGATATAAGCTGACTAAATGGATAACAAAAAATACTCATCTATATGTTGTCTACAAGACTCATTTCAGACCTAAAGACAAAAAGAAACTGAAAGTGAAATGACAAAAATAGATATTCCATAGAAATGTAAATGAAAAGAAAGCTAAAGGTAATAATATTTACATCAGACAAAGTAATCTTCAAAAAAAAGCCTGTAACATACTCAAGTAGAGAGAGTCAATTATCATATGGTTTCACTTACTTGTGGAGCATAACAAATAGCATGGAGGATATAGGAACTTAGAGAGGAGAAGGGAGTTGGGGGAATTTGGAAGGGGAGGTGAACTATGAGAGACTATGGACTCTGAAAAACAATCTG
>NC_081575.1:107441188-107446486 GCF_022355385.1 Mustela nigripes | reverse complement strand
TGGGTGTGGTGAAAAAATAATGAATACTGTTATGCTGAAGATAAATTTAAAAAAAAAAAAAAAAAAAGCCTGTAACAAAAGACAAAAAGGGGCACCTGAGTGGCTTAGTTGGTTAAGCGACTGCCTTTGGCTCAGGTCATGATCTTGGAGTCCCTGAATTGAGTCCCGCATTGGGCTCCCTTCTTAGTGGGGAATCTGTTTCTCCCTCTGACCTTCCCCCTTCTCACGCCCTCTTTCTCTCAAATTAAAAAAAAAAAAAAGACAAACAAAGGCATTACATAATGATAACGGGATTAATCCAGTAAGAGGATATAACAATTGTAAATACCTATGCACACAACATAGGAGTACCTAAATATATAAAGGAACTATTAACAGACATAAAGGAAGAGATTGAAAGTAATACAATAATAGTAGGGGCTTCAACACCGAAATCACACCAATGGATACATCATATAGGAAAAAAAAAAAAAAAAGGAAACCATAGCCTTAAATGAAACATTAAACCAGATGGATTTAACAGATATATACACAAAATCCCACCCAAAACCAGCAGAATACATATTCTTTTCAGGTGAATATGTAATACTTTCCAGGACAGATCACATGTTAGGCCATAAAATAAGTCTCAATAAATTTAAGAAAATTGAAATTATATCAGGCATCTTTTCCCAACCACAATGGTATGAAATTAGAAATCCCTTAGAAGAAAAAAGCTGGAACAATACAAACACATGGAGGTTAAACAACACACTACTGAACAACCCACAGGTCAATAAAGAAATCAAAGATGAAATAAAAACCTTAAGACAAATGAAAATAGACATGCAACATTCCAACATATATGGAATACAGTAAAAGCAGTTCTAAGAGGGAAGTTTATAACAACACAGGCCCATCTCAAACAAAACAAAACAAAATAAAAACTCAAATAATTAATCTTATACCTGAAGTGATGAGAAAAACAAAGCCTAGTGAATAAAACAATGGAAGTAATGATTATTAGAGAAGAAATAAAAGAGAGACTAAAAAACAATAGAAATAATCAATGAAACTAAGAGGTTATTAGCTAGATTCAGCAAGAAAGAGAGAGGACTCAAATAAATGAAATGTAAAGTGAAAGAGAATATTTACAATTGACACCACTGAAATACAAAGTATTATAATGACTACTATGGACAATTATATGCCAACAGATTGGACAACCTAGAAGAAAAGGATAAATACCTACAATCATACAATCTTCCAAGACTGCATCAGGAAGAAATACAAAATCTGAACAGACTATTACTGGTAAAGAAGATGAATAAATAATCAGAAACCTCACAATAAACAAAAGTAGATGACCAGACAGCTTCATTGGTAAATTCTACCAAATATTCGAAGAAAATGTATTTCAAAGAAAATTTAATAGCTGTCCTTCTCAAGCTCTTCCAAAATACTGAAGAGAAGAGAATGATTCAAAGCTCATTTTACAAGGCCAGCATTATCTTGATACCAAAACCAGACAAGGACATCAATCCCTGATGAACATGGATGCAAAACTCATCGACAAAATATTAGTAAACAGAATTCAACAATGCATTAAAAGGATCATGGGCCATAATCAAGTGGGATTTATTCCAAGGGTGTAAAAATGATTCAACATCCACAAATCAATAAACATGATACACCACATTAACAAAATAAAGGATAAAAATCTTATGATCATTTCAAGAGATGCAAAAAAAAATCTGAAAGTATTCAACATCCATTTATGATAAAAACTCTCAACAACTGGGTATATAGATAA
The DNA here is from genome assembly GCF_022355385.1 of Mustela nigripes. Classification (NCBI taxonomy): domain Eukaryota; kingdom Metazoa; phylum Chordata; class Mammalia; order Carnivora; family Mustelidae; genus Mustela; species Mustela nigripes. The sequence continues at coordinate 107,444,694 of NC_081575.1, read as the reverse complement.
TATACTTCAACATAATAAAGGTCATATATAACAAACCCACAGCTAATACCACAGAGAAGCTAAAAAGTTTTCCAGAAGTTTTTCTCTAAGATCAAGAACAAGACAAGAATGCCAACTCTTGCTAACTTTATTCAACATAGTACTGGAATTTCTAGCCACAGCAGTCAAACAAGAAAATAAAAGGCATCCAAGTTGGTAAGAAAGAAGGAAAACTGTCAGTATTTCCAGATGACATGATACTAATACATAGAAAATACTAGGGGCGACTCATTTTCTCAGGTCATGATCCCAAGATCCTGGGATCAAGCCCCACTTGTCCCTCTCCCTCTGCGCCTCCTCCCCACACATGCATGCACTCTCTCTCTGTCAAATAAATAAATAGAATTAAAAAAAAATCCCTAAAGGTCTACCAAAAAACTATTAGAATAAATTAACTCAGTAAAGTCATAAAACACTAAAATAATATACAGAAATCTGTTGCATTTGTATGCACTAATAATGAACTGTCAGAAAGAGAAATTAAGAAAAAACCCCACTTACAAGTGCATTGAAAAGAATAAAATATTCAGCAATAAATTTATTCAAGGAGTTGAAAACCCTATATTCTAAAAACTATTTAAAAATGATGAAAGGAGGGGGACCTGGGTGGCTCAGTGGGTTAAGCCTCTGCCTTCAGCTCAGGTCATGATCTCAGGGTCTTGGGATCGAGTCCCGCATCGGGCTCTCTGCTCAGCGGGGAGCCCACTTCCCTCTCTCTCTCTCTGCCTGCCTCTCCATCTACTTGTGATTTCTCTCTGTCAAATAAATAAATAAAATCTTTAAAAAAAAATTTTAAAAAAATGATGAAAGGAATTGAAGATGATACAAATAAATGGAAAGAGATACCATGTTCATACACTGGAAAAATATTGTGAAAATGTCCATAGTACTGAAAGCAATCTATATATTCAATGCATCTCTATCAAAATTCACTTTTCACAGAACTATAACAAATATTATTAAAACTTGTATGGAACCCACAAAATACCCTGAATACATAAGATTTGTGAAAGAAGAACAAAACTAGACATGTCACACTGCCAGATTTCAAACTACACTACAAAGCCACAATAAACAAGACAGTATGGTATTGGCCCCAAAAGAGACACATAAATCAATGAAACAAAAGAGAAAGTCCAGAAATAAATTCATATTTATGTTCAGTTAATCTATAGCAAAGGAGGCAAGAATATAAAATGGGAAATGGATAGTCTCTTCAATAAACAATACTGGAAAAACTGATCAGCTACCTGTAAAACACTGGAACTGGACCACTTTCTTATACCACACATAAAAATGAACTCAAAATGAATTAAAAACCTTAACCAACCTTGTTGCAGCAGTGTGAATTAGCAGTGGTTCAAAGTTTGTGGCAAATCACCATAGTCAGCACTCCAAGTAAGGGAACCACTTCACCCTGTATGATCCTAGGGATCCTCAGGCTGCCTTCTCCTGAAGCTAAGCTCTGTTCCCCAAATGGGCCACTGCTCAATTCCCCAGGGCCTGAACCTGGCTATGTAGTGAACTTCCAATACCTTAGAATCTGTGTTCTGCTGTCTGCAGAAGACTGGTGGTAATGTAACTCTCTCCTTCTCCCCACACCCAACAATTTTTTAAATATTTCTTTGAAGATTTTATTTATTTATTTGCCAGAGAGAGCGAGCATAAGCAGGGGGAGCAGCAGATGGAGAGGGAGAAGCAGGCTCTCCACTGAGCAGGGAGCCCAATGCAGGGCTCAATCCTAGGACCCTGGGATCATGACCTGACCTGAAAACAGACACTTAACTGGGTGAGCCACCCAGATGCCCTCCCTCTGTCAATGGTTGTGAGGAACAGTTTTCTTGTGCAGTTCCCTCTGCATGTTTTCACTATTTTTTTTTCCTTTTTCCCCCACACTTTTTCTCTCCTCCCCCACTCCTGCTACTCCCTCTTTAGTCAGGGCTCCCTCTCGTGTGGAACGCCCACCACTCTTTGTTCCCATGGATCAGCTCTCCGCAGTTTCTACTTTCCATGGGTCACTTTTCTTGTTTAATAGATGTGCAGCTTCATTCTCTAAGAATTTGGATTGATTTGGTGGGTGATAAGAGTGATTTGATATTTATTTCACTTTGTTCAAGTGAGGAGGCAGGCTTAGGGTCATCCTACTCCTCTACCACCTTACCTCTCCTGGATCAAGAACCTCATGTTTAAATTCATACCTGTACAAAAGTGAACTAAAAATGTGTGATGGCTCTAAATATAAAAAATAAATATTTTCAGAAAAAAAACTTCAGAGAAAATCTTAGGACTTTAGGGCTAAGTACAAAATTCTTAGACTTGATACCAAGAGCACAATGCACAAAAGGATAATTGAAGAATTGAACTTCATGAATATTAAAAACTTTGGGTCTGTGAAAGAAAACATGAAGAGAATGAAAAGACAAATGTATGGACTCTGAGAATGTCATGAAAAACATATGTCCAACAAAGGACTAATATCTAGAAGGTATAAAGAACTCTAAAAAGAACCCTTTTACTTAAAAGCCAAAGGTATGAAAACAAACAATACAAATGGAATATGAGCAAACAGATAAGTCAGAGTAAATCTTAAGTATTCTTATCATTACTACCACAAAAACCAAATGGTAATTATGTAAGATGATGGGTGTATTAACTAACCTTACTGTGGTAATTATTTTTCAGTACATACATTTTTCAAATCATCATGTTGTAAACCTTAAACTTACACAATGTTAGACATTAATTACATCTCAACAAAGCTGGGGAAAAATCAATGTAATTGACTGTACTGACAAACTAAAGAAAAAAAGCAATATATCATCGCAGCAAATGCAAAAAATGGACAAAATTTAATATCTTTAAAAAAAATCTCAGCACTTAGGGAATAACAGTCAACTCTGTTTATTTGAGGGAGTTACTCACAACTAACATGCTCAATGATGAAAGACTAATGTTTCTCCATAAGATGAAGAATAAGGCAAGGGCACTTGTTCTCCTTACTCTTATCCAACAACATCCTAGAAATCCTATCCAGTACAGTACTTGAAGAAAAAGAACAAGATGTCCAGACTGGAAAGAAACAAATCTAACACTATGGTGAAATAATAGGGTGTCTACATAGAAAGCCTTAAGGACTTTATTAAGAATCTCCTAGACCTAATAAGTGACTTTACCAAAGTTGCCGGATACAAGGTCAATATAAAAAAATCACTTAGAGAGGAGGAGGGATGATGGTGGAAGAGTAGGGAACCGTCGTTTCATCTGGTACCTTGAATTTAGTTAGATAGTTATCTAATCATGCCGAACAGCAGTGAATTCAACCTAAGATCTAAGTAAAGAATTGTTGCAATTCTACAAATAGAAAATCAACCACTTTTTGCAAGGTAGGAGGTGCAGAGAAATAAATCTGAGGGGATATATCAGAAGATAAACCATGGGGGGAGGATTTGAGAGATCAGTGATACCAT
>NC_081575.1:107416403-107421188 GCF_022355385.1 Mustela nigripes | reverse complement strand
TCACAATCTTTCACCTATATTATTGTAATACTGCTTTCCCTATTTTCAATAGTATACTCTTTAAATTCATCCTCATCCCAATCAATTGATCTATCTAAAATGCGAACTCAAACCTGTCACTGCATTACATAAAACTTTCTGAGGACTTCCTTTACTTCAAAATTCCATAATAAGGAAAATTTGGTCCTCTGTTGTCTAGCCACTGATGTGAAATGTTGGGGTCTAGAAGTGAAATTTCAGGAAAGAATTCTTGAAATGACTTTGCTGCCAAACAGGTAATTTTATTAAAGCACAGGACAGGACTCATGGGCAGAAAGAGCTGCATTGGGGTTATGAGGAATGATTGATTGCATACTTTTACCTTGTGAAGGGGTTCGGGATAGCGTAAGTCTCTAAGGAATTTGGAAGTAAGGTTTTCAGGACTTTGAGGAGCTGTTAAGATAAGGTCATTTACTACTGGCCAGTAAAATCTTAGTCATGAGACCCTGCAGACATATATCAGTGGGCCATATGTTTGGAGGATGATTGCTAATATATATCTTGGGGAGGTTAAGATAAAGGAAGTTTCCAAAGGGATTTTTATATGTTAAAGAAGACTTACAGGATCCTGGAGCCTTGGCTAATGTCAAGCTAATGTTGTCTTTTACCCCTAGCAAAGTATTAACATTGAGGCGTTGAGTTTCTAGAGGAAGGTCACTCTGCCTACTCATTAGTGGGCTGCAAGTTGCAGTGAAATTTAATTTTTTTTTCCACAAGTCTTTGCCCTTATTCTCCACATCAGCTACTGTTTGTCTTTTCTGCCTTGTTCTGTCACTCCTTTCTTCACTATGCCTCTGTGACAAATCAATGTTTACATTTCCTCCTACATACCATGTACTTTCTGTTTTTAAGGGTTTTGCTTCAACCATCTTTTCTGCCTAACTACTTCCTACCCATTCTCTTAGATTCAGCTTAGAAAACCTTTCCTGAGTCCTCTGGGCTGGAATAGGTGCCTGTCCTCTGCTGTCCCCTAATACCCTGTCATATAACTCTTTCACTGTAGGAATCTCTTTGATCAACTAGACTGTGTAGTATTTTCATATTTGGGTTTATTTCTCATTCATCTTTGTACCACAACATTTAGCACCCAACCTGCTATTCAATAAATGTTTCTCAAATGAACTAAATGAGTGGTTGTTGGGTTTACTCATGTGAAGCTGAATTCATCAACATAATTGACCCCTTAACATCTTTACTTATTCTATGATAGGTCACATTTCTTGTACATTACGGAGTAAAAAGCATGACATACTGATTCTGAAACTAAGCTTGTGAAAAACCACCATTCCAAATGACAACAAATGGAAGGACTCAATTAAGAAAGTACTTTCACCTTCTGTATTTTTCCATGAACTTGGTTTTTAACAGCCTGGCCAAATAACTGATATTGCTCTAAAGCTTAGATATTCCTCTATACAAAACAAAATTTACTAAGTATATAATCTAGGAACTGAGAATCTAAAGATAAACAAGATTAATTCTCAAAGGGACTCACAACTTTCCTGAGTACTAAATAGAAATGAGCAAATAATTGGGAAGTGTCTTATTTTGGCTATAGGGTAAGGAGAGAGAGTTGATGGACTTTTTTTTGGTGGGGGGTATGCCTGTTTAGCATCAATTTGTTTCTGGCTTACAGATTCATCATAATAAATCAATTCATCCATCAGGAGGAAAACAGCCAGAGATTATGCATATGTAAGAATAAATTGTAAACAGCTACTGGGAAAACAAAAACAAATTTAAAAAAACTTAAAAGCACAAGCCAAAAATGAAATCAAATAACAATAAACCAAAACTGACCTCAGAGTGAACGTCTTATAGAGAGTGAGGCAGTAATATCACTTTCTAGATGAAGGACAGCTCCAGATTCATCAGTGATTGTGATGGTGAAGAAGTGCTTGTTTTACTAATAAAGGCTCTGAATTAAACTGCTAATATTAGAGACTCTGCTTTGGACTTTCATGGGGCATGAATTATTTCCCAGGGTTGAAAAGTCATCATAAATTCTATGTGGAAGAAATACAGAAGATGGACAATTATTCCACTCTTTTTCTAGGATTCCTCTGTCACTAGGAATCACATTTCTCTTTCAATTAGGTCAAGTTGTCTTTGCAGAGCAACCAAAACACACGGTTCATTCATTTTGCCAATGAACTTGCAGAATGATAGCATGATCTTTTCATTTTCTATTCCTCCATTTTAATTTGAAAATAAAAAACAAATTTATTATTTATCAGACAAATCTCTATGATTTCTGTGATTTCTTGTGATTTCTGCAATTTCTTTAAACAATATCATTTAGGCAAAGTTAAGCAATCTGTCTTTGTCAGACAAGCAACTTAATTTGCTATCTGATTTTTTTTGTTGTTTTTTGTCATATCAAGCAACCAACTGGGACTTAAAAAAAATAATCCCAAATAAAACTACCAGGATTTTACTCTTGCCACTTTTATTTAACATAGTACCAGAAGTCCTGGCCAAAGAAATCAGGCAACAAAAAGAAAAGACATCCAAATTGGTTAGTAAGAAATAAAATTTTCACTATTTGCAGGTGACATGATACTGTATGTACAAAACCTGAAAAGATTCCACCAAAAACTATTAGAACTAGTAAATGAATCCAGTAGAAGAAAGAAAAATTAAGAAAACAATCTCATTTAAAATTGCACCAAAAATAATAAACCTAGAAATAAACTTAATCACAGAAGTGAAAGACCTGTGCTCTGAAAAATGTAAAACATCAATGAAAGAAACTGAAGACATCACAAAGAAATTGAAAGACATTCCATGCTCATAGATTGGAAGAACAAATATTACTAAACTGTATATACAACACAAAACAATCTACACATTTAATGAATCCCTTTCAAAACACCAATAGCATTTTTTCACAGAACTAGAACAAACAATCCTAAATTTTATATGGAACCACAAAAGACCCCGGAGTCAAAGCAAATTTGAAAAGGAAAAGCAGAGCTGGAGATATCACAATTCCAGACTTCAAGTTATGTCACAAAGCTATAGTAATCAAAGCAGTATACTCCTGGCACAAAAACAGACACATAGCATGGAGCACTGGGTGTAGTGAAAAAATAATGAATACTGTTTTTCTTAAAATAAATTAATTTAATTTTAAAAATAAATAAATAGGGGTGCCTGGGTGGCTCAGTGGGTTGAGCCACTGCCTTCGGCTCAGGTCATGATCTCAGGGTCCTGGGATCGAGTCCCATATCGGGCTCTCTGCTCAGCGGGGAGCCTGCTTCCCTCTCTCTCTGTCTCCCTGCCTCTCTACCTACTTGTGATCTCTCTCTGTCAAATAAATAAATAAAATCTTTAAAATAAATAAATAAATAAATAAATAAATAAATAGAATCTTAAAAAAAAAAAAAAAACCAGACACATAGATCAATAGAAAAGAAGAAAACACCAGAAATAAACCCACTATTATATAGTCAATTAATCTTTGACAAAGCAGGAAAGAATATCTGGTATCTGGTGGGAGAAAGTCTCTTCAATATATAGCACTGGGAAAACTGGATGGCTACACGCAAAAGAATGAACCTGGACCACTTTCTCACACCATACACAAAAATAAACTCAAAATGAATCAAAATGTGAGACAGGAGAGCACAGGCAGTAATGTCTCTGACATCAGCCACAGCAACGTTTTTCTCAATATGTGTGGCAAAGGAAACAAAAGCTAAAACAAACTATTGGGACTACATCATAATAAGAAGCTTATGCACAGTGAAGGAAATGACTAACAAAACTAAAAGACAATTCACTGAAGGGAGAAGATATTTGCAAATGACCTATCTGATAAAAGGTTAGTACCCCAAATATGTAAAGAACTTATATAAGTTAACTCCCAAAATCAAATAATCCAATTAAAAATGTGTAGAAGACATGAACAGACATTTTTCCAACTATACTGGAATTAAAAATTTTAAAAACTACCAGGATCTTAAAATAACCTATCTCTATTCTACAAAGCTATGTGTAAGATTTTTAAGAAATTTCTTTTTAAAGGGGCATTTTTAGGAAATAGATCAAAGTTTAGTTCAGTAACCACCAGCTTTCCTACTTTGTATGTGAAAAAAGTCAGCATTTAAATCACTGATTGGTACTCACATCCAAATACCTATGCTGATATATTAGAGTGAGACATATTTGTCTCTCACCTACCCTCCAAATCAACTATCTCCTCACCACTTGTCTTAATAACTACTTCCCATTTATTTTTTTCCAAGTGTTCATAATTTCTTACAAGAAAAAATTTGGGAAATCATACATAGAAAAAATATTTTAGGGGCTCAGTCAGTAGAACACATTACTCTTGATCTCAGGGTTGTGAGTTCTAGCCCCACGTTGGGTGTAAAGATTATTTAAAAATAAAACCTTAAAAGCTTTTTAAAAATAATTTAAAAATAAATAATATATTCAGATGGTACAAAATACAAGCAGTACTGAAAAATATATGTTGAAAAGCAAATCTTTCTCAAACTCTTCACCAGCCATCTAGTTGCCTTCCTCAGGGATAATTCCCATTATTTGTTATCTGTTTCCTGCCAGAGAAATGCATGTATGAGCATACAAGTGGAAAAATATATCATGGAATTTTAGAGCTAAGCCTCAGAAAGAGTAAATATTTTGTTACAGCACCTTTTCCCATCTCTTTATTTTTTTTTTTTAGATTTTATTTATTTATTTATTTGACAGAGAGAGATCACAAGTAGGCAGAGAGAG
>NC_081575.1:107368422-107416303 GCF_022355385.1 Mustela nigripes | reverse complement strand
ATTTTTTTTTTTTTTAGATTTTATTTATTTATTTATTTGACAGAGAGAGATCACAAGTAGGCAGAGAGAGAGAGAGAGGAAGCAGGCTCCCTGCTGAGCAGAGAGCCTGATGCGGGACTCGATCCCAGGACCCTGAGATCATGACCTGAGCCGAAGGCAGCGGCTTAACCCACTGAGCCACCCAGGCGCCCTCCCATCTCTTTTTTATTACTCAACTGTATATAGAGCATTTCTTCCATGAGATTACCAAGGCAAATAGAGTATTCTTACTCACCTGATTGTTATTGAATATATATTTTTGTCATTATATGAAAGATTTATTCAGTTAACATTGGGAGAATTTAGATAAAACTAAATGTCCAGCAGTGTTTGAGGGGGTCAAATAATTTAAGATAGTTTTTTCTCCACTCCACGATAGATGTAATGATGACGCAAGATTGCATATATGATGTCACCTCTTGTTTTTATTTCTGCTGCTATTATTCTATTTCAGGTTGTTATTACCCCTCATTTTAGGTTAGGTATCCTAACAGCCGACTCTTTCTCCATCTTTCTTCCATAAATTCCCTATACACTAAAGTTAAGTTATCCTTAAAAATCCACAGCTTAATCATCTTTCTTTATGAACCTACTCCTAAATTCCAATGGCTCCCACTGTCAAGTTTAAGTTCTTTTGAACAGCAAGCCTCTTCAAATTTGACTTCAAATTACTTTTCTACTGTTGTCTTCAAACTCAAGAGTCTACTTTCTTCAAATAAAACTACTGACATTTCTATCAAACAAAAGTTGGGAAGGTCCAGTATTATATAAGAAAATACTGATTTTTTAAGAATGTTTATGTCTCTCATCAACAAAGTATATTTCCTTACAATTTATAGTTTATTTTTTTTGTATTCAATCATATAGGTAACAGAAAGAAAAGGTAAATACTTATATGTACAAAAATCACACAAACATTCATGTTCTATACTTGTATGACTTAAGGTACTCATAATTAATTCAATTTTACTTTTTTAAAATAATATGGACTCTTCCAGCCTAATAATGTTTTTTAAAGCAAAAGAACAATATTCGTGAATAAATGAAACATTTTTTTTCCTATGGAGATACACTAAGGTTTCTGTTGACTTTTACTTCTTTAGAGTTACCATCTTTCTTGTGGCTTCTTCTCCAGATTTGAGCATTTTTTGGTAAAGTTCTAAGAAGTTGGTCTAGAGAGAATTTACTTCTAAAACTTAATAAACATTAAATTTGGAAAGCCATTTGTCAATTCAACAATGAAAGAATGGCACTCAAAGTTTTACAGATTTTCCTTCACCTTACCTTAAATTTCTTTTAATTTAATCACTAATGAGCTAAGTCACTCTTTAAAAAAATGAACCAAAAGTATACTCTAATTTAGGTGGCTTCTAGAAGAGCTCAAAAGTTTGTTTCTTCTATTGTCTGTTTACAGTAGTTATATGTGAACCATCTGTCATAAATGCTGGAACACTGAAAAAAATTAAATAAAATGAAAAGAAACATGTTTGTCAAATTATTTCAATGGTGGGAACATTCAAAAAGACAGGAAGATATATTTTCATATGCCTTTGCTCCCTTAAGTGTGAATGGGTTATTTTTCTCTAAATGTCCATCAACAGTAGAAAGGACAGATAAATTTTACTAAGTATATAACTGATACACTACATAGCAATGAGAATGAATCAATTATTGTTATACCCAACAGGGGTGAATCTCACGAAGTACAGTCTTTCTTTGAATTAGGATGGAGTTAATGTCCTGATAAACCCATCATAAGCTAAAGATACCATAAGCTGAAAATGCATTTCTTACACCTAATATACCGAACTTAATAGCTCACCCATGGAGTACCTGGGTGGCTCAGTGGGTTAAGTGTCTATTTTTGGCTCAGATCATGATCCCAGGGTCCTCAGATCAAGCCCTGCATCAGGCTCCCTGCTCAGCCGGGAGTCTGTTCTCTCTCTGCCTCTGTCCCTCCCCTTGTTTCTGCTCTTTTGCTCTCTTTCTCAAATAAATAAACGGTTTTTTAATTAAAAAATAGCTTAGCCTAGCATGCCTTAAACATGCTCAGAGCACTTACATTAGCTTACATTGGGCAGAACAATCTAACACAAAGCCCATTTTATAATAAATTGTTGACTATCTCCTGTAATTTATTGAATGCTATGCTGAACGTGAAAAATGAAATGGTTGTATGGGTACAAAGTGGTTGAACATGTATTTATTGTTTATCCTTGTGACTGTGTGGCTAACTGGGAGCTGTGGCTCACTGCCAGTGCTCAGCATCACAAGATAGGATAGTACCATGTATCAGTAACATAGAAAAAGATCGAAATTTTAAACTCAAAGTACGGGGCCCCTGGGTGGCTCAGTGTGTTAAGCCTCTGCCTTCATCTCAGGTCATGATCTCAGTGTCCTGGGATCAAGTCCCGCATCAGGCTCTCTGTGCAGTGGGGAGCCTGCTTCCCTCTCTCTCTCTGCCTGCCTCTCTGCCTATTTGTGATCTCTCTCTCTCTCTCTGTCAAATAAATAAATAAAATCTTAAAAAAAATAAAAAACTCAAAGTACACTTTCTTTTTTCTCTTCTTTTCTTTTTTTAGATTTTATTTATTTGTCAGAGGGAAAGAAAGAAGTCACAAGCAGGGGGAGTAGCAGGCAAAGGGAGAAGGAGAAGCAGGCTTCAAAAGACAGCCACCCAGACATCCTGAAGTACATTTTCTACTGAATGAGTAACACATTCACACCATTGTAAAGTCAAAAAATTATAAGCTGAACCATTATAAATCAGGTATCATCTGTACCCAGCAAGTATTATAACATTACTGGTACCTTAGAGGCCCAGTAATTCATGAAGAACCATTCTTGGTTATCATTTTTTGAATGTTAAGAAGCACTCTTACTTTGAACGTTTCCTCCACACAACCATTTGGTTTGGAAGAATTAAAAGAGTGCTTCATTTTTGTCTCCAAGACTTTCTCCAAGTATGACTCTCTTCCTATAAAATTTGATAGTGGCCCTTGTAGTGTTTATGCATGATTAGGCATTCATAGCTACATCTCACTGCTTCCTTGTTGACAGCAATTGTAAAATACCTCAATTATGAGATTCACCCCAATTACAGAGATATAAGGTCTAAAAATTTGTGCTTTGGAATTGATGAAATTGACAATGGGATTTATCCTTGAATCTCTATCTGTTAGAAATCCTTGAGCCTTGGGGCACCAGGCTGGCTCAGTCAGTAGAGCATATGACTCTTGATCTAGAGGTCATGAGTTCAAGCCCCATGTTGGGTGTAGAGATTACTTAAAAATAAAATCTTAAAAAAAAAAAAGAATTCCTCTAAAAAAAAAAAAAAAAAGAATTCCTCAAACTTAGGTTGGTGATGTCTTTCCATACTGAAGATTTACCACTTGCCCATGGGCCTATGGGCCTATGGGCCTAAGAGCCATTCCAACTGTGAACCACTTTGGGTTTTTTGGGGGGAGGGGAAGGGATTTTATTGACATATAGTTTACATCTAATATTAATTTCAGTTATACAACATGGTGATTTGACATTTATACACATAGTGAAATGATCACACACTACGTCTAGTTGCCTTCGGCTCAGGTCATGATCGCGGGGACCTGGGATGGAGCCCTGCATTGGGCTCCCTGCTCAGCAGAGAACCTGCTTCTCCCTCTGCCTCTGCCTGCTGCTCTGACTACTTGTGTTCATGCTCATTCTCGCTCTCCCTCTCTTTCTGTCAAATAAGGAAATAAAATCTTAAAAAAAAAAGAAAAAAGAAATTCCACATATAAATGAAATCATGTGGTACTTGTCTTTCTCTGACTTATTTCAACTAAGGTAATAATACCCTTCAGGTCCATCCCTGTTGTCACAAATGGCAAGATTTCATTCTTTTGAAATACTACTATAGCTGAGTAGTATTCCATTCTATACATATACTACATCTTCTTCAACAGTACATCCAGTGATGGACACTTTGTTTCTGTGTCTTGGTTGTTGTGAATAATGCTACAATGAGCAAAGGAATGCATATATCTTTTTGAAATAGTGTTTTCATTTTCATCAAATCCAGTAGTGGAATTGCAGGATTATATGGTATTTCTATTTTTAATTTTTTAAGAAACCTCCATACTGTTTTCCATTAGGGGCTGCACAAATTTACATTTCCACCAATAGTGCATGAGGATTTCTCTTTCTCAACACACTCACCCGACACTTGCTATTTTTTTTTGTCTTTTTTGATAAAAGCAATTCTTATGGGTATGGGATGGTATCTCACTGTGGTTTTGATTTGCATTTCCCTGATGATTGAGCATCTTATCACGTGTCTGTTGGCTATTTGTATGTCTTCTTTGAAAAAATGTCTATTTGGATCCTCTGCCCATATTTTAATTAGATTGGCTTTTGTGGTGTTTCATTTTATGAGTTCTTTATATATTTATTTAGGATATTCACCCCTCACTGAATACATGATTTGCAAATATCTTCTCCCATTCATTAGGCTGTCTTTTTGTTTTGTTGATGGTTTTCCTCACCGTGCAAGACTTTTTGGTTTGATGTAATTTCATTTTTAAAAAATTTTTGCTTTTGTTTTTCTTGCCTGAGGAGACAGGTTTTTAAAAAAAAAAAAAAATGTTGCTAAGGGGGTGCCTGGGTGGCTCAGTGGGTTAAGCCTCTGCCTTCAGTTCAGGTCCTGATCTCAGGGTCCTGGGATTGAGCCCCACATCCAGCTCTCTGCTCAATGGGAGGCCTGCTTCCCCTCTCTCTCTCTCTGCTTCCCTCTCTGCCTGCTTGTGATATCTCTGTATCAAATAAATAATAAAAAAATTCTAAAAAAAAATGTTGCCAAGACCAATGTCCAAGAATTCAGTATCAATGTTTTCTTCTAGTAGTAGGTTCATGGTTTCAGGTCTTAATTTAGGCCTTTAGTTCACTTTGAGTTAATTTTTATATGTGGTGTAAGATAGCTGTGGAGTTTCATTCTTTTGCATGTAGCTGTTCAGTTTTCTCAGCATCATTTATTGAAGAAACTGTCTCTTCCCTGTTACATATTCTTGACTCCTTTGTTGAATATACCATATATACATAGATTTATTTCTGGACTCTCTGTTTTATTCTATTGATCTGTCTGTTTTTGTGCCTGTCTTGACTAGGTTTTGTAGTATAGTTTGAAATTAGGGAGCATGGTATCTCTGATTTAGTTCTTCTTCTCAAGATTGTTTTGGCTATTCTGGGTCTTTTGTGGTTCCATATATGTTTTAGAATTATTTGTTCTAGTGCTGTGAAAAATGACATTGGAAGTGATAAGGATTGCATTTAAAGTGTAGATTGTTTTGCATAGTATAGACATCTTAATATTAATTCTTCCAATATATGAGCATAAAATATCATTATATTTATTTGTGTTTTCTTCAATTTCTTTCATCTATGCCTTATAGTTTTCAGTGTACAGGTCTTGCACCTCCTTGGTTAAATTTATTCCTAGGCATTTTGTTTCTGATGTGACTGTAAATAGGATTATTTTCTTGATTTTTTTTCTGGTAGTTTGTTACTAGTATATAGAAATGCAACAGATTTGTATATAGAAATGCAACAGATTTGTATATATTAATTTTATATCCTGCAACTTTACTTAACTCATTCATTTAACAGTTTTTTGGTGCCTTTAACATTTTGTATATATAGTATCATATCATCTGTAAACAGTGATAGTTTTACTTCTTCCCAATTTTTTTTAAAGATTTTATTTATTCATTTGTCATAGAGAGAGAAGCGAGAGCAAGCACAGGCAGACAGAGTGGCAGGCAGAGGCAGAGGGAAAAGCAGGCTCCCCGCCAAGCAAGGAGCCCGATGTGGGACTCAATCCCAGGACGCCAGGATCATGACCTGAGCCGAAGGCAGCCGCTTAACCAACTGAGCCACCCAGGCGTCCCTCTTCTTCCCAATTTGATTGACTTTCATTTATTTTTCTTACGTAAGTACAGCGGCTAGGACTTCCAGTATTAAGTTGAATAAAAGTAGAAAGAGTGGACATCCTTGTCTTATTCCTGATCTTAGACAAAAAGCTTTCAGTTTTACACCATCAAATATGATATTAGCTTTGAGTTTGTCACATATGGCCTCTATTATGTTGACATGCATTTGCTCTATATCTATGTTGTTAGAGATTTTTTTTATCAAAAATGGATGTTGAGTTTTGTCAAATGCTTTTTATGTTTCTATTGAGATGGTCATATGAGGTTTATCTTTCATTTTATTGTGGTATATCATGATGATTAATTTGCAGATGTTGAGCCATCACTGAATCCTTGAAATAAATCCCACTTGATCATGTTGCAGGATGCTTTTAATGTATAGTTGAATTTGGTTTGCTAATATTTTGTTGAAGATTTTTGCATCTATGTTCATCAGAAACATTAGCCTATAATTTCCTCCATCTCCCTTTCTCTCTTCCTTCCTTCCTTCCTTTCATGGTGTCCCTGTCCGGTTTTATTATCTGGGTAATGCTGGCCCCATAAAATAAGCTGATGTTTTTATATTCAAAGATGAATTTTTTTGTAGACAACATGTTTTATGATCCACTCTGACAATATCTGTCTTTTAATTGGTATAATCAGACCACTGATGTTAAAATTATTGATATAGTTGGAGTAATATCTAGCATATTAGTTGTTGTTTTCCATGTATTGCACTTATTCTCTGTTTCTATTTTTGTCTTTCACTCTTTTCTGCCTTTTTGTGGTATAGTTATGTCTTAATATCTTAACCACTTTGATAGTCTCAGCTTTTAAGTTTTAGTGTTGAAATATACATTTATAATTAATCCCAGTACACATTCAAATAACACTGTACATGTCTCAGGTAGTGTGGGTGCCTTATAGTGTAATATTACCAATTCCTCCCTCTTACATCCTTAGTAACATTGCTGTCATTTATTTCACTCATACATAAGCTAGAGTCACTCCATATATTCAGTTTGGAAAGTTTTTACTGATAATCTGTTCAAGCTCACTAATGCTTTGGCTATGTCCAGTCTCTAATGAATCCACTAAAGTCATTCATCATTTTTGTTTGTATTTCTAGAATTTCCTTTTGATTCTTTCTTAGTTTCCATTCATCTACTTCCATCACCTATTTGTTCTTGCACATATCCACTTTTCTGTTATAGCCCTTAGGATAGTAACACTTCTTATGTTAAATTCTCATTGTAATAATTCCAAAATCTCTGCCATATCTGGGTCTGGTTCTGATGTTTGACTCTTCAGAATGATTTTTTGGTCTGGTTTTTTCATTTGTTTGTTTCATTTTACCTTATTGTAAGCTTTATTTTTGTTTGTTTGTTTGTTTGTTGTTGAAAGCAAACACAATGTGTCAGGAAAGGAACTTAGGTGAACAGGACTTTAGTGTGAGGTTTTACATTTATCTGGCAAGGAGTTAGGCTGAGTTTGTGGGCTGTAACTGTAGGTACGGGAGACTAAGATTTCCTATAGCTCCCTCATCTTTGTCTTCTCTGTTGTCTTTGGGTTTCCCCAGAAATTCCCTCTTAAATATAGCCTGAGCCTTGTAGTTCCTTTAAGCTGTAATCCCCTATTATTATAGAAGAGACATGTTGATGTTGTGGAAAGATGTGGGGGAAGGAGAAACATTATATATCCCCATAAATACATCTTCATCTTTTACTTGGCCTGTGCCTCTGGGCTGTAACCTTCAGGAGAGCTTCCCAACGTTTTGCCCTTCTTTAAGTGAAATAGGAAGACTGGAGGGAGCTAAAGATGGGTATTTCCCTTCTTTCACACTGGTTAGGCTCTGGTAAAATCCACGTGGGTTAGGATGTGGTAAAATAGTTTCCTTAAAGACAAGGTCTTTATTGATGAGAACATAATGTTCTGGGCATATTTCAAACTAGTAAATTTTCCCCTTCCTTTGCCAAAAGCAAGAGGGGATTTTTCACAATCTCTACCCTGAGAATCTGGTGGAGCTCCTGGAAATACAACTCACAGAACTATGTGTGCCCCCCACCAAGGCTGAGTCCCTAGGAGTTTTTATCTCTTAATGTAGTCCATTCTCAGTCTCCAGAAATTTGTCAATGATCCTTTATGTGTTCTTACCAGACTCCAACTGCACCTTCTGATTTCTGGTAAGCTTGGATTTTCTGTGTTCCTTTGTCTCTCCAGTTTGAGGATCTATGATTTGCCCTGTGACTACGATTCTCTGATCTAAGATGCACTGCTGATTTCCAGTTTCTTCAGATTTTTTTCATTTAAGGATAGTAATGACAACTTCTAAGCTCTTTACATATTGGGCTTGAAACTGGAAGTGGACTGTGAGGATTTTCTTAGCTATTCTGGGAATCTCTTTTAATTAGTGTATATAAATAATTTACACTTAAGTTATTTATTGATATGTTATGGCTTAAGTTGTCCATTTTATTATTTGTTTTCTGTTTCATTCCTCTTCTTCGCTTTTCTTACTTCCTAGTGGGGTATTTGAACATTTTTAAGGGTTCTTTCTTGATAAATTTATAGTGTTTTTGAATACATTTCTTTGTATAGTTTTCTTCACAGTTGCTCTAGGTATTATAATATACATATGTAACATCACAATGTGCTTTTTTCAACATTTTACCACTTTGAGTTAAGTATAGAAACATGACTTCCATTTAGGTCCCTTTATCCTCATCACTTTAAAAATATATTTGTTTAAAGCATGTCCTATACATATGTTAAGCACCACAGCAGCTGGTGTTATAATTTTTGCTTCAACCTTCAAATATGATTTAAGAAATTCATGAGAAGTAGGATAATCTGTTATAGTTGCCCCTATTTTTACGAATTCAATTTCTTTCTTTTCTGAAATTCCAAGCCTTCTTCTGTTATCTATCATTGCCTTTCTGATTAGAGAAGTTACTTTAGCCATTCCTTAATGGGAGGTTTGCAAACAAATATTTATCTTAGTTTTCCATTGTCCCAAAATGTCTTTTTGCCCCTTCATTCCTGAAGGATATTTTTGTCAGATATAAAGCTTACCATTGGCAACTCTAAATCAGTGCTTGGAAAATGTGCCACTTACTCTCGATCTCCATAATTTCCTATTAGAAATCTGCTGAAATACCCATCAATGTTCCCTTTTAATAAAACATTTCTCTCTGGCTCTTTTCAAGATTTTTTTCTTTCTCTTTGGTATGCAGAAGCTTAATTTAATAATGTGTAATGACATGAACTTCTTTGGGTTTATTTTATTTGGGGCTTGCTCAGCTTCTTAAATCTGTAGGTTTATTTCTATTGCCAAAGTTGGATCATTTTCACCCATTATTATTCCTTGGAATAATATCTCAGTCCAACTATCTCTCTCCTCTGTTTTTGGAAGTCTGATGATACAAATGCTGTCTTTTGCTATTGTCCCACAGGTCCCTGAGACTGCTAATTTTTTTTTAAATCTATTTTCTCTCTGATGTTCATATTGGGTAAACTCTATTTTCCTGTAGTCCACTTATTCTATCTGTTTTCTCTACTATGACCCATTAAGTTTTTCATTTTAATTATTATACTTTTACTTCTATAATTTCTTTTTTTTGCTACAGCTTCTTTTACTTTGGTGAGATTTTCAATTTGTAAAGAGAATTCATAATTGCTTGTTAACACATTTTTGCAATGCCTGCTTTTAAAATTTTGTCAGATAATTTCACCATCTGATTCCTTTTGATGTGATTAATATACACCCATTTATTGTTTTTCTCATTAATATTTTATTTTACTGGTTCTTGCTATACCAAGGCTTTTTATTATATCCTCAACTTGTTGGAAATTGCATGAAGAGACAATGTATTCTATTTAATCTTCTTTATCAGGCAGTTCACCTGTTTAGGTATAACTCCCACACCTGGTGGAGTGTGTGTTATGCTTTCCACTGGGTCCTGCCAACTCCACCCTGGTGAAAGTGGGGCACTGACTCACACTGCTTCATTGCAGATAAGTGGGGTGGAAGGTAAGCTCCTCCTTCAGTCTTGCTGACACCTTTTCAGTGAAAGTAGGACACTGGCAGGTTGGTATAGAGGCTTAGCTCCCTACTAGGCCCCTTTGACACTATTAGCAAGGGAAGAGAAGTGCTATCTAGCCTTGCTTATCACCACTTCATTCAATATCAGTGCTACTAGATGAATTTGAAGTGTAGCTCTGTATTTGCTTTATTGACACCAGAGGTAGGTGGAAAATGGAGTACTTACTAGCCCTGACTTGAATCACCTTATTCAGTCTCATTGATCCCAGATGGTGTAGAGGCTCAGCTTTCCACTGAGCCCTGTGACATGGAGGAGGGTGTAAAGCCTAGTAGTGACAAGTCCCATCCCTCCTATCTTATTAAACCTCAGTGCTACTAAATATGACTAGAGGTTCAGCTCACATCTGAACCACACTGAAACTACCCTGTTGGGGGAATCTGAGCACTGCCTGCTCTGCCAGGTGGGAGATGGAAAATACTCTCCCAACCCAGTCCCACCAAGAGAACCCTGGTAAGGGAATTAGAGCAGCCCCTGTTTCCACCAAGCAGAGGGTGGAAGATCAACTGCCCACGTGGGCCAATCATTACTGCCTCCACGAGAAAATCAGGCAACTGCTGCCTGTTTCTGATCCCCACTTAGGTTGCTAACACCACCTAGTGGTGAAATCAGAGTGCCACTTGCACCAAGTGGAATACCACTGAACGCATGGGGGACGAGGTGTACTTTTTCACTTGCTGTTTGTCTGGTTTAGAGTGGGTATTGCTAAAGAAGTTTTCTGTTCTTAGGCCACCCTTTTCTGGGTTCTTTGGCTAGAGAAGAAGAAATAGTTTTTCTTAAAACTCTTTTTGTCTTCACGTCATGACAGTTCTGGTTGGAGACTTCTGCCAGGTCCTGACCAAGATTTGGGGAGGAAGCAAGGAAACCCAGAGAACACACCACTGTCTCTTTCTGCAAGTTACTAGGTACCTAGGCTGTCATCCTTCTTTTTTCTACTCTTCAGAGTCTCTATGATTGTGCTGTGTCCAGGTTTTTTTAGTTGTGGGGGGGAGGACCTGGAAAGAATGAAGCTACTTCATCTTGCTCGAAGAAAAGGATCCCAAAAAGTTATTTTAAGAAGATAATGTTTTCTGTTTGTACTGTACTAGAATTTTTTTAAAAATAGGGATTCAATATTTACTTTTACCAAATTCTTTTTTTCTATGTATTTGGAGGTTAAGACATGCTTTGATCTTTGATTTGCTGATTAGGGTTAGGATGAGCATTTAGAAAAAATGCATATGATGTCATGAACTTTTCTATGAAGGAGGCAAGATGGTGTATTGATGACCATTTTTTTAATCTAAAAAAAATGGATTTTAAAGATCACCAATATTGTGGAGAGCCTGAAGTACTAAAGGCTTTAATATTTGATGTTTTTAAGATACACAATTGATGTCTAGAAGGTGTTAAAGAATCTAGTGAAACTAGAGTCCGCCAGTGAAGCTGGAGGCCTCCCAAAACAAAGTATGTACAACTTTACCATAAGCCATTTCAATGCTTATATGTGTGATATATTAGCATCTCAGCTGCTCAGTCGTCTCCCAATATTTTGTTTCAGCTGACATCTGATACATCTGTATCTCATATGACAACTGCCTAAAGCCTTCCTAATTTCTCAATGTTTCAGATATATATAAAAATTATGATGGAGGCAACACTCAACCTTTGGTTCCTATGAGAAGTCCATTCTAATCTCCTATATGTGCAAAATTACAAGATAAAATTTCATTATTGGATATGTTATATACCACAAACATACCAATGCTGACCAGCTAGATACACAGACTAAAATTAAAACACAAATATATGCCTTTACAATCATGTATTAAGGAACTAAAATTAAACACAATGTATAAAAACTTGATTCACAATACTTCCTCTCAGAGAGATCTCAGAATCAGACAAGAAAGAACGGACCATACATCCACACCCCAATATTGATAAACCTCAAAAATATACTGAATAAAAGGCAAGACACAAAAATGCTTACTATATAATTTTCTTATATGAAATTCTAGAATGGACAAAACTAACCTATGATGATAGAAACCAGATCATGGTTATTGCGAGGGACATTCACTGAGATGGGGCACAAGGAAATTTCTATGGTGATAAGAATATGCTGGGTCTTAATAATGGTACTGGTTATATAAGTTTAAGATTGGTCAAAACTGAATAGTACACACATAGTATTTAACTAACATACTCCAGTAAAAAGAAAAGTCAAGATCTATATATAAAACCAAAAGACTTGGACAGTATACTGGCAGTATTACTAAGTTTTTTCCTCCCTTAAGTTGAATAAAAGTCCTGGAGCTATAGGGCAAAGCAGGGAGGAAATTTTGAAGGGCAAAAATAAGACAGCCAGGTGTAGTGGAGGACTGTGTCCTTCCCTCCAGGTGCTAAATCAAATCCTACCTTAAGTGTATTTGAGAGTATAAAAAATCCTGGGTGGGGGCAACTGGATGTCTCAGTCGGTTAGGCATCCAACTCTTGATTTTGGCTCAGGTCATGGTCTCAGGGTCATGAGATCGAGCCCCATATTGGGCTCTGTACTAGGTTGGAGCCTGTTTAAGATTCTCTCTCTCTCTCCCTCTTCTGTTCTTCCACCCCCTGCTTATTCATGTCCTCTCTTTCTCTCCCACTTAAAAAAAAAGAATACTATATAAAGACCCAGGAGATGGCAAACCTTTAAGTCCTCCAAACCATTAAGGGTAAATAGCTATTGTTTGCCCATATTACCATATTAGAGAGGGCCAGAGAAAATCTATGAATTTCCAGTGGGAGAGCATCTGAAAGTTTCTGAAGAGTTAAATAGCTAAGAAGAGAAATGAACCTGCAAGAGATCTGCAGGTGATACTAATGACCACCAAAATTGAGGAATGTATAGCCAGGGATGCAGTAAGGTATACAGTTTGAGTTTAGCAGAAGTCAGCATTCAGGGGATAGGCCCAAGGATTAGACAGAAGGAGTTTCATTATAGTGGATGTCAGCATAACAGGTGCCCACTTTATGGAAACTCATATATTTGTTTAAGCTTCCTTCCAGCTTTACATCTACCTTGGAGAGTCAAAGGCTAAACTTCTGAATTTTCTTAAGAAAAATAACAAAGGTGAACAACTTAACTTGTTTGTGTCCAAATAAAACTTTCTCAGAAATCATTTTTCTGTCATTAGGTAAAATTTTTGGGGCACTTGATTTAGAGATTTCATCTAGTTATATAAAAAGTAAAGCTTCTCTTTCTGTATGTGTATTAACTTACAGAAAAGTAGTATAGAGAACTCCCTCATATCCCTTATCCATCAACCTGCTTCCCCCATCGTTAACATTTTATATAACCATAGTTTGATTATCACAAACATGAAATTAACATTGGTACAATATTTTTAACTACACAATTTTCTCAAATTTTTCCACCAATGTCTCTTTTCTGTTCCACGATCCTATCCAGGATCCTGCCTTGCTATCAAAACTGAGTCTGCAGCCTAAGAAATATATACTCATTAGACAACTACAGACATTCTTCATTTCTCCAACATCTTTAAGCTGAATTGAAAATTTTGGTCAACTCTCATGAGCATTTTCACTGATAATTATATATGTGATAAATACCTGGGAAAAACAACTACATGATGGTGTCTTCTGTTTCCGTGAGCTCCTACATTTGCTTTTATTATGACGAACAACTTTCTAAGAGGCTTGCCTTCTCCTTCAATGACTTATTTTCTTTGGAGAAATATTTTATATAAATATAGGTAGTTACAAATTTTTTTTGAGTGATGATGTTACGACAACAAGTTTTTCTCCTGAAATAATCAAACCTTTTGCTCATAATGCTATGTCAGTATATTAACTCTCAGTTACCTTGAACAGTAAAATGTCAGCAAAACAGACTTGGTCATATTTGGTACCTAGCTTTGATGTACGGAAATTTACTGCATTTAATCACAGATCTATGTGACCAAAAGTGTCTCTACCCAATAAAACAACCTATCCCAAATCAAATTACCACTGATGATATTGGTCTTCTTCCCAAACTACTTGATAATAGAGCTTAGCTGCTATCTATGTTTGAGCAAGTCATTAGGTATTGATGAATTTGAAAACACAGGTTTTGGTTACTCATTTGGGAAAAGAAAAATCATTAAAGCAGAACATTAAAGTCAAATTGTATAGATTCCCTCACTTGAGAATATTTTTCTAATGGGAGAAATGTGACACAAGTTTCACTCACCTTAAGCTTCTGATTTTCTCTACCAATCTAGACAGATTTCTTCCAAGACCTTGACTATAGGATACTATGTAAGGTGATGAAGGATAGCAAAATATGCCTCCCTAAGATGTGCTGTTTGGTATATTGATTATTTTGACCTGAAGATGCTTAAGAAGAGCAAATGCAGAGAGAGGATTTCTCTGAATTCCCCTTATCAGCTATAAAGGTAAATCCTTCAAAAGGAATTCAATTGTCAAACCCCTCCTCAGAAATTTCATTAAGCAGAGAGGACTGACTCTTATCACAGGAGAAAAAGCTGGAAGTCCATACCACACCCAGATAAACTTTGTCACAAATGACCATACCTCCCAACTATTCTCTTATAGGCCTACCTTTCCTAAAAATCATTCAGTCTCCCCTAAGAGGTCTTCAACCTGCATCCTCTTTCCCCATTCACATAGTATTTGGTCCTGAATTCTAAAGCCACATCTCTTATTAATCTGTCTTTGTCTACAGGGGTCTCAGCTGAGAACTCAGAAGGTTAGAGGGAAAATTGTTTTTCCTGCCCTATAGTGAAAAATGGTAGCTATATTAAATGTGTAGAAACCAACTTCTAAGAAGCACATCTAAAGTGTTAGCAAATGATTTAATTCCTTAATTCAAAGTGAATATAAAACATAATTATATAAATGGCAGGTATCAGTTGGAGTCATCTTTGTCAAATACATACAAGAAAACTTTGTATAGGGGCACCTGGGTGGCTCAGTGGGTTAAGCTTCTGCCTTCAGTTCAGGTCATGATCTCAAGAGTCCTGGGATCGAGCCCCACATAAGGGCTCTCTGCTTGGCGGGGAGCCTGCTTCCCCCTCTCTCTGCCTCTCTGCCTACTTGTGATCTCACTCTCTCTGTCAAATAAATAAAATCTTTAAAGACAAAAAGAAGTCTTTGTATGAATGTTTGCTTTAGTTCACAAGAAATCTTGGTATGAATCTTTGCTTCAGTTTGTTTATTCTGTGATTTATCCAAACAGATGAATTAGTGTTAAAAGACTTTCCATTTTTACATGGTTATTGAACCAAAATTTGGTAAGATTCCATTAGAGGCCAAGTATACTTTTAATACTAAATATCAGGTGTATCACATGTTAAAAGAATACTTCTGATTCTACAAAACAGTTTCTGAAAAAGACTTAATGCCTTGCTATTTTCATTATATGTTCTGCTGAAGTGAGCAATGCCTTGCTCTTGTACCAAGAAAAATTGGGTAATCAATACAATAATAAAAAGCCATGATAAAAGAGAAACACTGCATATGAGAAAACAATTAATATACTTTCCACAAAAGCAAGATCACAATGGGTACCTCATGTAATTTCTGCATAATATTTTTTTAAGTAAGCTCCACAACCACACTATAGAGCCAACACAGGGCTTGAATTCACAACCCTGAGATCAAGGATTGGATGCTTAACTGACAGAGCCACCCAAGGACCCCAATTTTTGAATAGTATTTTTTAAACTAAATATTGGAATTAGTCAATTCTATCATCTTTCTAATCTATCTTTCCCTAATAACTACAACTTCATCTTCCTGTTCAGTAATATATTTTGTATGTTTTCAGACTTTGTTTTTCCATGAGATATGCATACCAGAAATTGTGCAATTAAGGAAATGAAGTTCCACATTTTCTAAGCATGGCCCAATATTTTTCAGAAGAAAATACGTACAGTAATTCTATAACTTCCATCTCTCCATGCCATGTGAGGATTCTGACAAGGCTGTGTAAGAACTACAGATACCTAAGTTGGCATGGGGATACTTGAACCACAGTTTACTTTCATCTGCCTGCAGAAAGTGTATCTCCACATATGGAGAACAAAGACAAGGTTTAACCTTTTAAGACAATATTGTTTTATGTAGGTGCTCCTTTGACTATGTTGATAGTGGGGTGAATGCCCAGCTCAGTTCCAAGAGCTTGTGACTCCTAATTTTGGGATCATGAGTTCAAGCCCCATATTTGGTGTAGAGCTTACTTAAATTAATAAAACTTTTTTTTTAAGTTGAATACATTGATAGTGAAGTATAACTTAATAATTCAAACATTTTCCTTTCTACTCCCTCCCTTCCTCTTCCAATCTTGACTCATAATCATGACAGAAGAAATAGTTTACAGGAGCTGTACTTTTATTTACCTTTTAATACCCGCACAGGAAAAAATATATATAATAATTGAGTAATTTAAGTCTCATTTGACAAACATAAATCTACTTGATTATTTGTGCTCTACCTTAAACTTTCATACTAATATCTTAAACCAAATATGTAGATTTAAGATAAAATAACATAGGGAGAGGAGTCAAGATGGTGGAGAAGTAGCAGGCTGACACTACTTCAGCTAGCAGGAGATCAGCTAGATAGCTTATCTAAAGATTGCAAACACCTGCAAATCCATCAGCAGATTGAAGAGAAGAAGAACAGCAATTCTAGAAACAGAAAAACAACCACTTTCTGAAAGGTAGGACTGGTAGAGAAGTGAATCCAAAGAGACGGAAATATAGACCCCGGGGGGAGAGGCCAGCTCCTGGCAAGCGGCGGAGCAACGGAGCACAAAATCAGGACTTTTAAAAGTCTGTTCCGCTGAGGGACATCGCTCCAGAGGCTAAACTGGGGCGAAGCCCACGCGGGGTCAGCATGGCCTCAGGTCCCGCAGGGTCACAGAAGGATCGGGGGTGTCTGAGTGTCCCAGAGCTTGCGGATATTGGAACAGGAAAACCGGCTACAGAGACAGAGCCGACAGTAAGCTCACAGCTCCGGCTTACCTTGAACCGGTCGCAGGCTCGGTGAGCTCGGAGGGCCGGTGGAGGTCAGGCAGACGGGAGTTACAGGGCGCTGTTCTCTGAGGGCGCACTGAGGAGTGGGGCCCTGGGCTCTTGGCTCCTCCAGGCCGGAGAACAGGAGGCCGCCATTTCTTCTTTTTATTTCTTTCTTTTTGAACCTCTCTTTATCCCCTTTCTCCCCCCTCACAATTTGGGATCTCTTCTGATTTGGTTAAAGCATATTTCCCTGGGGTTGTTGCCACCCTTTTAGTATTTTACTTGCTCCTTCATATACTCTTATATGAACAAAATGACAAGGCTGAAAAATTCACCACAAAAAAAAAAAAAAAAAAAAGAACAAGAGGCAGTACCGAAGGCTAGGGACCTAATCAATCAGACATTGGTAATATGTCAGATCTAGAGTTCAGAATGACAATTCTCAAGGTTCTAGCCGGGCTCGAAAAAGGCATGGAAGATATTAGAGAAACCCTCTCGGGAGATATAAAAGACCTTTCTGGAGAAATAAAAGAACTAAAATCAAACAAAGTTGAAATCAAAAAAGCTATTAATGAGGTACAATCAAAAATGGAGGCTCTCACCGCTAGGATAAATGAGGCAGAAGAAAGAATTAGTGATATAGAAGAACAAATGACGAGAATAAAGAAGCTGAGCAAAGAGGGACAAACAGCTACTGGACCACAAAGGGAGAATTCGAGAGATAAGTGACACCATAAGACGAAACAACATTAGAATAATTGGGATTCCATATGGCGCCTGGGTGGCTCAGTGGGTTAAAGCCTCTGCCTTCAGCTCAGGTCATGATCCCAGCGTCCTGGGATTGAGCTCCACATCAGGCTCTCTGCTCAACAGGGAGCCTGCTTCTCCCTCTCTCTCTGCCTGCTTCTCTGCCTACTTGTGATCTCTGTCTATCAAATTAATAAATAAAATCTTTAAAAAAAAAAGAATAATTGGGATTCCAAAAGAAGAAGAAAGAGAGAGGGGAGCAGAAGGTATACTGGAGAGAATTATTGGGGAGAATTTCCCCAATATGGCAAAGGGAACGAGCATCAAAATTCAGGAGGTTCAGAGAATGCCCCTCAAAATCAATAAGAATAGGCCCACACCCCGTCACCTAATAGTAAAATTTACAAGCCTCAGTGACAAAGAGAAAATCCTGAAAGCAGCCCGGGAAAAGAAGTCTGTAACATACAATGGTAAAAATATTAGATTGGCAGCTGACTTATGCACAGAGACCTGGCAGGCCAGAAAGAGCTGGCATGATATTTTCAGAGCACTAAACGAGAAAAACATGCAGCCAAGAATACTATATCAGCTAGGCTATCATTGAAAATAGAAGGAGAGATTAAAAGCTTCCCGGACAGGGGCGCCTGGGTGGCTCAGTGGGTTAGGCCGCTGCCTTCGGCTCAGGTCATGATCTCAGGGTCCTGGGACCGAGTCCCGCATCGGGCTTTCTGCTCAGCGGGGAGCCTTTTTCCCTCTCTCTCGCTGACTGCCTTTCCGTCTACTTGTGATTTCTCTCTGTCAAATAAATAAATAAAATCTTTAAAAAAAATAAATAAAAAAAAAAAATAAAAGCTTCCAGGACAAACAAAAACTGAAAGAATTTGCAACACCAAACCAGCTCTACAGGAAATATTGAAAGGGGTCCTCTAAGCAAAGAGAGAGCTTTCAAGTGGTAGATCAGTAAAGAACAGAGACAATATACAGTAACAGTCACCTTACAGGCAATACAATGGCATTAAATTCATATCTCTCAATAGTTACCCTGAATGTTAATGGGCTAAATGCCCCAATCAAAAGACACAGGGTATCAGAATGGATTAAAAAAAACAAAACCCATCTATATGTTGCCTCCAAGAAACTCATTTTAAGCCCGAAGACACCTCCAGATTTAAAGTGAGGGGGTGGAAAAGAATTTACCATGCTAATGGACATCAGAAGAAAGCAGGAGTGGCAATCCTTATATCAGATCAATTAGATTTTAAGCCAAAGACTATAATAAGAGATGAGGAAGGACACTATATCATACTCAAAGGGTCTGTCCAACAAGAAGATCTAACAATTTTAAATACCTATGCCCCCAACGTGGGAGCAGCCAACTATATAAACCAATTAATAACAAAATCAAAGAAACACATCAACAATAATACAATAATACTAGGGGACTTTAACACTCCCCTCACTGAAATGGACAGATCATCCAAGCAAAAGATCAGCAAGGAAATAAAGGCCTTAAACGACACACTGGACCAGATGGACATCACAGATGTGATGTTCAGACATTTCATCCCAAGGCAACAGAATACACATTCTTCTCTAGTGCACATGGAACATTCTCCAGAATAGATCACATCCTCGGTCCTAAATCAGGACTCAACCAGTATCAAAAGATTGGGATCATTCCCTGCATATTTTCAGACCACAATGCTCTAAAGCTAGAACTCAACTACAAAAGGAAGTTTGAAAATAACCCAAATACGTGGAGACTAAACAGCATCCTTCTAAAGAATGAATGGGTCAACCGGGAAATTAAAGAAGAATTGAAAAAAATCATGGAAATAAATGATAATGAAAATACAACGGTTCAAAATCTGTGGGACACAACAAAGGCAGTCCTGAGAGGAAAATATATAGCGGTACAAGCCTTTCTCAAGAAACAAGAAAGGACTCAGGTACACAACCTAACCCCACACCTAAAGGAGCTGGAGAAAATACAAGAAAGAAACCCCAAGCCCAGCAGGAGAAGAGAAATTGTAAAGATCAGAGCAGAAATCAATGAAATAGAAACCAAAAAAACAATAGAGCAAATCAACGAAACTAGGAGCTGGTTCTTTGAAAGAATTAATAAAATTGATAAGCCCCTGGCCAGCCTTATCAAAAAGAAAAGAGAAAGGACCCAAATAAATAAAATCATGAATGAAAGAGGAGAGATCACAACTAACACCAAGGAAATACAAACTGTTATAAGAACATACTATGAGCAACTCTATGCCAACAAATTTGACAATCTGGAAGAAATGGATGCATTCCAAGAAACATATAAACTACCACAACGGAACCAGGAAGAAATAGAAAGCCTGAACAGACCCATAACCAGTAAGGAGATTGAAACAGTCATTAAAAATCTCCAAACAAACAAAAGCCCAGGGCCAGATGGCTCCCGGGAGAATTCTACCAAACATTTAAAGAAGTACTAATTCCTATTCTCCTGAAACTGTTCCAAAAAATAGAAATGGAAGGAAAACTTTCAAACTCATTTTATGAGGCCAGCATCACCTTGATCCCAAAACCAGACAAGGATCCCATCAAAAAAGAGAGCGATAGACCAATATCCTTGATGAACACAGATGCGAAAATTCTCAACAAAATACTAGCCAATAGGATTCAACACTACATTAAAAGGATTATTCACCACGACCAAGTGGGATTTATTCCAGGGCTGCAAGTTTGGTTCAACATCTGCAAGTCAGTCAATGTGATACAACACATCAATAAAAGAAAGAACAAGAACCATATGATACTCTCAATAGATGCTGAAAAAGCATTTGACAAAGTACAGCATCCCTTCCTGATCAAAACTCTTCAAAGTGTAGGGAGAGAGGGGCACATACCTCAATATCATCAAAGCCATCTATGAGAAACCCACCGCAAATATCATTCTCAATGGAGAAAAACTGAAAGCTTTTCCGCTAAGGTCAGGAACATGGCAGGGATGTCCATTATCACCACTGCTATTCAACATAGTACTTGACGTCTTGGCCTCAGCAATCAGACAACAAAAGGAAATTAAAGGCATCAAAATCGGCAAAGAAGAAGTCAAATTATCACTCTTTGCAGATGATATGATACTACATGTGGAAAACCCAAGACTCCACTCAAAACTGCTAGAACTTGTACAGGAATTCAGTAAAGTGTCAGGATATAAAACCAATGCACAGAAATCAGTTGCATTTCTCTACACCAAGAACAAGACAGAAGAAAGAGAAATTAAGGAGTCAATCCCATTTACAATTACACCCAAAACCATAAGATACCTAGGAATAAACCTAACCAAAGAGGCTAAGAATCTGTACTCAGAAAACTATAAAGTACTCATGAAAGAAATTGAGGAAGACACAAAGAAATGGAAAAATGTTCCATGCTCCTGGATTGGAAGAACAAATATTGTGAAAATGTCTATGCTACCTAAAGCAATCTACACATTTAATGCAATTCCTATCCAAGTACCGTCCATCTTTTTCAAAGAAATGGAACAAATAATTCTAAAATTTATATGGAACCAGAAAAGACCTCGAATAGCCAAAATGATATTGAAAAAGAAAGCCAAAGTTGGTGGCATCACATTTCCGGACTTCAAGCTCTATTTCAAAGCTGTCATCATCAAGACAGCATGGTACTGGCACAAAAACAGACCCATAGATCAATGGAACAGAATAGAGAGCCCAGAAATAGACTCTCAACTCTATGGTCAACTAATCTTCGACAAAGCAGGAAAGAATGTCCAATGGAAAAAAGACAGCCTCTTCAATAAATGGTGCTGGGAAAATTGGACAGCCACATGCAGAAAAATGAAATTGGGCCATTTCCTTACACCACACACAAAAATAGACTCAAAATGGATGAAGGACCTCAATGTGAGAAAGGAATCCATCAAAATCCTTGAGGAGAACACAGGCAGCAACCTCTTCGACCTCAACCGCAGCAACATCTTCCTGGGAACATCGCCAAAGGCAAGGGAAGCAAGGGCAAAAATGAACTATTGGGATTTCATCAAGATCAAAAGCTTTTGCACAGCAAAGGAAACAGTTAACAAAATCAAAAGACAACTGACAGAATGGGAGAAGATATTTGTAAACGACATATCAGATAAAGGACTAGTGTCCAAAATCTATAAAGAACTTAGCAATCTCAACACCCAAAGAACAAATAATCCAATCAAGAAGTGGGCAGAGGATATGAACAGACATTTCTGCAAAGAAGACATCCAGTTGGCCAACAGACACATGAAAAAGTGCTCCATATCACTCGGCATCAGGGAAATACAAATCAAAACCACAATGAGATATCACCTCACACCAGTCAGAATGGCTAAAATCAACAAGTCAGGAAATGACAGATGCTGGCGAGGATGTGGAGCAAGGGGAACCCTCCTACACTGTTGGTGGGAATGCAAGCTGGTGCAACCATTCTGGAAAGCAGCATGGAGGTTCCTCAAAATGTTGAAAATAGAACTGCCCTATGACCCAGCAATTGCACTACTGGGTATTTACCCTAAGGATACAAATGTAGTGATCCAAAGGGGCACATGCACCCGAATGTTTATAGCAGCAATGTCTACAATAGCCAAACTATGGAAAGAACCTAGATGTCCATCAACAGATGAATGGATCAAGAAGATGTGGTATATTTACAGAATGGAATACTATGCAGCCATCAAAAGAAATGAAATCTTGCCATTTGCAACAACATGGATGGATTTAGAGAGTATCATGCTTAGCGAAATAAGTCAAGCAGAGAAAGACAACTATCATATGATCTCCCTGATATGAGGAAGTGGTGATGCAACATGGGGGCTTAAGTGGGTAGGAGAAGAATCAATGAAACAAGATGGGATTGGGAGGGAGACAAACCATAAGTGACTCAATCTCACAAAACAAACTGAGGGTTGCTGGGGGGAGGGGGGTTGGGAGAAAGGGTGTGGGGTTATGGACATTGGGAAGGGTATGTGCTTTGGTGAGTGCTGTGAAGTGTGTAAACCTGGCAATTCATAGACCTGTACCCCTGGGGATAAAAATATATGTTTACTAAAAAAAAATTTACCATGATTAAAAAAAAAAGATAAAATAACATAGTGGCTTATATGAAAACATTATTAAAATGCAGATAAACATATTCCTTTAAGAATCTTAGCCAAAGAAATATAATAATTAGTGTTAAGTCTTTAAAACAGTTATCTTTAGGATACTGACATAATTTAAAATATTCTGGGAACTTTTAAAACATTGCCTTCAATAATTTTATGTGGCATGCTTTTTAACATGTCCATTTTATAACTATTCTTTATTTTTTTTCCTTAATCAAAAAAAGCATTACCTAATTAGAACATCAACTTTACTGGACAGACATGGCTTCAAATGAACTTTGACTATCAAAAATAACCTTAATGAAAAAAAGGGTTGCCAATCTTGAGGATATTTAGAAGATTGCGCTATGAATTCTATGCAACCTGAAAAATATAATCTTACATGTATATAGTTTATAGTGTTTTTTAATACATTTTCTTATCTGGGCCTAATGACAATTATAGGAGATGGGAATTCCAATGTTGCAGATTAAAATATTGAGGGTTAGTGGAGTTATATATCTGTCTAATAATATAGAGCATTGAACTTCAAGTTTAGACAGAAGGCCCAACTCTTCTCACTCCTAATTTAGTTCTCTAAGTACACCATATTGCTTTACAATTCTATGTATCCTGGGAAGCTTATGATTTTTCTGGTAACTTTATATGAAATTTATTTAATATAAGTTGTAATAAGATAATTCTATAGCTGCTCTATGAGATAATTTTGATAAGAATATACACTTCAGGGACGCCTGGGTGGCTCAGTTGGTTAAGCAGCTGCCTTCGGCTCAGGTCAGGATCCCGGGGTCCTGGGATCGAGTCCCACATCGGGCTCCTTGCTCGGCAGAGAGCCTGCTTCTCCCTCTGCCTCTGCCTGCCTCTCTGTCTGCCTGTGCTCGCTCGCTCTCTCTCCCTCTGTCTCTGACAAAGAAATAAAATCTTAAAAAAAAAAAGAATATACACTTCAATGAAAATTAACATTTGCTACTGAAAACATCTTTTGTCTTTGAATTCACACATTCAGATTAATACCTGAGCAGATATAAAGCTTCAAATCTTTATTTCTAAATTTCCAGACATTTGGTACTATAAGAGTCATTGTATTAGAAAAACCAATTTTTGATACTAATATAAAATCTAGACACATTCAAAGGAAAATAAATAATAATTCACCCTTTCTCTTAATGGTCATAATCTCCCATGAAACAAACCAAAAAATAAGGATTGCTTTTGTAGAATACAAAAGCCACACAAAAATGGAAAAAGGCTTAGTAATTATGTCTTCTCACATGAATTTTGCTAAAAGTTATTTGCTTAGGAAAAGAAAATACTGTCAGATTCTCATTATCAATTGATTCCATTTTCTTCTATCGCATTCCAAATCCCATGAACATTGGGTGGACTTATAATTGTATGACATAGGAAAAAGTTTACCTCCTGTAACTAAAAAGATGTGCTGTTTCAGCCAAGCTTAGAAATAATATATTGTTTTAAAAATAAGGTTTCTATCTTAGAAGACATATGGTGAATCTTCATGAAATCAGGGAGAGAGGAGGAGTTGTCATGAAATGTGCTCCATTAGAATTGCCAGGGGGACAGACTGTACTTTCCTACTAACAAATGTCCCTTTTTTAATGGCTGTCCCTATATTTTCTTATTACATGCACAAGTCCTTTACTTTTCCCCTATGAATATGTGAAATGCTTTCTAGTTCAAATTCCTAGAATTTTTGTTTCTATTTACTTATTAAAACTCAAAGGATATACTATATATCTATTACATATAAAAATGGAATTTAAAAAAAAAGCAAACAAACATGCTAGAAAGGAGACAACAATTCCATCCTTCAGGGTGTAGAGGGGTTGATTTGGAAAAGGTTCTAAAGAAGAAGCTACATTTCAATAAGGTCTTGTTGGGTGAGAAGGGTACTAGACAAGAGATAAGAGAAGCAAAACTGTTTTTTGATGTGGCTAAAACAAAGTGTTCTAGGAAATGTCCAGAAATAGAAAGGCAAAACTAGATTGGGGTCAGGCTGTAAATTATTTCAAACACCATGCAAGGAATTTCAGTCTTTATGCTCAAGTCAGTCACAGCAGAGACTTCTGGTTTTATTTAAAATATTTTTTAAATGTTTGCTAAAGTAATGCATGCACAAGATTTAATAATCAAGTAGTATAGAAGGCTTTAGATGAGAAAACCATAGTCCTTTGCCCCCTCTTATGTACTCCTATTTTAAGTCATTTATGCTCATTGTCAGTATTAATAGACTTGCTAATTTAGGACATTATCCATGGACTTTCTACCACAGCAGAACAGGATTTAACTAATTTATTGCATACCTCCACTGTTTGTTCATTCTCCCCAATGATTATTATCAGCTCTTTTCCATCAACTCTAAAAAGTATCTCATCACTCTTTCCCATGTAATACGAATATACAAACACTTCCACTTTGCTCCTTTAGTTTTCTTCCTTCCTTGAAATCTACTTTATCCAAGATTAGTAACAGCCACTTCTGCATTTTTTCTTTGTTTGTTTGTTTTTAAAGATTTCACTTATTTATTTGACAGACAGAGATCACAAGTAGGCATAGAGGCAAGCAGAGAGAGAGAGAGGAGGAAGCAGGCTCCCCACTGAGCAGAGAGCCCGACGTGGGGCTCGATCCCGGGATCCTGAGATCATGACCTGAGCCAAAGGCAGAGGCTTAACCCACTGAGCCACCCAGGTGCCCCTCTGCATTTTTTTTTTAATTACTATTTGCTGAATACATCTTTCTCCATGCTTTTACTTTTCAACTTATCTGTGTCACCATGTTTGGAGTTTCTGGTAGAGAGCATATGGTTGGGTTATGTTTTTTAATTCACTCTGCAAATCTTTTAATTAGTGTGCTTGGCCATTTATATTTAAGGTAATTATTGAAACTTATGCCTGCCATTTTAATTTTGTTTTCTGTTTGCTCTGTTTTTCATGTTTTCTTTTTCCTGTTTTCCTGTGTTACTTGAATATAGTTTAGAAACTCATTTTATCAATAGTGTTTTGGGTTGTATATTTTGTATAGCTTTTTAGTGGTTGCTCTAGGTACTATATTACAGACTACCGGTTTCATCATTTTACCATTTAAACTAAAGTTTTGAAACCTTACCTCTCTTTGTATGACTTTACCCTCCCCTATTTATACTATAACAATCTTATATATAACCTCTACCTACGTTGAGAACTATATCAGACAATGTTACAATTTTGCTTCAACCATCAGTCATAATTTAGAAAACTCAAAAGAAGTAGTCAAGTTTATATTGTATTTACCCATATTTTTGCTTATAATGTTCTTTCTTCCTTCTCTATGTTCCTTCTTTAATCATTTCCTTCCTGATTAGAGGACTTCCTTTAGCCATGCTTTTAGGATAGATCTGCTGGCAAAAGTTCTTAGCTTTCTTTCATATGAAGATATGTTCATTTATCCTTCATTCCTGTAGGATATTTTTTGCTGAATATAGAATTCTGAATTCTGGGTTTACAGCCCTTTCAACATTTGAAAAATGTTGTAACACTTCTTTCTGGACTCTACAGCTCCTCTATTTTTTTGTGCTTATTTAAAATAATTTTTTGAGGGGCACCTGGGGGCTCAGTGGGTTAAGCCTCTTCCTTCAGCTCGGGTCATAGTCCCAGGGTCCTGGGGGGCTCAGTGGGTTAAGCCTCTGCCTTCAGCTCGGGTCATGGTCCCAGGGTCCTGGGATCAAGCCACGCATTGGGCTCTCTAATCAACCTGGAGCCTGCTTCCCCCTCCCCCTCTACCTGCCTTTCTGCATACTTGTGATCTCTCTCTCTCTCTCTCTGTTAAGTAAATAAATGAAATCTTTAAAAAATATTTTTTGTGATAAAATAGACAAAACAAAACCTAGCACTTTAACCCTTTTAAATGTTAAATTCAGTAGTAGTGGCATTAAGTTCATTCACAATGTTGTACAACTATCACCACTAACCATTTCTCACAAACTTATCCATTAAAAAATCAACCACCATACTTCCCTCCCCCAGTACCTAGTAACCACTATTCTGCTCTGTCCCTATGAATTTGCCTATTCTAGGTACCTTGTATAGGTGGAATCATAATAGCAGTCCTTTTGTATCTGGCTTGTTTCACTTAGCACATTGTTTTCAGGGTTCATCTAAGTTATACCATGTGTCAGAACTCCAAACCTTTTTAAGGCTGAATAACATTCCATTGTATATACATTTTGTTTGTATATCCATCTGTTGTTGAACATTTGGGTTGTTTCTACCTTTTGACTATTGTAAATAACTTTGCTGTGAACATTGGTATACAAGTATCTGATTGATTGAGTCTCTGATTTCATTTGTTTGGGTATATATAAGAACTGCCAAATCATACGATAATTCTATTTTTAATATTTTGAGGAACTACCAGACCATTTTCCACAGTGGCTGCACCATTTCATATTCCCATCAGCAATGCACAAGGATTTTAATTTTTCCACATCCTCATCAATTCTTTTTCTTCATAGCTGCCTACCTACTGAGTGTAAAGTGGTATCTAATTGTGGTTTTCATGTGCACTCCCTTAATGATTAGCTATGGTGAGCATTTTCTCATTTCTTTTTGGCCATTTGTAAATCTTTTTGGGAGAAATGTCTATTCAAGTCTTTTGCCCATTTACTTAGATAGATTTTTTTTAACTTGTAGAAATTCTTTTTTATATTCTGTATATTGATTCCTTTTTTTAAGATTTTAAGTAATCTCCACACCCAATGTGGGGCTCTAACTCACAACCCTAAGATAAAGAGCCACATGCTCTACCAGGTGAGCCAGCCAGGCACCCCTAGATATTAATTCCTGATCAGATACATGATTTGTAAACATTTTCTCCCATTCTGTAGGTTGTCTTCTTTTTTTATAATGTTCTTTAAAGGATAAAAGTTTAAAATTTATCTATTTTTTTCTTTCATTACCTATGCTTTTGTTGTCCTACATAAGAAATCATTGCAAATTCATTGTCATGGAGAGCATCTTCAGTGTTTTCTTCTAGGAGTTTAATAGTTTTAGCTCTTACATTGATGTCTCTGATCCATTTTGTGTTAGTTTCTCATACCGTGTAAGGTAAGGATCTATATTCATTTACTTGCACGTGACTTTCCGGGGTTTTTGTTATTGTTGCTGCTGTTGTTTGTTAATGTTTCTGTAGGGGGGAAAAAACTTGGGAGTTTCCAGGTAGCCATTTTACTTCTCAACTCTGCTTTCTGATAAGAAACCAACTATCAAATTATTTCTCTTCTATAGGTAAAATGTTGCTTCCATCTGGCTGATTTTTTTTTCTTTGACTTCAGTTTTCAAGACTCTGACCATCGCATGTCTTAGTGTGGATTTGTTTGGTTATCCTGTTTGGAATTCATTCAGCCTCTTGAATGTATATGTTTATGCCTTTTGCTATATTGGAAAGTTTTTAGCCATTATTTGGGTCTTTATTCAATTCTGCCCTCTATCCCCTCTCCTATAGGACTCCAATGACATGAATGTGTTATCTATTATTTTTGTACCTCAGGTCCCTGAGACTGTTTTTTTTTTAAATTTATTTCCTCTGTGTTGTTCAGATTTAGTATTTTCTATTATTCTTTTTTTAAATTTTAATTTATTTTTAAAATATATTTTCAGTATTCCAGACTTCATTGTTTATGTACCACACCCAGTGCTCCATGCAATACGTGCCCCTATAATACCCACCACTAGGCTCACCCAACCTGCCACTTCCCTCCCCTCCAAAAACCTCAGATTGTTTCTCAGAGTCCATAGTCTCTTATAGTTTGTCTCTCCCCCAATTTCCCCCAACACCGTTCTCCTCTCCATCTCCCCATGTCCTCCGTGTTATTCCTTATGCTCCATAAATAAGTGAAAGCATATGATAATTGACTCTCTCTGCTTGACTTATTTCACTCAGCATAATCTCTTCCAGTTCCATCCATGTTGATACAAAAGTTGGCTATTCATCCTTTCTGATGGAGGCATAGTACTCCATAGTATAGTATTTTCTATTATTCTATCTTACAGTTCCCTGATTCTTTCCTCAGTTCCCTCCATTCTACTTCACTTCTACATTTTTTGTTATATTTTTTAGTTTCAAAATTTCATTTTTTTCTTCTTTATGTCTTCTATTTCTTTGCTGACATTTTTCTCCTATTTTTTCGTATGTTTCAAGTATGTTTTCATTATTCATTGAAGCATTTTTAGGATAGTTGCTTTAAAACC
The DNA here is from genome assembly GCF_022355385.1 of Mustela nigripes. Taxonomy (NCBI): domain Eukaryota; kingdom Metazoa; phylum Chordata; class Mammalia; order Carnivora; family Mustelidae; genus Mustela; species Mustela nigripes. The sequence goes on along the minus strand of NC_081575.1, from coordinate 107,387,083 downwards.
TTCATCAGAGAATTCTAACTTTTCTGTCATTTTGATGTTGGCATCTACTATCTTTTTACATTCAGTTTGTTACCTTCCTGGTTCTTGGTATGACAAGTGAATTTAATTTGAAATCTGAACATTTTGTGTATTATGTTATGAGTCTCTGGATTTTATGTAAATCTTCTCTTTTAGTTGTGACACTATTCCCTCAGAGGAAGCTGGGGTGTTGGCTTCTTTCTGTCTGGGTTCCCTACTCAGTCTTGATTGACACCTTAGAGTGGGGCTTCTCATTACTGCTGGGTAATGGTTGGAGTTCTAACTTTCCTGCAGGCTTCTAATACGTATGAGACTGGGAAGGCTAGGAGTTACTTCATTACTTAAGCGCACTATTTGGTCACTGCTGACATAATGAAGTGGGAGGTATTCTCATTCTTACTGCATAGTGATCAAACTATTAACTCTCCACAAGGACTTCTCTGACACCACTCCAGCAGGAAGGGAGACACTCTGTAACTGCTGGATACAGGTAGCAATCCAGGCTCCACTGACAATGGAAAAAGAGGGGTGTTCATTACTGCCTGACAAGGATGAGTGCCTCAGTTCCCACTTGTCCTTCTCTGACACCACTGCTGGAGGAATACTGGAATGCCCTGCTATAGCCTAGCAAAGTAGAAGTCTTAGCTCCTTACTTTACCTTTGCTGGCATAGGAGTGGGTGGAATTACAGTTTTTTTATGTTTATTTGGCTAGAGCAGAGTGGTTATTATCTCAGTGTTTTCTACCTTGTGAGGCTACCTCTTTCCTGATCACTTACCTAGAGAGCAGGCTCTTCTTGGGACCTTTTTGTCCGTGCCTCTCATGTTTGCAGGGTGCCAATTTCTTCAGCTCTGTGATATATGAGCCAAAAATTTAAAAAAAAAAAAAAAAAGAGAGAGAATTCACCAGCATGTCATTCCTTGGGTCTGAGTTCTTGTGCTGGTTTGCTTTCTTCTCTTTCTTTCAAAGCCTTGTTCTGTTGGTTTTATATATATAATGTCCAGGGTTCTTAGTTGTATTTAGTGGGAGGAATAAGGAAAGGTACCATTATTTGACCTTTCTGGAAAAAGAAGCCCCTCTCCTTAATTTATAAATATAAATCAGGTCATGTTTCTGACCTCCTTACAAGTCTTAATGGCTTTTCACTGCACTCCAAGCTACTTACCACATAGACTTATAAGATCCTTTGTTCTCCAATTCCATCCTATTTCACCAGCCTCTTTACAGCCTTTGCCCAGTCACTAAGTTTCAGTCATACTGATTTCCTTTCTGTTCTTCAATCACCTCAAACTCTTTATTGCCAAAGGGACTTCACACATGATTTTACTTCTCCCTTGAAAGAGTTATTTCTGATTTTTGGATTCTTGTGTTCTTCTTTTTCCCGAAAGATTTAATTTATTTATTTATTTAAGAGAGGGATAGAGCTTGAGTGGGCAGAGTGAGGAGAGACTCTCCAGCAGACTGAGCTCAGTGCAGAGCCCCATGCAGGGCTCAATCTCATGACCCTGAGATCTTGACCTGAACCAAAATCAAGAGTCAGACACTCAACTGACTAAGCTATCCAGGTGCCCAAGCTTGTATTCTTCTAAAGGTTGTGCCTAAAAATCAACTAGTCAGAGAAGTCTTCTCTGATAACCTTAAGGAACTTCCTCTCTCCCTCACCCCAACAATTCTCTATCACTACACCTGTACATTTCATATCAGTACTTTTCATGATTTGCATTTACACATTTATGTATATATATATATATATATATATGTATATATATATATATATATATATTGCTTCTTTATTAGTATATTGTACATTTCCCACTATGTTGTAACTCTATAGGGTGAGGAGACATATCCATTATATTCACTAATTTACCCATGGTGCTTAGCCCATTATACAATGTACAACAGTGTATTACATTGCCATCTTATAATCTAGAAAGATGCTTCTTTATTTATTCATTTGGTATGCATTCGTATTTCCATATGGTGGAATATACCCAAAATACTTTTGCATGTCTCTGTCACTTAGCAAGCTAAATTATATTTTAAAAAAATCTATTGGTATGCTTTGGTTTATAGGATTTAAAGACAGCAACCATGTTTTACTCATTTTCATAATACTGCTTAGCATAGGGCATATACAGAGTAGATGCTCTTTTTGAAAAATCAATAAATGATAGAGCTACAAAGTATTTGAAACAGTGCTGAAGAAAAACTAAAGAAATCAAAATATTTTCATTCCCTAGATTACCTAGATCAACAAATTTACCAAATTTCCTTTCAAAATCAAGAAAATGTCAAAAATAATGACAAACTTACATGTTTTCTTTCTGGATACAGTTCTTGGTCACTGAAAATAAGTGATTTGTTCTCGGTATAAGCATCCTTAATATGTCAATTTTCCTAGAAGTAAACCAAACCCATTTCAGAAAAATCTCCATAGAGAGAAAGCAATCTTCCTTTCCCACTCCCCATCTTTAATCATCTGTAGTCTGTCAGTTATTAACCAAGGATTAAATAATTTGTCTTCTATCTTAAACACTTATTACATTAAAAAAGATATAGTCTATTGGGATGTACCAGTTAACCTACAAAGAGGACCTCTGAACTTATCCAACACTAATTTTGTTGGTTAATATTTGCCACTAGCAAGTAAGACCACTAAGTGTTCAGAGAAAAATGAACCTAATATATGAAGGAATTCTAAAATCTAGGTGTTTTGTAAAAAATAATGTCAAAGCTCAGAAGAAAGGACTTATATCAGGGATTTGTTTTTATCCTGCAACATTAATACAGAGTTTTTATTAATTATGGGGTTAACTTGCAGAGCCCCAATAATTAGGAAAAAATGCAATCTCTTCCAATTTGAAATTGAGGTGGTAGTGCCGCTGCCACTCCTGCTGCTGCTGCTGATTTACTAGGCCAGAGCTGGACTGGCCTAGTTTATCCAGGCAGAGGTTCAGCAGAGCTCACTCTTTGGGGAGTATTTATGGACTTCCTAGATCAGATTTGTGCCAAGTGGTCAAATAGTACCTAAACAGCAGCATGGTGGCAGCTGCTAGGATGGCTTAACACACTTCCATAGATTTAGCTGGTAAGGTGAAAACAACCCCAAATGGATTTAGATAATTTATTATTTACACAGACAGCAATGCAAGATCAGCAGGGTCTCAACTCCACATGCCCCTAGTTCCAGGATGATACCAAACGTGAGGGGCCAAATGATAGATGACACAAGTGGTGGGTTGCTCCATCATCAGGGAGCAAACTCCAAATGACAGCTGAACAATTGTTTAGTTTGAAGCTGATGCTTCACTGGAACTAAGATAGCAAATGAGAAATGGACTTGGGATAGTTCTTTACAAGACTGTGTTGCCATGTCCCAGGGAAGATCACAGGGCATTCTGACAAGACATGTGTCATATTAAGGTTGAGCCTTGTCTACACGGCCTGTGTAGAGAGGTGCAAAATCACCAGAATGCCATGGCAAAACTATTCTACCATCTTATGAGAGAAGGATTTCAAAGCTAGCCTAGTTTAAAAGGTGCTATCATTTTATAAGTGGCAAAAATATAATCACATAAGGTAGGATCATTGTTAGTGTCCAGGATATCATTAGAAAAGAGTAATGCAAGTGATGGTGGTAAATTGGAAAATCATTACCATTCATTGTGGAGCCATCTGAGTAAGATACACACATAGGTGGGCTATTAGGAAATACAGAAGAAAAATTGACTCATGAAGAGTTAATGCCCTATAATATCACGCCCCCCACTTCTGACATCTAGTTCTTCCACAGAACTTAATAAGGCCATGAAGGATATCCAAACTCACAAAACCACCAGATTCTTCTCAGTTCTTACTAGAACAACATCATTTTTGCACTTCCCACAGTTTTCCATGCCTTTCTACTTAAAATTTTTCTCACTGGGCTACCATATCACTGCATTCTCTTGGTTCTTTTCATAATTCACTGATTTTTCTTTTTCTTCTGTGGGCCTCCTCCATGGGCATCTCATACTATCCCTAATCTCATTCATGTTCTCTTTTTAGTAGTGACTCTCAAAATCTTTATCGACAGTTCAAAATGAGTTTCACATTAGTATATGTGAATGCAGAAACTGCCTACTGGAAATCCCTTTTTGGCTGTCCACAGACCTCTCATGTTTAGAACGTCCAATAAAAAACCAATATTCCAGATTACTTCTGCCTCCCAAAACTGCTGCTTCTATTTTATTTTAGATGGGGAAGAAATAATTATTCAGTCTCCCAAGCTAGGATCTTGAGAGTCATTTTTGATACTGCTTTTTCCCTAACCTCTTATTTCTAATCAATTAACAAACTCTGAATATTTATTAAATCCACCTCTTTCTCTCCATCCCCACCTCTATTAATCTATTTCTGTCCCAAGACATCTATTCCACATCCTCCAAATTTAACCTCCCCCATACTGTCCCTCTCAAATCTATGCTTTCAATGGCTACCAGTCAATATAAAACATAAATATATAAATATGGGGAGTCCATTCCTGAAAATTCTTAAATGGCTCTAACTTTTTAAGTTATATTTTAGTTTAATTTTTTCCCTGATCTGGCTACTTTCTACCCCTCCCACTCTATGTACTATCACCACTTGCTTTGCTTTTCAAATTACCCTTCCATGTACATCTACATGTTGCTCTGTAACTTTGTACACACTGTCTTATCTTTAAGTCTTTTCTGCATTTGTTTGGCTGCCGTACTTTAGACCTACAATAGTCATTATCTTGCCCAAATAGTCTTTACCTCAGAAGTTAGGTACTCCTCTGCACATAGTACTGGGCACATGTCTCATTGCACTTATTACATTATCTTATTAAATTAACAGTGAATGTTTCTGCTCCCTCTACCAGTCTATGAGCATCTTGGGTTATCTCTGCATCAACAGAATCAAACTAATTTTTTTGATCAAAGGATACAACTTAGGCCAGCATATTGGTAGTATTCAAAACATTTTTGTTGAACACACAAAATAGACAATCATATCAAAAAATGGGCAGAAGATATGAACAGACACTTTTCCAATGAAGACATACAAATGGCTATCAGGCACATGTAAAAATGTTCATCATCACTAGCCCTCAGGAAGATTAAAATTAAAACCACATTGAGATATCACCTTACACCAGTTAGAATGGCCAAAATTAGCAAGACAGGAAACAAGATGTGTTGGAGGGGATGTGGAGAAAGGGGAAGCCTCTTACATTGTTGGTGGGAATGCAAGTTGGTGCAGCCTCTTTGGAGAACAGTGTGGAGATTCCTCAAGAAATTAAAAATAGAACTTCCCTATGACCCTGCCATTGCACTCCTGGGTATTTACCCCAAAGATACAGATGTAGTGAAAAGAAGGGCCATCTATACCCCAATGTTTATAGCAGCAATGGCCACGGTCGCCAAACTGTGGAAAGAACCAAGATGCCCTTCAATGGACGAATGGATAAGGAAGATGTGGTCCATATACACTATGGAGTATTATGCCTCCATCAGAAAGGACGAATACCCAACTTTTGTAGCAACATGGACAGGACTGGAAGAGATTATGCTGAGTGAAATAAGTCAACCAGAGGGAGTCAATTATCATATGGTTTCACCTATTTGTGGAGTATAACAAATAGCATGGAGGACATGGGGAGCTGGAGAGGAGAAGGGAGTTGGGGGAAATTGGAAGGGGAGGTGAACCATAAGAGACTATGGACTCTGAAAAACAATCTGAGGGGTTTGAAGTGGCGGGTGGGTGGGAGGTTGGGGTACCAGGTGGTGGGTATTATAGAGGGTATGGATTGCATGGAGCACTGGGTGTGGTGCAAAAATAATGAATACTGTTATGCTGAATATAAATTTAAAAAATCATTAAAAAAATTTTGTTGAATACTTTTATATGTTCTTAATTAATGCCTCCAAAGTGGACCAGAAAATTCCCTGATGGGCTAGGGTTTAATGTGTTTAAAAACAAAAACCAAACCAAACCAAACAAAAAAAACTAGGTTTCCTAATCTGGGTGGGATCTGGGATTTTTATTTGACTATGATTTGTATAGCAGGGAAAGCCTAGAAAGAGTCCTTAAAAAACCCTACCGGGATAACTTCAACTCAAGCCTTTTTCTTTACCAGGAGATGATTGCTGTGAATCTTGGTCTGCAAAGGACCTGGCTTGATTTAATACAGTTTACCCTAGAGGCAGAACAACAAAGAAAGAATTCTACTAATTTAATTATAGTCTCTGGGTGCTTCTCCCTGATAATCTAAAGGGAGGTTTGGCCCAGAGCAGCACGCTTATGGCCCCATTTATATTTAAAGGTCTCTTTCTACGTGATTCTCTAACTATTGTAGGCATGGATAGATTGTTATCTGGTGGTTAGTTGTATTAGAGGCTTTGGTTCTTTACTCAAAGCTGTTAGTTGAATTGCACTCCAAAGGAAAAAAAAAAGAAAACATTGTTCCAGAAATTTTGCAGAGCCTTCTTTGGAGCACATTTCATACACTGTTCTTGAGAATACCTTGCATTTTGTTTTATCACTACCAGTCTTATCAGAATTGCCTAGCTAATTTTTCTGATCAAGGTATACAACTTGTGCCAGCATAGTACACCTACTTTTGAAATTATAGGTAAAGGTCTGGACAAAACTAAGTGAAAAAAAGAGGGCCCATATCCTTTCCTGTGTTTTAGAATATGGACTACCATCATACCTGTTCTCTCTGTGTTGTCACTTCTCACTCATCATTCAAAAATGAAAGATAAGAGGAAAAAATTAATTTATGATAAAATATTACTCATTAAAAAATCTAAAAATTAAACAGATAGCTACAGCAAAACACAATCTAAGTAATCTGGGAAAATCACCAGAAAGGGCTCTACAAGACATTTTGTCTAAATGTTAAATAACTAAAAACATTAAAATATGTCTGGCATGGCAGTCTGCGGTCTGACTCACATCTAGCTTTTTAGCAAAAGACATGGGAACTGACAGTTAAGGCCCCTATAAAATAACCTAGGTTGGAAAATGTGGAGGTTAGAGATATTCAGCTTTTAGCTCCAGAAGAAACATTCACATTATTTATTCCTGTCTATGACCCCAAAGAGACAAAGTCTTGAAGATCCTTCCAGTGGAAGGCTTCCTCCCTATCTGACTCAAACCCTAAGAGTCAGAACCATTAATCACCTAGATTCCAGTCAGAGGACCTTCGTAAATTCCACATCTCAAATACTTAGACTCATTACATATACTATAAAATCTTAACTGAAAATATTTTGGTTAAGAGATTTTAAGTTTTTATTGAAACCTAGAGGAAGAAGAATAAAAAAGGCAAAACTGTAGCAATTGGATTAAAGGGGTATTTAAAATTATCTGTTTGGATATGGTTGCAAACAACTCACAAGTTTTAGGTTTCCAATTAATTTAATTAACTTAGTATTTACCCTCTGTCTGCTTCCAAAAAGAATCCAAGATTTTTTTTTCCAAAGGATCAGTTCTGCTTTTATATCTAAGCTCTTGAAGTATGTATGCCATTTAGTACATTATATTTTGATGTATATTTTATGACAACATACCTTTTCCCAACATCTTTGGAATTGTATTGTGCATTAAGAGAAGGCAAAGTTAAGCTGCCACACAGTTTGTATGTAATCATGTTATATTATACTTACAAACATGGGGCAAGACATTAACATTTTGAACAACAGGCAGAAGAATATAAAACCTAGTTTATTTGAAAGGTTGTGGAAAGAAAATTGTAGGGAAGATTTAGCTGAGTCATTTGGAGTTAAGAATGAAAGGGAGAAGGCAATGATGATTTAATCCTTTTTCTTCTCTCTCTATTCGGGATATTTGAGTGAATAGCCAGTTATGCTCTGAACTAATTAAATGAAATAATGAGTGCCTATTACATTGTCAATTTTTTATTTTTTGCATCTTTTATAGGGGAAACCTCAAAGAGAAGAACTTAGGAAAAATACCCAAGGCCTTGGTGAACTCTAAGATAGTCTAAGTCCACACCAAAATTTTGACTCCGTCATTCTTCATACTTAGAATTATTTTCGTTATCTCAGGTGATTAGACTAAATAAATTCCTTACTGCAACATAAATAGGAGAATACGTACAACTTAGTTCGATATAGGGACTTCTTTAAAATCCCCTCTTCCTGGGATCTTTTTCCTTCATCTTTTTTCACACCAACCTTTTCATGAAATATGTATCTTTTTAATTTTACTGTATCCTGATCTTTGGCATTTGTTTTGATTGATATTTTATTCATTATGCAAACAATATCTCACTCTAAACTTGCTTGTAATATATAGTCTGGTTGCTTGTCATGAAAGCCCAGTCAGAAAATGCAGTTTGGTGTCTCAGCCAAATTTGGTCACTTCCTATATTCTCACAGTTGCTGGTTAGGAACACTTAAGGTGACTGCCAGACTCCTTTGTAGTTAACTTTCTGATGAGACACATTCGGTTAACATTCAATGGACCTTCCCCTTTCAAAGTACTGTTAATTTTATGATAGATATAAATCTTCTTACTATTCTTAAAAGCTCATATTCTGAAATCACCTTAACTTGGTATTACAATCATGTGTCATGACCTCAAATTACTTACCCTCTTTAGGCCTTATTTGTTAGTTTATTCAACATTTATTGAACAATGTGTAATAGGTTCTGGGAAGAGGAAGTGAATGTGATAGCCAAGGTTTTCTCATCTGTAAAATGTGGCTAATGACAGAGCTGTTTTGAGGATAAAATGTATGTAACATACTTGCACATTGCTCAATAAATGTTCAGTTATTATTAGCAGTATTATTCTGATAAAATTGCTATATTTAAAGATTTTATTTATTTATTTGACAGAGAGAGACACAGTGAGAGAGGGAACACAAGCAGGGTGAGTGGGAGAAGGAGAAGCAGGCTTCCCAAGCAGGGAGCCTGTTGCTGGGCTCCATGCGGTGCTCAATCCAAGGGTCCTGGGATCCTGACCTGAGCCAAAAGCAGAGACTTAACAACTGAGCCACCCAGGCGCCTCATTGATAAAATTACTCTTAACATCTCCCTATGACTGTAACCTCTAATGACTCACAGTGGGTTTGCATCCACTCCATTTCTGAACATAAAGCGACTCTATATATAAATTACTGATGCTAAAAATTATCTTTTCTAGAAAATACTGTTGCAGTGTTCTGAGACTCCATTGGAATGTAGTGGGCAAGCGCTCCAAAATGCCTCTCACACCTGATTAGCTAAGAAAAAAACTGTAAATCACAACCACGATCTGGATTGTGAATGGAAGGTGCTGTACCTGTACCCTCTGAACCTAGATTTGTCTGGATAACCTAAATTTCTTCCCATGTACTTTTAAGTTTGGATTATTAGAAAAATAAACAAGCATACAGACAGGCCATCTTAAGTTTTACTTGGTTTGTATCACAAGCCTGAAAACATCAAAATATTTTAACTACTGTGGTTTTAGTTATTTTTAGGTGTGGTGGGGGCTGGATATCAACTTAAGTCAGTTGAGAAAAGTGGCAGTTCTGCAGCTCATGCAATAGAACTAGAGAAAATGGGTCACTGCAGAAACTGGCAAAACCAATTGACATTCTTGAAATGGTTATAAAAATAAAATGAGTTTCTCTTTTACTCAACGGGGCTATTTAAGAATGACGAGAAAACATCTTTAAGGGTGGTAGAGAGTTTGCATCTATACTTTCTAGGATTATTTATCATTTTTTTAAAAGATTTTATCTATTTGTCAGAGAGAGAGAGAGGGAGAGAGAGCGAGCACAGGCAGACAGAATGGCAGGCAGAGACATAGGGAGAAGCAGGCTCCCCGCCGAGCAAGGAGCCCGATGTGGGACTCGATCCCAAGACGCCGGGATCATGACCTGAGCCAAAGGCAGCAGCCTAACCCACTGAGCCACCCAGGCGTCCCAAGGATTATTTATCATTTAAAGTGAAGCTTCATTAGGCAAACTGTTTTTTACTAAGGGTAGCCTTTGTAAGACTTAAGACCGTGAGTTTTGAAGGATCGTGTCTACAATTTGTCACTTATTTTAAATCCGCGTTGCCCCTCAGTTCTTATATAAGATTATCTGAAAACAAAAGGACATCCCGTAGAATAGGTACTGGGCACAATCGGCTTTGAGGAGTTGGCCGAAAACCCGACACTGAGCCCTTCAAAAGGCATGTGGGGCCGAACCTGTCTCGGTATCACTACGACCAGCACTTGCAGGTTCCAGGCTCCACGCCTGACTTCCCAGGCCCCGGGCACCACCAGGGGCGGTCTGACAGCACCGGCCCTCCTGCCTCGTCATCACTGCGTTTCTGTCTGGCGGAGCCGGTTCCCGTCCGCGGCATTCCACGCCCCCGTCTCCGCAGGCGTGCACGGGGCTCGGGAATCACCTCGGAAGCCCACTCAGCCGCGGGGAGGGCGTGAGCGAGGAAAGCCCGGGCTCTCGCTGTAACCCCCGCGGTCGGCGGCGTCCCCCTCCCCTTGACGGCGGGGCCACAGGTACCTCCTCAGCAGCCTGAGCATTCTGCGTTCAACTGGTGGACGGCCCGTCCCGCAGCCGCCACGTCCGCTCAGAGGCCCCTCGGAGCCGCTGGCAAATGACTGACTGACCCCGGGGTAGGGACTCGCGCCGACACCGCTTCGCACGCGCTCCTAGAGCGCCTCTATCCCGGGGCGGCTCGCCGGGCGGGAACGCGATTCTGTGAGCCGCTCGCACCTGCCTGACTGACAGGCAGACCCCGGGCTCGGGCCTCGTGCTGGAGCGCGCACGCGCACGCGCCTCGCGCGCCTGCCGTCGGCCCCGGGGGCGGGACCGCGCGGCAGCGAGCGGGCGGGGGGCTTGTGGCGCGCGCGCCCCGCACCCGAGGGCTGCGGAGAGATATTTTGGGTGGCAGGAGGCCCCTCGTCATTTCCGCCGGGCAGCTTGTGGTGCCCTGGGCTTCACTCCCGCGCGCGAGGCGAGCGGGCAAGTTGGTTGCGGACGTGCGGCGGCTGCTCCTTTTCTCAGAGCCTCGACCCTCGGCAGTGCAAGCCGTGAACTGAAGCCCTGGAGGGACGGAGACCGGAGCGGAGTGGCGGAGCAACAGCCGCAGCCACCTCTGTGGGGTGCGAGCAGAGAGTCCGCACAGAGCCGCGACCCCAGAGCGTTTCTCTCCCCGTCGCCGCTCTCGCCGCTGCCGTCCGCCGTTTGCTAAGACACATTGCAGCCGCGATACCCGACACACAAAAGCCCTCTTCTCGCCACCCGCCCAGCGAGGCAGCGGCCAGCAAGGGACCCCACCTGAGGGCGGCTCGGGCTACCGAGTTCGTTTTGTGTCTGATCTCCGCGCCCGGCGCGGTAGCGACCCCGTGCCCATGGCTCTGATCATGGAACCCGTGAGCAAATGGTCTCCGAGTCAAGTAGTGGACTGGATGAAAGGTAATGCCCGCTGTGCGGAGGACGAGGCGGTCCCGGGGCGCCGGGGTACCGGCGCGCGAGAGGGAAGGGGCGCCTACCGCGGCTGAGCCCGCTATCAGGGCTTCCGCTGGCTGATCGTGGTGCGCTAGGGAGAGGCGGGGGTCCTCCGGGGCAGGCGGGGGCTCGGGATCCCGATCTCCTATTGTCTTCAGTGGTGGCTCCCCAGCTAGAGAGGGGCGCGGAGAGAGCGGGGGGTGCCGGCTCTACCGGATAGGGTTAGAAGGCGGGCCGCGGAATCCCAGTACATCTCGCCTCCTCCCCGCTCCTAGGCCGGGAGGACGTGGCGACCCTTGTCTCTCCCCTCAGGGAGGAGCCCCCAGGGACCCGCTCCTTTGCTCATTCCTTCCCGGGCCCCTTTGTTCCAGGGAAACCTAACGCCCCCTCGGTGGCCGCCCCTGCCAGGTGCCTTTTCCAGCGCCAACTCTCCCTACAACTTTTAAGCCCATATAATGGGGTCAGGACGCGGCTGCCCAGGTTTGGATCGGGGAACTCCCCCAGGCTAGGCTGAAGATGCTCGGGGATGCGCTACTTTGAGAGAGAGGAAAACATGCTTCCCCTGGGACAGCGTCGGCGCTGGAATCTGCGGGCTCCATCCTGCGCAAACCCCTGCCCCTCGACTCCCTTTTTCTTCTCACGGGTTGAGGCTTTGGACCTCATGGCTTTTTACTGGGGGTTGACGCCAGGTGTAAGGTGATGCGCATTCAAGTGCCCCCTCATTTCTTCCATCTTGAAGACTCGCCCGTTTTTTCCCCTGGCAATTTCTAATAACCACAGTTATAGACACTCGCCCTCCTAGTCGCAAACGTGGGCTTTTTCTTTAGTCCCTGGGCTTTCCTGCCTCACTATCTCCCTCTGTTGTCTGAGTTAAGGGGCTTGTAGAGGATTCCCCTCTCCCCATGATGACCACTGCCTCCCCCCCCCCCATCGCCAAGATTCCTAAAATTTGGGGAATGCTGACAGGGATGGATGGGATGAAATAAAGGATTCCTGGCCACACTTGGGAGATGTTAGAGCTTTGCTTGTGGTTATTCCTAAGCACAAAACTGTAGGTAGATTAGTCAGGAGCCAGAGGCTTATCATTTGTGAAAATGCGTGTTGCGAAGACGAGGGAGCCCCTTTTAGGGGCTTGCTTAGCTGGCAGACTTTCTAAGCTCCAGGTACTTTAGAACGAAAGGAGGGGTGATTAGAAGTGATTAAAAGGGACAGAGAGAAACTCAATCTTGTTTCCTCCTTTTCCGAACATTTTCAGCCTCTTATGGATTTTTCTTTATACATTTGCTTTCCTTTTATTCACTTACTTGCCCCATTATTTCTCATTTAATTAGTTTTTTTCTTTTCTAATGTGTGAAAAGTGCTTCGTAACTGCAAAGCACAGTGCACATGAGAGTGTATTGAATTAAGTAGAATTAATTATCAACTGCCTCCGTGTGTGGTGCGTTGTGCTAAGGTGCCATGGGTGCCATGACTATGACAAAGTCCTGCAGTGGCTCATCTTTTCTATTTCTTCTTTTCATATTTGCTATCGAAATTACGCTCTCCTAGATTCCCACCAACCCCCGAGCCCTTTGGAATGTAGGAAACAAACATCTGTCTCCTCTGTTTCTCAGTCATGGAAGAAAGAGCTAGGCAGTGCGCAAGAAGCAAGAATGCCTAATTAAAACCCTTTCTTTGAATTTGCCTAAAAGGTTACTTTGGTTTGAGTCTGTTACTGAAATACTCAATAGAAAGGTATCTTGGCTTCATGCAAGTCTGATTGCCTTCACAAATTCCCATGATGCTTGTAGCGAGTGATGCATACTCCATCTTCTTCACCTCCACCCTCCCAGTATAATCTTGCAGTTTCTTCTTTCTCTACAGTTTAGGTCGACTGAAGCAAGTAGAACATATGACATACATATTCTGACACACATTATTAGATTTCCAGTACAGTAGTCCTTTTAAAAATCTCTCCAGCCCTTTAAAAATCTCTCCAGCCTAAAATGCAGCATCTTTGAAGTTGGACTAACATTGTTAGCTGTGATTTTAAATGATTGTTATATGTAAGTTGATTCACTTATTTTCGTACCTGTTGGTGATTCATTTTAGAGCTATTGGGAAAGATGAAGCCACTAGCCAAGCTAGAATTTGTATATTTCTGTACACATTAGACTAGAAGAGAAAAACTGATGTCATTATCTATATTTCAAGACCCAAACTGCTTACTGCTGAAATGTCTATAATCTTCATATAAATTTGATTTAAGATAATAACAGAAAACAAGATTTTAAAGAAGAGCTGGACGAAATGAGCATTTCCTCAACTTGTAATTATACTGTTACCTTAATCTTTCCTCCCTACTCTTTTCCCCAAATAAACTTTACAAGTAAACATATTAAAAAAAAAAAAAAGCTTTTCACCCTTTCCTCAGATGCAGTAAGGTTTAAAAGTCAACTAATTTAGGCTGGAACTTTAGAATGGCCAAACTTCCTCTGGTGTTGTATAGTATTATAATGGCAGTAACAAAGAATGAACAAGACTTTTGAATAACTGCAACATTGTGGGAGTTCTTCAAACCATATTCCTGATGTGACAGTTTCATCATCCTTAACATTTAAAGTATATAGCATATGCTTTCAGCTAGTCACAATCATAAATAGTTACAACTCTATTTAGTAAGGTATATGCTTTATGTTCTTTCTGGGGTGTTTTTCTCTTCACTAAACAGAAAAGGAGACATTAAGCATATAAAAATTATACTGCCATATATTTATGTTTCCAGACAATTTATATAAGTGGTATAGAAACTCATCAGAGGAGATGAATGAAAAAAAAAGCTGATGAGATTATTAAGCTTTGGTAACATATATTCAAAATTGTTTCTGAAGGACCGTTTACACATTGCAATTCATTTTGATCTTTTTTATTAAAATGTATTTGAGGGACGCAAATATTAAATTTATATATTAATTATTAGTAAAGATATAAGGAAACACTTGCATTTTTTTCTCTCACCACCAACTCTACTATTTGTAAAATCCAATACTCCCTGAATTTTCTTCTAATAATCAAAAATTGATGTGACACAGTGTCAGTGTTTGTTCCAGTAAATATATGAACTCCTCATGAGTCAGTAAAATAAGCAGTTACCTTCCAGATACCTTCATAGTACTTCAGACTATTTGGAAATATAGAACTTGAAAATTAATTTTATAAAAATATTTTTTGAGAAAATCAAATATGCATCATTTAGCATTTGCAACCTTTTTTTTTTAGTAGGAAATTGGATTCAATCCTCTTGTAGTTTTGACAAAATTATAAAATGTAAACCTTTTTAGAGTAAAAGGGAAGCCTTTAGTAGAGAAAGCTGTAGGTAGAAAAGTAGGCCAATAACAGTTTCTAATTTTTGCTCAGTTTATTATTCTAAAATATATCATATCTCAGCTCTTACCTATTCACTTGCAGGGCCTATAGAAATACTCTGTAATCTATAGTTGTTTGAGTTTACTTTTCTGCCCACCGAAATATAGCAAAAACATCTGAACACTTCAGGCCCCTATATTAATTTCAGTATTAATTTTTCTTGTCTTTGTCACACCCAATAATTCTAGTTTTCTTCTCACACTTTTTTCCAACGTTGAAACTCCTCCAAAATATCCATATGACAAAGATAAAGTTATTTTCTGCAGCCAACTCCCTTCATGACATTTTTTCCAGTGATCTTTAATCCCTTCTCTGATCAAATAAAATGAATTATTGTTTTCAGATTCAACCAACAGGCCCTGCTTTGCTGGTCTTCCCTAATGGTCTCTGTGACTTAGCTCTCTCTACTCTTACTGTATGAGTCCTAAAATCTAAATTTTTAAGATAATTTTTTTCTCACACCATCCCACAATTAACTGCTCTGTTCGTTTCTGTTTATTATAAACCTTTTTCTTTGAAAACCATCACTGACTTCTACTTTCTATCCTGATGACTCAGCCATCTTGAGGACAGAAAATGAAATACATTATTTTAGGTATTAAAAACAAAGATAAAACCTTCACTTTGCATACAACCCTACAAAAGAGGGATATGTAGTGATGAAATAAGGTCTATTTATTATAAAAGTTAAATGTTACAATTAAGAAGGTATCTGATAAGATACAGAAATTTTGACAAGCATGGTGATCTCTAATAGTTTTACCCCTCATAGGACCTAGAGTTTGAGGTTGAAATATATTTTATTAAGATGAAGGAAAATGTCAAATTTTTGAGTTAAACTGTCTTGAGATAGAGAGAGGAAAAATTTTCTGGCAGAAACTTGAGAAGCCTGTATTGTAAACTACTCCTGTTGTTTTTGAAAAATTGTTTTTTTCCTCAATTACAGTAGGACTAGATAGTCACCAACAATCACCTACTCTCCATTTGACATTTTTTGAAACTCAATACTTGTCATTTCACACAAAGAATAAATTTATCTTTTCTGTATGTAGAGTTTAGTTCACAGGCAACATCATTTTATTTATACTGTCATTAACCTTTACTCCTTAAGGTAACACTCATGATTTGTGCAGATTAGGAAAAAAGAGTCTATTTATGTAGATACATTCTGGTATTTAGAGATTATTTACTCTCTATTTCTACATGGAAGGGGTTTTAATGGATTGTTTTAAATAAATTATTCTCTGCTTTGGGGAAATTAGTCTCTGTAAGGGATGGCAGTGACATTGAGAAACTTAAGCCAAAACAGAGACAGGTGCCAACTAGAACATTTGCTAAATTTAAAAAATGTTTGCATTATGTATACAAGCACCAGTGGAAAGACATGATGATGTTTTTAATCAGTCAGGAAGGAATCCATGGGGAAGGTGGGATTTTAGAAACTTTTTATACTGTTTAACTAAGGCATATTCTAAGATGGATGTAGTCTAAATAAAGGCACAGCAAGAGACTTTGGAGTTGAGATGGAGTGATTAACCAGAACGGTTGTGTCTAGGTTTGTCTGGTTGAAGGAGAGAGGTGGGCAGTGGAGGGAAAGTGAAGGAGGAGCCATGAGTAGGTGGCACAAAAGTACAAGAACAAATCTGCATTTCACAAAGACAATAAAACTCTCATCATGTCCTGAGTTTAAATAAATACCACATTATAAAACTTTGGCTGCCAAAAATAAGCCCACAAAGAATGTGTATTGAATTAGTACAGCTGTTTCAAATCTGTTTCTCAGGAATAATTTGGAAATAATGTTAAAGTGAGTTATTTTGAAGATTAATTACATCATTAACATTATGTTGTTGGATATTTAGAATTTTACTCATCCAAATTCTTATATGAAGAATGAAGATAAGCTTTTAAGTTATTGCTGTTGTTCTTAAAACAGTGATAAGTTATCATTTTCATGTATAGCAGAGTGGGACTTAAATTTGTTCTTAATGACTTCTAGCTTTCCATGTGACTTCCCAACAGCACCTCAACGCATAAGATTTATTGTGAAAGATGAAGGATTCGTTTCTATAAAGAGTACTGGAAGGGTGGATCATTTGTACTTGAAAAGAGGGAAGGGAGAATAAGTAATTTTTTAAAAAATGTACCCTAAGCTTTTTATTTTTAAGATTTTGTCATAGTTTAGTGTCTTGCTAAAGGAAAGCAAATGTAGTCTTCACTACAAGATCATTGTGTTGAATAATAGTCAGTGAGTGAATTCACAGTTTTTATGCATAGCATAGGCTCCTGTTCCCCAAAATGGAATATTTCTGTCATGGGAGCTAAATGATCAAAAGAAGACAAAGACTTGATTTTTGTTAAGTATTGTAAAACATTGTTTTTGTATTAAAACAAACCTGGATATTAAGTTGATGGTGTAGAAAGCAAAATTGGCATGATTTTAAAGATGATACCAGAGGCTTAACAGGAATTCTAGGCTTGTAGCAAGCTGTTTCAAGCAGCATTTCCCAGACCCAGACCTTCCAGGGTTATGAGTAAATTTCGTTCAGCAATTGTGGTTGCATCAGTGGAATAATCTGAGAAGTGCTGCTTTGGTTTTAGAAACGGTAAAATTAATGTAGTTTACTTTCTCCTGTTCTCATATTGCAAAGGACAAAATATTATCTTTTCAGTCAAAGTCATGATAATTATAGCATTTTTTGTTTGTTGGTTGGTATTTGTTTTGGTTTGGTTTGGTTTGGTTTGGTTTTGGTTTGGGGATTTTGGGGGTTTTTTGTTTTTTGGATTTTTTGTTTGTTTGTTTTGGGAACCATAAACCTATAGTCAGCATAAATTTCTCAGGAATATTTCTCATCCTATCCTTTCCTCTCTCCTCTCACCCCCATCAACTTAAAAAATTTAGTGTCTTCTCATTGTTTTTAGGATAAAGATAAAAACCCTTAGTATGGCTTTTAAGACCACTGAAGATTTGGCTTCTCCTTTTGAAATAAGCCTTATTCCTAGCACTAATTAATGGCCTTTCAATCTCGTTTGCCTTCCACTGAACCTTTGTACTCAATACAGTTTTCCTTTGCCTCTTCACCCAGTTAAGTCCTACTCATCCATATCTCAAGCCTCCCCTCTTTGCCCCAGAAAAGCCTTCACATTCTCCAGGTCACATCAAATGCTCAGTTGTATGCTCTCCAGGTCCCATTTATAACCTCATTCCTTACGCCAGTTTTATTTTTACATTAATTTCTATGGTTATTTGTTGAGGACAGGGACCTCATCTAATTTACATAACAAGGCATAAGAAAGTATCTGGTGAAAAATAGGCACTCAAGAAATATTTGTTGAAGGAAGGAATACATAAATATCACAAATTCCTGGTCCTTCAGCAAATTTACTTTCCTAAATGAAAATGCATGTAAAGTCCCTGATAACGCTCTAATGGATACTTTAGTGCCAAGTTGAATATTGTTTGCCAGAATATAGTAGAAGTAGAAGTGGGGTTGCTCTAATTCATGGTTGTATCTCTCTAGTCAATTTGGTGACCTAAATCATGGTTTAGATTCATTTCATTAAGAAATGTGAATAATTGCAGTGTATCTATAACACTTCTGTGTTTAAGCTATAAATATTATTTGCTGATGTTGTATTATTTTTTTTTTTAAAGATTTTATTTATTTATTTGACAGAGAGAGATCACAAGCAGGCAGAGAGGCAGGCAGAGAGAGAGAGGAGGAAGCAGGCTCCCTGCTGAGCAGAGAGCCCGATG